>NW_027315768.1:886169-1308669 GCF_026437365.1 Eucyclogobius newberryi | reverse complement strand
AGTGTGTGTGTCAGTCCTGTCCTCTCTGCTGTGTGGACAGTGTGTGTGTCAGTCCTGTCCTCTCTTCTGTGTGGACAGTGTGTGTGTCAGTCCTGTCCTCTCTTCTGTGTGGACAGTGTGTGTGTCAGTCCTGTCCTCTGCTGTTGTCATGTTTGACAGTTTAGCGTGTTGTCTTTATATGAACATTAAACGTGTGTCTCCGTGTGTGTCTCTGCTCAGAGTTCCACAGGACAGACCGCAGTCTTCTGCTGAGCCCGGAGGGGCCGTCCCGAGTGCCCTTTGACCCTGACCAGAAGCCCAAGTTTGGAGTGCTGAAGTCCCCGCCCACTCCTGCCCCAAAACCGAAGAAGAACGGCGTGCGCTCACGACCCACAGCCTCCGACTTCTTCTGAACTTTATGTTTAATAAACAACATATTTTCAAAATGTGTTCAAAATATGTGTCATGCACCATTCCAAAGGTCAAAGGGCTTCCCAGGTTTCATATTGTGAGGTCGGCCCGTGGAGGTCGGCCCGTGGTGGAGGTGGAGGTCGGCCCGTGGTGGAGGTCACAATGGTGAACTTTCTCCACCCATTCTCTGGGCTGCAGCTAAGGCAGTTTTGAGGGGCAGGGTTATGGCCGTTTCCTCGGCCAAAACGAAACTAAGGCAGAAAAAATGCAGATGATAAAAGGATTGACAGAACAAACTAAAGCTTTGGAGGTTAAACATGTGAATACAAGGATCCTCCAACGCTACAGGAAATAAGTGAGTGACATCAATAACCTCACAGGACATACAAATACTTTCACTAATAAAAGAGATAAAAGTGGCTCTAAATTCACAAAAATGATTTGCTTGAAAACATGGAAAACAGGCAGAACAATTTTAGAAATACGAGATTGGCAGAAGAATGTAATTTTAACCAAACGAGCAATTACAATCTACGTTTGATCATTTTACAAACAAAATGTCACCAAAATATCTGGAAAAAGAAGTAGAACTAAGTCTTTAGAGCTTTATAACACTGAGGTATGTCTTTAGAGCTTTATAACACTCTGAGGTGTGTCTTTAGAGCTTTATACACTCTGAGGTGTGTCTTTAGAACTTTATAACACTCTGAGGTGTGTCTTTAGAGCTTTATACACTCTGAGGTGTGTCTTTAGAACTTTATAACACTCTGAGGTGTGTCTTTAGAGCTTTATACACTCTGAGGTGTGTCTTTAGAACTTTATACACTCTGAGGTGTGTCTTTAGAGCTTTATAACACTCTGAGGTGTGTCTCTAGAGCTTTATACGCTCTGAGGTGTGTCTTTAGAGCTTTATACGCTCTGAGGTGTGTCTTTAGAGCTTTATACGCTCTGAGGTGTGTCTTTAGAGCTTTATACACTCTGAGGTGTGTCTTTAGAGCTTTATAACACTCTGAGGTGTGTCTTTAGAGCTTTATAACACTGAGGTGTGTCTTTAGAGCTTTATACCGCTCTGAGGTGTGTCTTTAGAGCTTTATAACACTCTGAGGTGTGTCTTTAGAGCTTTATAACACTGAGGTGTGTCTTTAGAGCTTTATACGCTCTGAGGTGTGTCTTTAGAGCTTTATAACACTCTGAGGTGTGTCTTTAGAGCTTTATAACACTGAGGTGTGTCTTTAGAGCTTTATAACACTCTGAGGTGTGTCTTTAGAGCTTTATAACACTGAGGTGTGTCTTTAGAGCTTTATAACACTCTGAGGTGTGTCTTTAGAGCTTTATACACTCTGAGGTGTGTCTTTAGAGCTTTATAACACTCTGAGGTGTGTCTCTAGAGCTTTATACGCTCTGAGGTGTGTCTTTAGAGCTTTATACGCTCTGAGGTGTGTCTTTAGAGCTTTATAACACTCTGAGGTGTGTCTTTAGAGCTTTATAACACTGAGGTGTGTCTTTAGAGCTTTATAACACTCTGAGGTGTGTCTCTAGAGCTTTATACGCTCTGAGGTGTGTCTTTAGAGCTTTATACGCTCTGAGGTGTGTCTTTAGAGCTTTATAACACTGAGGTGTGTCTTTAGAGCTTTATAACACTCTGAGGTGTGTCTTTAGAACTTTATACACTCTGAGGTGTGTCTTTAGAGCTTTATACACTCTGAGGTGTGTCTTTAGAGCTTTATAACACTCTGAGGTGTGTCTCTAGAGCTTTATACACTCTGAGGTGTGTCTTTAGAGCTTTATAACACTCTGAGGTGTGTCTTTAGAGCTTTATACACTCTGAGGTGTGTCTTTAGAGCTTTATACGCTCTGAGGTGTGTCTTTAGAGCTTTATACGCTCTGAGGTGTGTCTTTAGAGCTTTATACGCTCTGAGGTGTGTCTTTAGAGCTTTATACACTCTGAGGTGTGTCTTTAGAGCTTTATACCACTCTGAGGTGTGTCTTTAGAGCTTTATACGCTCTGAGGTGTGTCTTTAGAGCTTTATACGCTCTGAGGTGTGTCTTTAGAGCTTTATACGCTCTGAGGTGTGTCTTTAGAGCTTTATACACTCTGAGGTGTGTCTTTAGAGCTTTATACACTCTGAGGTGTGTCTTTAGAGCTTTATACACTCTGAGGTGTGTCTTTAGAGCTTTATACACTCTGAGATGTGTCTTTAGAGCTTTATACGCTCTGAGATGTGTCTTTAGAGCTTTAGCTGGTCACTTAATAAAACTTCTCCCCTCCTAGTGTGAAAGAGGACATCATGTCCCTGAGACCAAAAGAAGGGAAGGAGCGACTGGACTGTGCCTCATCGAGACTATTTCTATTCTGAATGTGACTATCGTTTAAACACCTTTGTATTTAGAACCATTTGCCGAATTGATTAGACAAAAACGATTGGTGGTGTTACAACTGACACAGATGAGGATCTGTTCTATTTGACCAGACATTTCAATACTTCATGTGGTGATACATTTTCTCAAAAAAAATACAAATAAAGGGTCCATTGTCAAACGGAATCTTATTTAGATGTGATACTCCAGAGACCTAAAGCATTCTGGAGAACTCTTCGGAGAGACTCTTGGCACCACCAGAAGCATTTAGAGAGTGAAGAGCTCTGTTTGGATGATATGGTTCTAGAGCATCTTTGAGGTGGGAGGGGCCATGTCATTTATGGCTTTGTAAGTCAGGAGGAGGAGTTTAAATGTGATTCTAAACTGGACAGGAGCCAGTGAAGAGACTCCAGCACCGGCGTAAAGTGCTCTCTTCTTTTAGTTCCTGTTAGTAATCTTGCTGCTGCATTTTGAACCAGTTGAAAGCTTTTGATGGAGCTTTTAGGACCTGCTGTGAGCAGGAGTTACAGTCTAATGTAGTCGTTACAAATACAGATGTTTTTCAGCTTCGCTTTTAGGCCGGATTCTTCTGATTTGATCTATATTACACAGATGAAAGAGTCTGTTTTACAGACTTGATTTATATGAGCTTTAAATGAGAGCTCCTGGTCCAATAAGACTCTGAGGTTTCTTACAGTAGAACTGGAGGCTTCACTGACATTGTCCAGTGTGACTATCTGCTCAGATAGAGCGTCTCGTACATGTTTAGGACCAGCACAATGACCTCCAGCACAATGATGCAGGATTTTAGAGACAAAGGGAAGATTTGAAATAGGTCTGTAGTTTACCAATAGGTCGGGATCTAGATGAGTCTTTTTCAGAAGAGGTTTAATGACTGCATGTTTGAAGGATGTGGAACATAGCCACTTTGGAGTGAAGTATTTATTATATTAAGAATAGGGTCTATAATTAGGGGGAGAATGTCTTTGAGGAGCTTGGAATGGGGTCAAGGACACAAGTTGAGCTTTTAGAGGACATAAGGGCTGAAGTTCTCTCTCTTGATCAACAGCTGAACATTTCTACATTTACAACTGGATTTATATGTGACACTAGTTTTACAGTTTGGGCTCGTGCAGGGCGAATAATGGGAGTCATTTCATCTCATTTATCTCTGATTGTTTTTATTTTATTGTTAAAAAATAGGAGGAAATCATCAGAGCTGAGAGTATCTGGGAGTGAGGGCTCTGCTGCTGTGACAGTGTGTTACCATGGCTACAGCGTGTTACTTTAGTTGACTTCTATTAGATGTGAATAGTCTCTGGTTTGGGCCTCACACAGAGCTGCTGATTGGACAGTAGCTTCTAGAGATTCTTCTGTGTGGGAGGGGCCAAAGGGTCTATCATGATCTAACCCTTTGTTTATGTGAGTGCAGTTCTTGGTTGTACCAGGAGGAGGCGCTTTGGCCTATTGACCTTCTGTTTTAACGGAGCTGCAGCATCAAGAGCAGACTTCAGAGAATTCATGGTCAAGTGGTCAGATCGGTCACTTCCCCTGGACTAAAGCTGTTCTCAGGATCACATGACATGATCACATGACATCACATGATCACATGACGTGATCACATGACGCGATCACATGACACGATCACATGACGCGATCACATGACACGATCACATGACGCGATCACATGACGCGATCACATGACGCGATCACATGACGCGATCACATGACGCGATCACATGACGCGATCACATGACGCGATCACATGACGCGATCACATGACGCGATCACATGATCACATCACATGATCACATCACATGATCACATGACATGACATGATCACATGACACGATCACATGACGTGATCACATGACACGATCACATGACACGATCACATCACATGATCACATGACGTGATCACATGACGTGATCACATGACGTGATCACATGACACGATCACATGACATGATCACATCACATGATCACATCACATGATCACATCACATGATCACATGACATGACATGATCACATGACACGATCACATGACGTGATCACATGACACGATCACATGACACGATCACATGACGTGATCACATGACAGATCACATGACACGATCACATGACACGATCACATGACGCGATCACATGACGCGATCACATGACGCGATCACATGACGCGATCACATGACACGATCACATGACACGATCACATCACATGATCACATCACATGATCACATCACATGATCACATGATCACGACATGATCACATGATCACGACGTGATCACATGACGTGATCACATGACGTGATCACATGACAGATCACATGACACGATCACATGACGCGATCACATGACGTGATCACATGACGTGATCACATGACAGATCACATGACACGATCACATGACGCGATCACATGACGTGATCACATCACATGATCACATCACATGATCACATGACATGACATGATCACATGACACGATCACATGACGTGATCACATGACACGATCACATGATACGATCACATGACACGATCACATGACGTGATCACATGACACGATCACATGACGCGATCACATGACGCGATCACATGACGCGATCACATGACGCGATCACGTGACACGATCACATGACACGATCACATCACATGATCACATCACATGATCACATCACATGATCACATGATCACGACATGATCACATGATCACGACGTGATCACATGACGTGATCACATGACGTGATCACATGACAGATCACATGACACGATCACATGACGCGATCACATGACGTGATCACATGACAGATCACATGACACGATCACATGACGCGATCACATGGCGCGATGACATGACGCGATCACATGACACGATCACATGACATGATCACATGACACGATCACATGACGTGATCACTTGACGTGATCACATGACGTGATCACATGACGTGTACACATGACACGATCACATGACGCGATCACATGACGCGATCACATGACGTGATCACATGACAGATCACATGACACGATCACATGACGCGATCACATGACGCGATGACATGACGCGATCACATGACACGATCACATGACATGATCACATGACATGATCACATGACGTGATCACTTGACGTGATCACATGACGTGATCACATGACGTGTACACATGACACGATCACATGACGCGATCACATGACACGATCACATGACACGATCACATGACGTGATCACATGACACGATCACATGACGTGATCACATGACACGATCACATGACGCGATCACATGACGCGATCACATGACGTGATCACATGACATGATCACATGACACGATCACATGACACGATCACATGACGCGATCACATGACACGATCACATGACACGATCACATGACACGATCACATCACATGATCACATGACATGATCACATGACATGTCACTGAATATTGGCTCTATTATTTCTTTGAACTTTGAGATAGATTTTTCAGATATTGTCCTTTTCATTATAACTTTTTTCTGTGGCTGATGATCTTTAAGAATAAACTGAAAGGTAATTATGAAATGATCTGACAATATAGAGTTTTGAGGGAGGACAATGAGGTCACTAATCTCTATTCCATACGTTAGGACAAGATCCAGAGTGTTCTTGTGAGTGTGAGTCACTTTATTTACATTCTGAGTGAAACCGATGCTGTCTAACAAGGCGCTGAAGGCGTTACTGAGAGAGTCATCACTCACGTTCACATGGATATTAAAGTCTCCAGCTATGACTATTTTATCACAGGCTAACACTAAGTTTGATATAAACTCTGTTAAAAACTCTGAATAGGGACCAGGAGGTAGATAACTATGAACCAAACTCCTTTTTGGTTTCTCATATTGGACACGTGATTGACACATGAGGCTTTAAATGAGTGAAATGCATTGTTAGTTTTAGGATTTGAGGGTCGCTTGAGTGTGAGATCACTACCACGCCCACCTCTGTGCTCCTGGAGGTCTGACAGTTAACATGGGTGGGGTTTACATGGGTGGGGTTAACATGGGTGGGTGGGGTTAACATGGGTGGGTGGGGTTTACATGGGTGGGTGGGGTTTACATGGGTGGGTGGGGTTTACATGGGTGGGTGGGGTTTACATGGGTGGGTGGGGTTAACATGGGTGGGTGGGGTTAACATGGGTGGGTGGGGTTAACATGGGTGGGTGGGGTTAACATGGGTGGGTGGGGTTAACATGGGTGGGTGGGGTTTACATGGGTGGGTGGGGTTTACATGGGTGGGTGGGGTGGACTCATTTAGTCTGACATAATCATCTTGTTGAAGCCAAGTTTCAGTTCGAGCTGAAGATCTATGTTATAATCACTAATTAATTCTTTAACTAAAAGTGATTTAGAGGAAATTGATCTAATGTTTAGCCGTCCACATTTTATGTGTTTATTTATTTGTTTGTGTCATTTGTGAATGTTATTTTCCCTAAGTTATTTGGTCTGAGCCTGAAATAGTTTTTCTGAGAAGTGACTTTTTGGCATTATTTGTACGAGGGACACGAGGGACACGAGGGACACGAGGGACACACACAGTCTCTATCTGTCTTGAATCTGAACACTTCACCTGTGACAGAGCGGGCGAGAGTTCAGCGACAGAGGAGCGTCTTGAACTGCTGCTCTGCTTAGACCCTCCTCTGTGAAGGGGGATCAGACATGCTTCAATAGCAGTGAGACTGGAGTTGAAGGGGCCTCTGGGGCCGAACGCGGTCGGGACGCGGCCAGCAAGAAGCTGACCTGGGATTTAATACGGGACATGAAAAGTGTGGGACTGAAAGTGTTCTGGAGGCAGCCCTTCTAGAAGCTGCTGGAAGCTGGCATCGCGGGGCCCGAGGATAAAATATATATTTTTTTTATGCGTGTGTGTGTGACAGAGCTTATGTGAGAACCACGCCGAGGGTCATTGTGCGTGTGTGTGTGACAGAGCTTATGTGAGAACCACGCCGAGGGTCATTGTGCGTGTGTGTGTGTGACAGAGCTTATGTGAGAACCACGCCGAGGGTCATTGTGCGTGTGTGTGTGTGTGACAGAGCTTATGTGAGAACCACGCCGAGGGTCATTGTGCGTGTGTGTGTGACAGAGCTTATGTGAGAACCACGCCGAGGGTCATTGTGCGTGTGTGTGTGTGACAGAGCTTATGTGAAAACCACGCCGAGGGTCATTGTGCGTGTGTGTGTGACAGAGCTTATGTGAGAACCACGCCGAGGGTCATTGTGCGTGTGTGTGTGACAGAGCTTATGTGAGAACCACGCCGAGGGTCATTGTGCGTGTGTGTGTGACAGAGCTTATGTGAGAACCACGCCGAGGGTCATTGTGCGTGTGTGTGTGTGACAGAGCTTATGTGAGAACCACGCCGAGGGTCATTGTGCGTGTGTGTGTGACAGAGCTTATGTGAGAACCACGCCGAGGGTCATTGTGCGTGTGTGTGTGTGTGACAGAGCTTATGTGAGAACCACGCCGAGGGTCATTGTGCGTGTGTGTGTGACAGAGCTTATGTGAGAACCACGCCGAGGGTCATTGTGCGTGTGTGTGTGTGACAGAGCTTATGTGAAAACCACGCCGAGGGTCATTGTGCGTGTGTGTGTGACAGAGCTTATGTGAGAACCACGCCGAGGGTCATTGTGCGTGTGTGTGTGACAGAGCTTATGTGAGAACCACGCCGAGGGTCATTGTGCATGTGTGTGTGACAGAGCTTATGTGAGAACCACGCCGAGGGTCATTGTGCGTGTGTGTGTGTGACAGAGCTTATGTGAGAACCACGCCGAGGGTCATTGTGCGTGTGTGTGTGTGACAGAGCTTATGTGAGAACCACGCCGAGGGTCATTGTGCGTGTGTGTGACAAAGCCTGTGAGAACCACGCCGAGGGTCATTGTGCGTGTGTGTGTGTGACAGAGCTTATGTGAGAACCACGCCGAGGGTCATTGTGCGTGTGTGTGTGTGTGACAGAGCTTATGTGAGAACCACGCCGAGGGTCATTGTGCGTGTGTGTGTGTGACAGAGCTTATGTGAAAACCACGCCGAGGGTCATTGTGCGTGTGTGTGTGACAGAGCTTATGTGAGAACCACGCCGAGGGTCATTGTGCGTGTGTGTGTGACAGAGCTTATGTGAGAACCACGCCGAGGGTCATTGTGCGTGTGTGTGTGACAGAGCTTATGTGAGAACCACGCCGAGGGTCATTGTGCGTGTGTGTGTGTGACAGAGCTTATGTGAGAACCACGCCGAGGGTCATTGTGCGTGTGTGTGTGACAGAGCTTATGTGAGAACCACGCCGAGGGTCATTGTGCGTGTGTGTTTGACAGAGCTTATGTGAGAACCACGCCGAGGGTCATTGTGCGTGTGTGTGACAAAGCCTGTGAGAACCACGCCGAGGGTCATTGTGCGTGTGTGTGTGACAGAGCTTGTGTGAACCATGCTGAGGGTCATTGTTTGTCTAGTTAAATAAGGAGTTAAATTATGGAACAATTGTTGCAACAAATTAAGAAATGCCACTTCTTTATTTCTGGTTAAAAGTAACTTTAAGAAAATAATCATAGAAATCTTTTTAGCAGAATAAAAAAATATTTTTGTTGTGAAATTTGGAATGCTTGGAATATTATACTATATATTGTGTTCAGCTCATTATTTTTGCACAAAACATATATTAATGCTGGAAAATAGTACATCTCATGCCTCTCAAGTTTAAATGGCAATTTTTTGTTAACGAGCATGCCACGCCCACATTTGGAATTGTATCAAAAATCAAAAGAATGACCTCTGACCTCACATGGTTTACTTCATTTTGACAAATGTTCAAACCTTTTGACTGAAAATCCAAGGTGGAAAAAAACAGTGCTTTAAAAACACATTAAAAAACACAATACAGTTTGTATGAATATTAAACAGTGAATGTCAAATAAATAAATAAAAACATATTAACATGGTATAAAAAACACAAAAAACATGTACAATTAAAACATGATGTAGACGGAGGTTAGACCTGCTCAGGCAGTGACATCACAGGCACGTGTCCCAACATGAGGTACGTCTGACCCTCGACTATTAAAGGCCGTCATTGCAGTAATGTATTTTGAAATTTCTGCACCCTCACCCCTCCTCTGCACCCTCACTCCTCCTCTGCACCCTCACTCCTCCTCTGCACCCTCACTCCTCCTCTGCACCCTCACTCCTCCTCTGCACCCTCACTCCACCTCTGCACCCTCACTCCTCTGCACCCTCACTCCACCTCTGCACCCTCACTCCTCTGCACCCTCACTCCACCTCTGCACCCTCACTCCTCCTCTGAACCCTCACTGCTCCTCTGCACCCTCACTCCTCCTCTGCACCCTCACTCCTCCTCTGCACCCTCACTCCTCCTCTGCACCCTCACTCCTCCTCTGCACCCTCACTCCACCTCTGCACCCTCACTCCTCTGCACCCTCACTCCACCTCTGCACCCTCACTCCTCTGCACCCTCACTCCACCTCTGCACCCTCACTCCTCCTCTGAACCCTCACTGCTCCTCTGCACCCTCACTCCTCCTCTGCACCCTCACTCCTCCTCTGCACCCTCACTCCTCCTCTGCACCCTCACTCCACCTCTGCACCCTCACTCCTCTGCACCCTCACTCCACCTCTGCACCCTCACTCCTCCTCTGAACCCTCACTGCTCCTCTGCACCCTCACCCCTCCTCTGCACCCTCACTCCTCCTCCTCCTCTGCACCCTCACTCCACCTCTGCACCCTCACTCCACCTCTGCACCCTCACTCCTCTGCACCCTCACTCCACCTCTGCACCCTCACCCCTCCTCTGCACCCTCACTCCTCCTCTGCACCCTCACTCCTCCTCTGCACCCTCACTCCACCTCTGCACCCTCACTCCTCTGCACCCTCACTCCACCTCTGCACCCTCACTCCTCCTCTGAACCCTCACTGCTCCTCTGCACCCTCACCCCTCCTCTGTACCCTCACTCCACCTCTGCACCCTCACTCCACCTCTGCACCCTCACTCCACCTCTGCACCCTCACTCCTCCTCTGCACTCTCACTCCTCCTCTGCACCCTCACTCCTCCTCTGCACCCTCACTCCTCCTCTGCACCCTCACTCCTCCTCTGCACTCTCACTCCACCTCTGCACCCTCACTCCTCCTCTGCACCCTCACTCCTCCTCTGCACCCTCACTCCTCCTCTGCACTCTCACTCCTCCTCTGCACTCTCACTCCACCTCTGCACCCTCACTCCACCTCAGCGCCCTCACTCCTCCTCTGCACCCTCACTCCTCCTCTGCACCCTCACTCCACCTCAGCGCCCTCACTCCTCCTCTGCACCCTCACTCCTCCTCTGCACCCTCACTCCTCCTCTGCACTCTCACTCCTCCTCTGCACCCTCACTCCTCCTCTGCACCCTCACTCCACCTCTGCACCCTCACTCCACCTCAGCACCCTCACTCCTCCTCTGCACTCTCACTCCTCCTCTGCACCCTCACTCCTCCTCTGCACCCTCACTCCTCCTCTGCACTCTCACTCCTCCTCTGCACTCTCACTCCTCCTCTGCACTCTCACTCCTCCTCTGCACTCTCACTCCACCTCTGCACCCTCACTCCTCCTCTGCACCCTCACTCCACCTCTGCACCCTCACTCCACCTCTGCACCCTCACTCCTCTGCACCCTCACTCCACCTCTGCACCCTCACCCCTCCTCTGCACCCTCACTCCTCCTCTGCACCCTCACTCCTCTGCACCCTCACTCCACCTCTGCACCCTCACTCCTCTGCACCCTCACTCCACCTCTGCACCCTCACTCCTCCTCTGAACCCTCACTGCTCCTCTGCACCCTCACCCCTCCTCTGCACCCTCACTCCACCTCTGCACCCTCACTCCACCTCTGCACCCTCACTCCACCTCTGCACCCTCACTCCACCTCTGCACCCTCACTCCTCCTCTGCACCCTCACTCCTCCTCTGCACTCTCACTCCTCCTCTGCACTCTCACTCCTCCTCTGCACCCTCACTCCTCCTCTGCACCCTCACTCCACCTCTGCACCCTCACTCCACCTCAGCACCCTCACTCCTCCTCTGCACTCTCACTCCTCCTCTGCACCCTCACTCCTCCTCTGCACCCTCACTCCTCCTCTGCACTCTCACTCCTCCTCTGCACTCTCACTCCTCCTCTGCACTCTCACTCCTCCTCTGCACTCTCACTCCACCTCTGCACCCTCACTCCTCCTCTGCACCCTCACTCCACCTCTGCACCCTCACTCCACCTCTGCACCCTCACTCCTCTGCACCCTCACTCCACCTCTGCACCCTCACCCCTCCTCTGCACCCTCACTCCTCCTCTGCACCCTCACTCCTCTGCACCCTCACTCCACCTCTGCACCCTCACTCCTCTGCACCCTCACTCCACCTCTGCACCCTCACTCCTCCTCTGAACCCTCACTGCTCCTCTGCACCCTCACCCCTCCTCTGCACCCTCACTCCACCTCTGCACCCTCACTCCACCTCTGCACCCTCACTCCACCTCTGCACCCTCACTCCACCTCTGCACCCTCACTCCTCCTCTGCACCCTCACTCCTCCTCTGCACTCTCACTCCTCCTCTGCACTCTCACTCCTCCTCTGCACCCTCACTCCTCCTCTGCACCCTCACTCCTCCTCTGCACCCTCACTCCTCCTCTGCACCCTCACCCCTCCTCTGCACCCTCACTCCTCCTCTGCACCCTCACTCCTCCTCTGCACCCTCACTCCTCCTCTGCACCCTCACTCCACCGCTGCACCCTCACTCCACCTCTGCACCCTCACTCCTCCTCTGCACCCTCACTCCACCTCAGCGCCCTCACTCCTCCTCTGCACCCTCACTCCTCCTCTGCACCCTCACTCCTCCTCTGCACCCTCACTCCTCCTCTGCACCCTCACTCCACCTCTGCACCCTCACTCCTCCTCTGCACCCTCACTCCACCTCTGCACCCTCACTCCTCCTCTGCACCCTCACTCCTCCTCTGCACCCTCACTCCTCCTCTGCACCCTCACTCCACCTCTGCACCCTCACTCCTCCTCTGCACCCTCACTCCACCTCAGCGCCCTCACTCCTCCTCTGCACCCTCACTCCTCCTCTGCACCCTCACTCCTCCTCTGCACCCTCACTCCACCTCTGCACCCTCACTCCACCTCTGCACCCTCACTCCTCCTCTGAACCCTCACTCCACCTCTGCACCCTCACTCCTCCTCTGCACCCTCACTCCTCCTCTGCACCCTCACTCCTCCTCTGCACCCTCACTCCACCTCTGCACCCTCACTCCTCCTCTGCACCCTCACTCCACCTCAGCGCCCTCACTCCTCCTCTGCACCCTCACTCCTCCTCTGCACCCTCACTCCTCCTCTGCACCCTCACTCCACCTCTGCACTCTCACTCCACCTCAGCGCCCTCACTCCTCCTCTGCACCCTCACCCCTCCTCTGCACCCTCACTCCTCCTCTGCACCCTCACTCCACCTCTGCACCCTCACCCCTCCTCTGCACCCTCACTCCTCCTCTGCACCCTCACTCCTCCTCTGCACCCTCACTCCTCCTCTGCACCCTCACTCCACCTCTGTACCCTCACTCCACCTCTGCACCCTCACTCCTCCTCTGCACCCTCACTCCACCTCAGCGCCCTCACTCCTCCTCTGCACCCTCACTCCTCCTCTGCACCCTCACTCCTCCTCTGCACCCTCACTCCTCCTCTGCACCCTCACTCCACCTCTGCACCCTCACTCCTCCTCTGCACCCTCACTCCTCCTCTGCACCCTCACTCCTCCTCTGCACCCTCACTCCTCCTCTGCACCCTCACTCCACCTCTGCACCCTCACTCCTCCTCTGCACCCTCACTCCTCCTCTGCACCCTCACTCCACCTCTGCACCCTCACTCCACCTCTGCACTCTCACTCCACCTCAGCGCCCTCACTCCTCCTCTGCACCCTCACCCCTCCTCTGCACCCTCACTCCTCCTCTGCACCCTCACTCCACCTCTGCACCCTCACTCCACCTCTGCACCCTCACTCCTCTGAACCCTCACTGCTCCTCTGCACCCTCACCCCTCCTCTGCACCCTCACTCCTCCTCCTCCTCTGCACCCTCACTCCACCTCTGCACCCTCACTCCACCTCTGCACCCTCACTCCTCTGCACCCTCACTCCACCTCTGCACCCTCACTCCTCCTCTGCACCCTCACTCCACCTCTGCACCCTCACTCCTCTGCACCCTCACTCCACCTCTGCACCCTCACTCCTCCTCTGAACCCTCACCCCTCCTCTGCACCCTCACCCCTCCTCTGCACCCTCACTCCACCTCTGCACCCTCACTCCACCTCTGCACCCTCACTCCACCTCTGCACCCTCACTCCACCTCTGCACCCTCACTCCTCCTCTGCACTCTCACTCCTCCTCTGCACCCTCACTCCTCCTCTGCACCCTCACTCCTCCTCTGCACTCTCACTCCTCCTCTGCACTCTCACTCCACCTCTGCACCCTCACTCCTCCTCTGCACCCTCACTCCTCCTCTGCACCCTCACTCCTCCTCTGCACTCTCACTCCTCCTCTGCACTCTCACTCCTCCTCTGCACCCTCACTCCTCCTCTGCACCCTCACTCCACCTCTGCACCCTCACTCCACCTCAGCACCCTCACTCCTCCTCTGCACTCTCACTCCTCCTCTGCACTCTCACTCCTCCTCTGCACCCTCACTCCTCCTCTGCACCCTCACTCCTCCTCTGCACTCTCACTCCTCCTCTGCACTCTCACTCCTCCTCTGCACTCTCACTCCTCCTCTGCACTCTCACTCCACCTCTGCACCCTCACTCCTCCTCTGCACCCTCACTCCTCCTCTGCACCCTCACTCCACCTCTGCACCCTCACCCCTCCTCTGCACCCTCACTCCTCCTCTGCACCCTCACTCCTCTGCACCCTCACTCCACCTCTGCACCCTCACTCCTCTGCACCCTCACTCCACCTCTGCACCCTCACTCCTCCTCTGCACCCTCACTCCTCCTCTGCACTCTCACTCCTCCTCTGCACTCTCACTCCACCTCTGCACCCTCACTCCTCCTCTGCACCCTCACTCCTCCTCTGCACCCTCACTCCTCCTCTGCACCCTCACCCCTCCTCTGCACCCTCACTCCTCCTCTGCACCCTCACTCCTCCTCTGCACCCTCACTCCTCCTCTGCACCCTCACTCCACCGCTGCACCCTCACTCCACCTCTGCACCCTCACTCCTCCTCTGCACCCTCACTCCACCTCAGCGCCCTCACTCCTCCTCTGCACCCTCACTCCTCCTCTGCACCCTCACTCCTCCTCTGCACCCTCACTCCTCCTCTGCACCCTCACTCCACCTCTGCACCCTCACTCCTCCTCTGCACCCTCACTCCACCTCTGCACCCTCACTCCTCCTCTGCACCCTCACTCCTCCTCTGCACCCTCACTCCTCCTCTGCACCCTCACTCCACCTCTGCACCCTCACTCCTCCTCTGCACCCTCACTCCTCCTCTGCACCCTCACTCCACCGCTGCACCCTCACTCCACCGCTGCACCCTCACTCCACCTCTGCACCCTCACTCCTCCTCTGCACCCTCACTCCACCTCAGCGCCCTCACTCCTCCTCTGCACCCTCACTCCTCCTCTGCACCCTCACTCCTCCTCTGCACCCTCACTCCACCTCTGCACCCTCACTCCACCTCTGCACCCTCACTCCTCCTCTGAACCCTCACTCCACCTCTGCACCCTCACTCCACCTCTGCACTCTCACTCCACCTCAGCGCCCTCACTCCTCCTCTGCACCCTCACCCCTCCTCTGCACCCTCACTCCTCCTCTGCACCCTCACTCCACCTCTGCACCCTCACCCCTCCTCTGCACCCTCACTCCTCCTCTGCACCCTCACTCCTCCTCTGCACCCTCACTCCACCTCTGTACCCTCAATCCACCTCTGCACCCTCACTCCTCCTCTGCACCCTCACTCCACCTCAGCGCCCTCACTCCTCCTCTGCACCCTCACTCCTCCTCTGCACCCTCACTCCTCCTCTGCACCCTCACTCCTCCTCTGCACCCTCACTCCACCTCTGCACCCTCACTCCTCCTCTGCACCCTCACTCCACCTCTGCACCCTCACTCCACCTCTGCACTCTCACTCCACCTCAGCGCCCTCACTCCTCCTCTGCACCCTCACCCCTCCTCTGCACCCTCACTCCTCCTCTGCACCCTCACTCCACCTCTGCACCCTCACTCCACCTCTGCACCCTCACTCCTCTGCACCCTCACTCCACCTCTGCACCCTCACTCCTCCTCTGAACCCTCACTGCTCCTCTGCACCCTCACCCCTCCTCTGCACCCTCACTCCTCCTCCTCCTCTGCACCCTCACTCCACCTCTGCACCCTCACTCCACCTCTGCACCCTCACTCCTCTGCACCCTCACTCCACCTCTGCACCCTCACTCCTCCTCTGCACCCTCACTCCACCTCTGCACCCTCACTCCTCTGCACCCTCACTCCACCTCTGCACCCTCACTCCTCCTCTGAACCCTCACCCCTCCTCTGCACCCTCACCCCTCCTCTGCACCCTCACTCCACCTCTGCACCCTCACTCCACCTCTGCACCCTCACTCCACCTCTGCACCCTCACTCCACCTCTGCACCCTCACTCCTCCTCTGCACTCTCACTCCTCCTCTGCACCCTCACTCCTCCTCTGCACCCTCACTCCTCCTCTGCACTCTCACTCCTCCTCTGCACTCTCACTCCACCTCTGCACCCTCACTCCTCCTCTGCACCCTCACTCCTCCTCTGCACCCTCACTCCTCCTCTGCACTCTCACTCCTCCTCTGCACTCTCACTCCTCCTCTGCACCCTCACTCCTCCTCTGCACCCTCACTCCACCTCTGCACCCTCACTCCACCTCAGCACCCTCACTCCTCCTCTGCACTCTCACTCCTCCTCTGCACTCTCACTCCTCCTCTGCACCCTCACTCCTCCTCTGCACCCTCACTCCTCCTCTGCACTCTCACTCCTCCTCTGCACTCTCACTCCTCCTCTGCACTCTCACTCCTCCTCTGCACTCTCACTCCACCTCTGCACCCTCACTCCTCCTCTGCACCCTCACTCCTCCTCTGCACCCTCACTCCACCTCTGCACCCTCACCCCTCCTCTGCACCCTCACTCCTCCTCTGCACCCTCACTCCTCTGCACCCTCACTCCACCTCTGCACCCTCACTCCTCTGCACCCTCACTCCACCTCTGCACCCTCACTCCTCCTCTGCACCCTCACTCCTCCTCTGCACTCTCACTCCTCCTCTGCACTCTCACTCCACCTCTGCACCCTCACTCCTCCTCTGCACCCTCACTCCTCCTCTGCACCCTCACTCCTCCTCTGCACTCTCACTCCTCCTCTGCACTCTCACTCCTCCTCTGCACCCTCACTCCTCCTCTGCACCCTCACTCCACCTCTGCACCCTCACTCCACCTCAGCACCCTCACTCCTCCTCTGCACCCTCACCCCTCCTCTGCACCCTCACCCCTCCTCTGCACCCTCACTCCTCCTCTGCACCCTCACTCCTCCTCTGCACCCTCACTCCACCTCTGCACCCTCACTCCTCCTCTGCACCCTCACTCCTCCTCTGCACCCTCACTCCACCTCAGCACCCTCACTCCTCCTCTGCACCCTCACCCCTCCTCTGCACCCTCACCCCTCCTCTGCACCCTCACTCCTCCTCTGCACCCTCACTCCTCCTCTGCACCCTCACTCCTCCTCTGCACCCTCACTCCTCCTCTGCACCCTCACTCCACCTCTGCACCCTCACTCCTCCTCTGCACCCTCACTCCTCCTCTGCACCCTCACTCCACCTCTGCACCCTCACTCCTCCTCTGCACCCTCACTCCTCCTCTGCACCCTCACTCCTCCTCTGCACCCTCACTCCTCCTCTGCACCCTCACTCCTCCTCTGCACCCTCACTCCTCCTCTGCACTCTCACTCCTCCTCTGCACTCTCACTCCTCTGCACCCTCACTCCTCCTCTGCACCCTCACTCCACCTCTGCACCCTCACTCCTCCTCTGCACACTCTTTGGACAGCCATGTGTTCAGCTGAAGCAGCTAAACTTGTTTCTCTTCCTGTCGATGTTTAGAACAGTTCAACTTATGAATGTTTTGATTTCCATTTCTTCAGAACGTGAAATAACTTGAAGTCTCTTTTCTAAACTTCAGTCTGTTCTCGCCGCATGTCGACTGCACCACGAGCACAATCAGCTGCTTCACTCCTCCATGTTCAGACATGATGAAGGAGTGACGTCATCTCAGAAACAGTGGCGCTGGGAAAAGAATGTGTTTTAATTCTTTCATATGTCACCTTTGCCGCCTTTGTCCTCCCTGTCCTCCCTGTCCTCCCTGTCCTCCCTGTCCTCCCTGTCTTCCCTATCTGCCTTCACCTCTGTCGTCTGTGATGGAAACATATCATGTCATTTGGTTGTTGCGATGCTAAGAGTTACATAAGATGTCTGATTGTTTTAACATGGTCAGTCTAGTAACCTTTGACCTTTGCCCTGGTCAGTGTACATTTGCCTAAGTGAAAGATGGAGGCCTTCGCCATAAAAACACTATCTTGCCTTTTTACGCTGGACCGATGAGTCATTCAGTCAGACCAGGGAGAGAAGAGACTTTGTCTCGTGCACGGCTAAAATGAAGACCCACATTTGAACCACAACTTGGTTCTAATCTGTCTTATTTCTCTGGCACAGTTTATGTTTTTTTTCCACAACATGTCCATGTCGTCCCTGTCCGCCTCTGTCTTCCCTGTTCATCTCTGTCGTCCCTGTCCACCTCTGCTGCCTCTGTCGTCCCGGTCCTCTGTCGTCCCGGTCCTCTGTCGTCCCGGTCCTCTGTTGTCCCGGTCCTCCTCTGTTTTCCTTGTCCTCCTCTGTCTCTCTCTGTAGATTAAATCTACACCATGGCCATAACTGGAAGGCTTGAAAAGGGCGTGGCAGTGTGACTGGAAGTCTTGCAGAAATGGCACAGACCATTTGAACGCAACAAAAATGGACCTCACATCACGTACGTTGTTATTTTATTATAAGTAAGAAACATTAATTTATTAAATCAATGTAACAACATTCAACAACCCTGGGACATCGTCCCTCGCCACCACAGACATTGTCTGACTCCATCGCCACCACAGACATTGTCTGACTTCATCGCCACCACAGACATTGTTGATTCATTTCTCCCTGTGGCCCTCAGAGGCAACTGTTGTTGTGATTTTGGGCCTTACAAAAATAAATTGATTTGATTTGATTTGATTTGAACAACATTTGGTAAACTAAAATAATCTATAACTTATAACTTAAACCAGCCAGTTCTGTTGAAATGCAGATGTCTGGAACTGGACAATAAGGGCGTGTCAAAAGAGTTCTCCTAACGTGGGACATAAACCGTCTCTCAAATGCAGAAAAGCTCCATTTCTCGGCCCCCGGGTTATTTTTGTTTCCTATTTTTATTGAATTGATCCGCCTGTCAATCATGCCCTTCTACCTTTATCTTTTTTTTCTTTCTTTAATTTGAACATATAACATGCCGTTCTTTCAACAAAATCAAGTTGGAGTTTAGATCAAATATAGATTCTAAATCAATTCTACATATAAAGAATGCTCAATGAAGGACCAGAGGACGATCATGGGAGGACACGCCCCTACATGGGAGGACACGCCCCTACATGGGAGGACACGCCCCTACATGGGAGGACACGCCCCTACATGGGAGGACACGCCCCTACATGGGAGGACACGCCCCTACATGGGAGGACACGCCTCTACATGGGAGGACACGCCCCTACATGGGAGGACACGCCCCTACATGGGAGGACACTCCCCTACATGGGAGGACACGCCCCTACACGAGAGGACACGCCCCTACACGAGAGGACACGCCCCTACACCCCCTTCATGGGAGGACACGCCCCTACATGGGAGGACACGCCCCTACATGGGAGGACACGCCCCTACATGGGAGGACACGCCCCTACATGGGAGGACACGCCCCTACATGGGAGGACACGCCTCTACATGAGAGGACACGCCCCTACATGGGAGGACACGCCTCTACATGGGAGGATACGCCTCTACATGGGAGGACACGCCCCTACATGGGAGGACACGCCCCTACATGGGAGGACACGCCCCTACATGGGAGGACACGCCCCTACATGGGAGGACACGCCCCTACATGGGAGGACACGCCCCTACATGGGATGTACCATCGGAACATAACTGAAGTGGCTGATATCACAAAATCCTACCAATGGTTAGAAAGAGCCGGTCTGAAGGACAGAGGCCCAGATCTACCACACCAGACAAGACCCAAGACCAAGACCCAAGGTGTAGCTGTGTAAAGGGGCCCCTGAGACCATCCCACACATAACTGCAGGTGCAGATGCTGCAGGGACAGCACACATGGAGCTCCATCACCAGGAGCTGACATAGTGTAAGAAACATCTGTGCAGAGCACGAGCTGGAGACCCCAAGGACAAAGTGGAAACACCTCCAAAGATGGAGAACGACCGAGCCAAGGTCCTCTGGGACTTCCAGATACAGACTGAATGGTGATGGAGAACCAACCAGAACCGGCTAGCTAGCTTGAGGGTTAACATCTTTGTCAGTCCATTAGGCTTGTGAATGTGAGCCTATAGTAGTATTTCATAAGCTGAATTAGTTTTGCTTTTGTGAAGACATCTGTTGTACAAAGTGCTGGCACATTAGTAGGTCTTGAGTCGGAACACCTTGCTGAGCGTAGATGTGGCACTAGAGTACACCAGGAATGACCCATCTGTGGTCGAGAAATGCTCCCAATCTCTGCAGCCCAGCGTGGGCAAAATGTGGACTGGGACAAATCCTTCGTAGCCCTGCCACCTGCAACAGCAAGCACACATACACATTGTATTAACAGTGATTTAAGCAGGTAAGAACCCACTGTGAGCTGGTGTAGAACCCACTGTGAGCTGGTGTAGAACCCACTGTGAGCTGGTGTAGAACCCACTGTGAGCTGGTGTAGAACCCACTGTGAGCTGGTGTAGAACCCACTGTGAGCTGGTGTAGAACCCACTGTGAGCTGGTGTAGAACCCACTGTGAGCTGGTGTAGAACCCACTGTGAGCTGGTGTAGAACCCACTGTGAGCTGGGCTAAAGCAAAGATAACAGCACACATTCTAAAACATTACACATTTATAAGACATTTAGAAAAGAGAAACAAAATCTACATTGAAATTGAACACAAACCCCCAATTGAAACCATTTCAGACAATCTCACCTCCGTCTGAAAGGAGTTCCAAGCTGCAGGAGCAGCATTGGAGAACTCTCACTTCCCCCCTGTCAGTCCTCACACGAGGGACAGACAAACCAATCAGATCTGAGCGCAGGGCTCTGCACCAGGGACACAAGGAGGAGGCTGCACCACCACAACTTTATACACTAAAAGCACTCAATGTGTGAACCTGCTGCACAGAGAGAAGGCCCTCCAGCCTCAGCACGGGGTCCACAGCCTCCACAGCCTCCACCTCCACAGCCTCCACAGATGAAGTGCTCAATGAAGGACCAGAGGACGATCATGAGAGGACACGCCCCTACATGGGAGGACACACCTCTACATGGGAGGACACGCCCCTACATAGGATGTACCATCGGAACATAACTGAAGTGGCTGATATCACAAAATCTCCACAACCTCCACAGACCTCCACAACCTCCACATTCTCCACAACCTCCACAACCTCCACAACCCTCCACAGCCTCCACAACCTCCACAACCCTCCACAGCCTCCACAACCTCCACAACCTCCACAACCCTCCACAGCCTCCACAACCTCCACAACCCTCCACAGCCTCCACAACCTCCACAACCTCCACAACCTCCACAACCTCCACATTCTCCACAACCTCCACAACCTCCACATTCTCCACAACCTCCACAACCTCCACAGCCTCGTGTGAATCTCAGATCACAGTGATACAGTGTCCAACCATTTAAGACATAGACATATGAAAGAGGTTTGTATGTGTGTGCGACGTTTGCGGCTTATTGTGATTTTTCTTTTTAAAGTTTTATCTTCAAATCTTAATTTATTTATTTTGTATTTGTTTTACTGTTTTAAACACTTTAAACACATGAAATGGAACAAAACAAATCTCCACAAAGATACAAATGCATAGTTCTGAAATCAAATGGAACAGGAATCATGTGGACTAGTGGGTTTGATGCCGCGGGACCGGGTTCACCCACCGAGACCAAGGGAAGGGGTTCACCCACCGAGGGACGGGGTTCACCCAACGAGACAGAGGGACGGGGTTCACCCACCGAGGGACGGGGTTCACCCACCGAGGGACGGGGTTCACCCACCGAGACCGAGGGACGGGGTTCACCCACCGAGGGACGGGGTTCACCCACCGAGACCGAGGGACGGGGTTCACCCACCGAGGGATGGGGTTCACCCACCGAGGGACGGGGTTCACCCACCGAGACCGAGGGACGGGGTTCACCCACCGAGGGACGGGGTTCACCCACCGAGACCGAGGGACGGGCTTCACCCACCGAGGGACGGAGTTCACCCACCGAGACCGAGGGACGGGGTTCACCCACCGAGGGACGTGTGATGTAAAAATGTAATGTCTTTGCCTGATGCCATAAAACTTATGTCATCATGTGTGTAACATCCGGGTCACACTTCTTGTGGCTCTGCAGACATCCCTGGGAACACAGACTGACAGCTGCGGATCCAAGGATGTGTCACATGTGGTAGAACATGGAGTGTGACAATTTGGTTATATTTCGCCTCATTTTCTCTGTCATTTGTTACAGTATAGTTTTCCACAACAGACGGGGTTCACCCACAGAGGGACGGGGTTCACCCACCGAGGGACGGGGTTCACCCACCGAGGGACGGGGTTCACCCACCGAGGGACGGGGTTCACACACCGGGGGACGGGGTTCACACACCGAGGGACGGGGTTCCGACGGCCCAGATAAAGAATCTCACGGCTTTATTCTGCCAGAGGAAGGAGAAGAGGGGACCCTGAACTGATTAGAATGAAAATGAGACCTATTTCTATTCTGAATGTGACTATCGTTTATTCACCTCAATTATGTCTAAAAGAATGGAACAAATCCTCCCAAACTGAATCCACAAAGATCAGACACAACGACATAAGACCATCTTTACACACAATGAGACAAACACAAACACAACTAAACAAAGATGTAATAATTAGTTTGGACGCTGAGAACTCTTTTGATTCTGTAGCTGGACTTATTTATTTAAAGCGCTAAACAAATTTAAAATTATGATCTAACTATAAAATAAAAACTGGGGCTCTTTACGATGATTCAACATCAAGAATTAAAATCAAAGGTCATGTGACAAACCCACTAACTCTAGAAAGGGGGGTGAGTGTGACAAAAATGTAAATATATGATTATATTTCTGTGATGTATTTTATCTGCATAATAGTATATTATCTGCATCATTAGTCAGAGAAAAACGGCATGTGACAAACTGCATTTGTTTGTGAAGGTGTCGTAAAGATGGAGCAATGGAATGCTTATCCTAGGGAGGGGATGTAACAGCCCAGGGGAGTTAGGTAAACACCCAGGCTTTATCTCTAAGGAAAATACCAGCTGTTGTAAAAGACAAGTGCCTTGATGTGAAGCTGACCAATGACCCGCCTATTTCATAATTTCTAATAAAACCAACCTGCATGAGAAAAAACGTCGTGAGACTAAGGAGGGTCGCCAGGCTGCTTACAACAGCCTGGCGACCCGGCCCGGCGGTTTCCCCCATGCATGCTACTCAAAAGTCTGACGTTTCTGTATTGTTTCATATTCTAAGTTGAATTGTGTTTTCTGTGTGTTAAGGAATAGCATCGGTGTATGTCTCATTCCATGACATTTTCTGGTCCTATCGAGCCGGATGACCAGCTGCCCTTCGCGGAGATTGAGTGGTGAATTGGTGAAAGTCTGTGTGCACAGCAGAAGGAAGTCCACTTTTCCCGTGGCCGCCCATCGCACCTCATTCTCCGCAAGGAGAGCGCGTCGTGTCGAGGCAGCAGGAGAACAAAGGCGACAAAGAAGGTCAGGCAAAACTTTGTGTGTGAAAAAGAGTGAGACATAAAACTTTTTATGCATTAGTTTAATATTCCTGAAAAATATTGTTGGCTTTAAAGGCGGTATGGACGATTTTTCGGCGATTTGAGAACGCAGGCGGAAGTGCGCATGCGCACTCCCCCGTGTGGACTGATACAACACACACGTGCGTTAGTTTATTAGTGCAACGGAGCGCATCGCATTGCTCGTCTCCCGTAGATTTCTGTCCACTTCTGATGCAGTAAATCTTCATTAGATATAGTTAAAGGGAAAGTAGGACCCGTCCGAGACAAGAGGAATGGTTAGACTACAGGAAGGGCCTGGGGGAGGAGTGTAGAGCAGTGTAATACATTTTATGAGACCCGCAGATTACCTGAAGATAGTGAAAACTGAACAGAGGGATGGGTGAATCAATACATGAGTTTAGAAGCAGAATGACAGGGATATTTTAAAGATAACACTGGAATCCCAGAGGATGCAGCGCCTGATTATGAATATCAGCAGCAATTAGAAAGTAAAAGCAGGTTACAAGTGAGGGGAAAGAGTAAGTGAAAACGGGGAAAGAAAGAGCAGGTTTGGAAACGGGTGTTTCCTCCGTTACAAGAAAAGACATTTTTGGAGGTAAAATGCCCCAAGAGGAAGACAGAGGGGAAGACAGAGGGGAAGATGGGATGAGACAAAGAAAAGACAGGAAAGAAGGGAACAAGGGGGAAACCAGGTTGATAAAAGAGACATGCCTTATGTACAAGGGGAAGGTTTAGGATCATTTTGATTTTTAATACACATATAGACTTGCTAGAAAATACTAATACACAATGTTTGTAAAGCACCACATGAGCAGGTGTGAGAGATTGAGTTTGGAACTCACCTGAAGCACATATAGAAGATTAACACATATTACATTAGAGGTGTGACCTTATTCAGGCCACGCCCACAGAGGAGATGTGAAATTTGATGTTAATTATGTGAAGGATTCTAAGTTGTCAACTGACCCTTATGGCCAGCTCAACAGGGGAATTATAATCAATAATTATTATTGTTTGATGTATTTGTATTGCACACATACGCACACACACACACACACACACACATACATACATACATACACGCGCACACGTGGACACCAGACATTTAGAGTTTGAAACAAATGGTGGTAAAACAGATAGGTTTGGCGAGTGTCAGATTACAGACACATAGACATGGTTCATCCACATGGGGAGCCCGGCGCCTTGGAGGGAGGGGCTCAGCCAGGGATGTGACCACTGAACTGTGAAAGGACTGAGGTGACATTGCGGAGTGGAACCACAGACGCAATTCCATCTCTTCCTTGATTACATCTTGTAAACTATCTGGATTATTGAACTTTATGAAATGCAGAAACATTGATGGAAAGCATGATTACCAAAGTCATTGTTTAAAGGTTGTAGTTTGAGTCATGGGCGAGGTGCCATGTCTCAAATGGAGGGATGATGTACTAGTAAACAAACATTACGATTCAATAATTACTAAAAAAAAAAAAAAATTGTAAACGAGAGAACTGTTTGAAATACATGAACTGTCGAAAAGACTTTGTTTATCACCGCAGCAAGAACGTGTTGGAGATGTGGTGTTTACAGAGACGAGCCAAGTGGAACAGCCAAAGTGGAAGGAGACACACCGTGTCGTCCTCACCAGTGGAGGGACGAGAACATGGGTGCTCTCATGGGAAAGTGAGAGAAATGTCTGAACGACACAGCGGCAGATCCATAACATCGCAGACGCAGGACGTCGTTTTGTATGCAGTGAACACAGATTCTACAGTAGGCAAAGTACCATACTCTGCTAAAAGAAATCAACAGTTATCATCATCACAGCGACGACGATAATATGAACACCTGTATTATGCGCCGAACAATCGATCATCATACATCGATCATATACAGTAAATGTGAAAATAGAGGGAAGAAAATAAGTGATCAACTTGATGCAAAAGGTTATGAAATGTATAATGTATAATGTATAATTGACATGGCAGTAGCTAAAGAAACACAATGGCATAATATTGTTGTCACTGTTGTTTGCACTAACTAAGAGTGCATTTTTTATCTGCTACAACATCACTACATGCAATGTTCATGAGATTATGCATTGAGATTGGAAGTGTACCAGTTCATATGTGTCATAGGTGTGACCGAAAAGCAGCGGGAGGAGGTCTCTTAAGAAACCAAACGAGGACGTATGGTGATGTGGGGACACAGTGCTGAGAGGACGTATGGTGATGTGGGGACACAGTGCTGAGAGGACGTATGGTGATGTGGGGACACAGTGCTGAGAGGACGTATGGTGATGTGGGGACACAGTGCTGAGAGGACGTATGGTGATGTGGGGACACAGTGCTGAGAGGACGTATGGTGATGTGGGGACACAGTGCTGAGAGGACGTATGGTGATGTGGGGACACAGTGCTGAGAGGACGTATGGTGATGTGGGGACACTTGTGCCTATGTATCCCTTTTGTGGCCAGCCATGGTCATAACAAAGACCAACATCACCCAGAACCATACCGCAGGGTCAAGGTCGAGAGGTTAGTGGACGGTCTGGTCCCAGCAGCACCTGATACTACGTATTTGATTCTATTGGGGTGTCCAGAGGTCCCTGACGAGTCAAACTGACCAGAGAGCAGCAGGTTTAAGGGCCTTCCGCTTGTACTTCTATATTTCCCATCACACCGCTCAAAATTATAGACAGAATAAATTGTCTGTTTGTCAAATTACAGAGATTGACCAATCTGACACTAAATTTAGGACAGTAATGCAGTAGAAATGTTGTGGGCCGAGAGAAAAGGAGTTTGTTCAATGTTGAGAAATGTGAATAACCTTTTGAGTGTAAAAGTGTCATTTTAACAACAATATGAAAGACATGTTGAAAACTAAAAAGAGTAATGTGTTTGGCATATGAGACAGTGACTAATGCTTTGATAAACAGGAGACAAATGTGATAAAATGTGAATATATGATTATATTTCTGTGATGTATTTTATCTGCATAATAGTATATTATCTGCATCATTAGTCAGAGAAAAACGGCATGTGACAAACTGTGTTTGTGGGGGGTTGTAAAGATGGGCCAAAGAATGTTAGCCCAGAGGGGTTTGGGTAAACATTACCCAGGCTTAAGTGCCTTGATGTGAAGCTGACCAATGAGAAATGTGACCCGCCTATTCCAGAATATCTAATAAAACCAACCTGCATGAGAAAAAACGTTGTGAGACTAAGGAGGGTCGCCAGGCAGCTCACAACAGCCTGGTGACCCGGCTCGGCGGTTTCTCCCATGCATGCTACACAAAAGTGTGACGTTTCTGTATCGTTTCATTTTCTAAGTTGAATTGTGTTCTCTGTGTGTCAAGGAATAGCATTGGCGTGTGTCTAATTTCTTGATAGTGAGACAGGGCTGTGCCTGGTCTCTCCTGCTGTTTGCTTTGTATTTGGAAGCATGTCGGTGTCGTCCCTCATTCGTCCAGGAGAGTTCCATTGTAGAAAAAGGTTCAGTTGTTTCATCTGGACTCAGTTTTAGAAAAAACAAGACGTTTCGACTCTCATCCAAGAGTCATTGTCAATCTGAGAATTTAGACCGGGAACTCAGATATTTATCCTACTCTGTGGTAAGCCCCGCCCACCTGGCGGGAAGTAGAAGTTGTTTGTTTCAACAGAAACTTACACCTCTTACACAGGCTAGCCTCTTGTTTACTATCAGTCCTTTAACCTGTTCACGCCCACCCGCCCGCGGGCGACCAGACTTTAAAAGTTCTATTACATCATCACTTTTATTTTCGTGGTCAATACCAGCAAGTTATACATAATTTTAAAGATTATTGTTTTTAGCAGTTATAATAGTATTAGTGGTTGTACAAAACATCAAATGTATGTTTTATGATCATAGAGGAGCTAAAATTGTAATAAAACAGTTTGGCACAGTTGGTACATATTTGGTTCACTTGAATATACTTTTTGATACAAAAAGGTCAAAGCACCAAAATGCTTCTGTTCTAGAGATGTGAAACTTTACACAGTTGTTGTCATGACAACATCATGTGCAGTGAACAGCATAAACACAATGAAGTATGTCCTGCTCAGGACCTTTACACATGGACAATGTTCAGACGAGACTAAAAAAGGATGTTTTGTTTATGTTTGTGCTTCTGTAGTGTAAGTTCTGAAGCCCTGACAGTGTGACATGTGCACATCTGCAGAAACTAGAAGGCCTAAGCTTTCCCATGATGCATCACACTCACATGTGGAACATAAGATCCTCTTTTAATAAGCAATGACATTTGGGTCCAGCCATTGTGCACAGGGCGAAAGAGGTGGATGGGAACAGGCTAATGGGTCATTAGTCTCCCTTTTGTCCCTGGCTCACTCTCTCTCTCTTCCCTGTGAAACTGAACCCAATGCCCTGTGAGGGGGCTCTGGAGGGCCCGGTGAGGGGGCTCTGGAGGGCCCGGTGAGGGGGCTCTGGAGGGCCCGGTGAGGGGGCTCTGGAGGGCCCGGTGAGGGGGCGCTGGAGGGCCCGGTGAGGGGGCTCTGGAGGGCCCGGTGAGGGGGCTCTGGAGGGCCCGGTGAGGGGGCGCTGGAGGGCCCGGTGAGGGGGCTCTGGAGGGCCCGGTGAGGGGGCGCTGGAGGGCCCGGTGAGGGGGCTCTGGAGGGCTGTGGCGGATGTACGTGGGGGACAGGTGAACCATGGCGTGATCTGACGAGTCAACAGCAGCTCGGGCCACGGTATGCATTGCATGTCACACCGCATTATATGCAACATGAGGGCCACCTGTTGTAAAGTTATCTCCACACCTTAAGAGCCGGGAGAGTCTACGCCGAGTCTTGTTCAGCGGCGGCGGAGATGGTGTTTCCCTGAGGTCAAAACTGTAATGTCTCAATGTCCCATTCCCGTCCAACAACAGGCAACTTCAGCTCAACACAAATACAATTTACATCTGCTGCTGCAGTTCACACACTCACCTGTAGATGACGCTGTTCAGAGAATAGGAACTGCCATCATGAGAGTTTCCTACCACCAAGAACCTCTCGTCTCCCACAGTGAAGAACTCCCAGTCCACCGCACTGCACAGATCATCAGAAGAGGTGAAGAGGAGGACCACAGGGTGTGGAGGAGGACCACAGGGTGAGGAGGAGGACCACAGGGTGAGGAGGAGGAGGACCATAGGGTGAGGAGGAGGACCACAGGGTGGGGAGGAGGACCACAGGGTGAGGAGGAGGAGGACCATAGGGTGAGGAGGAGGACCACAGGGTGAGGAGGAGGACCACAGGGTGAGGAGGAGGAGGACCATAGGGTGAGGAGGAGGACCACAGGGTGAGGAGGAGGACCACAGGGTGAGGAGGAGGACCACAGGCATATTAAAGAAGAGGTATCAGAGCATGTTAAAGGAGAGGTATCAGAGCATGTTAAAGGAGAGGTATCAGAGCATATTAAAGGAGAGGTGTCAGAGCATATTAAAGGAGAGGTATCAGAGCATGTTAAAGGAGAGGTATCAGAGCATATTAAAGGAGAGGTGTCAGAGCATATTAAAGGAGAGGTGTCAGAGCATGTTAAAGGAGAGGTATCAGAGCATGTTAAAGGAGGGGTCTCAGAGCATGTTAAAGGAGAGGTATCAGAGCTAAAAGAGGGGTATCAGATTATGTTAAAGGAGAGGTATCAGAGATCTGGGCGGCAGTCGACGTCAGGGGCCTCGGCGACCAGATCTCCAGACACAGAGACTAACTCTGGGGACATGGAATGTCACCTCGCTGGGGGGGAAAGAGCCTGAGCTTGTGCGGGAGGCTGAGCGATACCAACTAGATATAGTCGGCCTCACCTCCACGCACAGTTTGGGCTCTGGAACCCATCTCTTCGAGGGGGGCTGGACAGTGCACCGACCGGGGACTCCGTTGTTCTACTGGGGGACTTCAACGCCCACGTGGGCAATGACAGTGACACCTGGAGAGGGGTGATCGGGAAGAACGGCTTCCCCGATCTGAACCCGAGCGGTGTTCAGTTATTGGACTTCTGTGCTAGCCACGGATTGTCCATAACGAACACCATGTTCAAGCACAAGGGTGTCCATCAGTGCACATGGCACCAGGACACCCTAGGCCGGAGGTCAATGATCGACTTTGTTGTCGTGTCATCAGACCTCCGGCCACGTGTCTTGGACACTCGAGTGAAGAGAGGGGCAGAGTTGTCAACCGATCACCACCTGGTGGTGAGTTGGATCCGCTGGCGGAGGAGGAAGCCGGACAGACTTGGCAGACCCAAGCGCATTGTGAGGGTCTGTTGGGAACGTCTAGTGGAGCCCTCTGTCAGTAGGGTATTCAACTCGCACCTCCGGGAGAGCTTCTCCCATGTCCCGGGGGAGGTTGGGGACATTGAGTCCGAGTGGACCATGTTCTCCGCCTCCATTGTTGATGCGGCTGCTCGGAGTTGTGGTCGCAAGGTCTCCGGTGCCTGTCGTGGCGGCAACCCCCGAACCCGGTGGTGGACACCGGAAGTAAGGGATGCCGTCAGACTGAAGAAGGAGGCCTATCAGGCCACTCTGGCTTGTAGGTCTCCGGAGGTCATCGACGGGTATCGGCAGGCCAAGCGAGCCGCGGCTCGTGCTGTCGCAGAGGCAAAAACCCGGGCCTGGGAGGAGTTCGGGGAGGCCATGGAGGAGGACTATCGGTCGGCACCAAAGAAATTCTGGCAAACCGTCCGGCGCCTCAGGAGGGGGAAGCAGTGTCTCACCAACACCGTTTACGGTGCGGGTGGAGGCCTGCTGACCTCAACTGGGGATGTCGTCGGACGGTGGAAGGAATACTTTGAGGATCTCCTTAATCCCTCAGTCACGTCTTCCGAAGAGGAAGTAGACACCGGGGACTCGGAGGCTGGCTCATCCATCACCCAAGCTGAAGTCACTGAGGTTGTTCGCAAACTCCTCGGTGGCAGGGCTCCGGGGGTGGATGAGATCCACCCTGAGTACCTAAAGTATCTGGATGTTGTAGGACTGTCTTGGCTGACACGTCTCTGCAACATTGCGTGGCGGTCGGGGACCGTGCCTCTGGACTGGCAGACCGGGGTGGTGGTCCCTCTGTTTAAGAAGGGGGACCGGAGGGTGTGTTCCAACTACAGAGGGATCACACTCCTCAGCTTCCCGGGTAAGGTCTATTCCAAGGTTCTGGAGAGGAGAATCCGACCGATAGTTGAACCTCGGATTCAGGAGGAGCAGAGTGGTTTTCGTCCCGGTCGTGGAACACTGGACCAGCTCTATACCCTCCATCGGGTGCTCGAGGGCTCATGGGAGTTTGCCCAACCAGTCTACATGTGCTTTGTGGATCTGGAGAAGGCTTTCGACCGTGTCCCTCGGGGTGTCCTTTGGGGGGTGCTCCGGGAGTACGGGGTCCGGGGCCCTTTGCTCAGGGCTGTCCGGTCCCTGTATGACCGGAGCAGGAGCTGTGTTCGCATTGCCGGCAGTAAGTCAGACCTGTTCCCAGTGCATGTTGGACTCCGCCAGGGCTGCCCTTTGTCACCGGTTCTGTTCATAATTTTTTATGGATAGAATTTCTAGGCGCAGTCAGGGGTCGGAGGGTGTCCGGTTTGGGGACCAGAGGATTCCATCTCTGCTGTTTGCAGACGATGTTGTCCTGATGGCTCCATCAAACCCGGACCTGCAACATGCACTGGGACGGTTTGCAGCCGAGTGTGAAGCGGCTGGGATGAGAATCAGCTCCAAATCCGAGGCCATGGTTCTCGACCGGAAAAAGGTGGCTTGCCCTCTCCAGGTGGGTGGGGTGTCCTTGCCCCAAGTGGAGGAGTTCAAGTATCTCAGGGTCTTGTTCACGAGTGAGGGAAGGATGGAGCGTGAGATCGACAGGCGGATCGGTGCAGCGGCTGCAGTGATGCAGTCGCTGCATCGGACCGTTGTGGTAAAGAGGGAGCTGAGCCCAAAGGCAAAGCTCTCTGTTTACTGGTCGGTCTACGTTCTGACCTCACCTATGGTCATGAGCTTTGGGTAGTGACCGAAAGAACAAGATCGCGGATACAAGCGGTCGAAATGAGTTTCCTCCGCCGTGTGGCTGGGCGCTCCCTTAGAGATAGGGTGAGGAGCTCGGCCACACGGGGGGAGCTCGGAGTAGAGCCGCTGCTCCTCCACGTCGAGAGGAGCCAGCTGAGGTGGCTCGGGCATCTGTTCCGGATGCCTCCTGGGCGCCTCCCTCGGGAGGTGTTTCAGGCATGTCCCACCGGGAAGAGGCCCCGGGGAAGACCCAGGACACGCTGGAGAGACTATGTCTCTCGGCTGGCCTGGGAACGCCTCGGGATCCCCCCGGAGGAGTTAGAGGAAGTGTCTGGGGAGAAGGAAGTCTGGGAGTCCCTGCTCAGACTGCTGCCCCCACGACCCGGCCCCGGATAAAGCGGCAGAAAATGGATGGATGGAGAGGTATCAGAGCATGTTAAAGGAGAGGTATCAGAGCATGTTAAAGGAGAAGTATCAGAGCATATTAAAGGAGAGGTATCAGAGCACATTAAAGGAGAGGTGTCAGAGCATGTTTAAGGAGAGGTATCAGGGTGGTATAGATCACCCAAGTACTGGTGGTTTATCCCTGGAATGACATCATCAGGGGCAATAATCCGAACCTGTGCACGAGGAGGACGAACCTGTGCGTGAGGATATCCTGGAAGCGCTGGAAGGTGAGGGTGAGTGGGTTGAGTTCGTAGACGGTGGAGTTGATGCTGTAGTCACTCGGGCCTCTATCAGAAACTCTCTGACTGTTGGCCACAGCCAGGAAGTACCTGCCCTCGAAGGAGAAGGCCTCCCAGTCCACTGCCCCCTGTGTCTACACACATGAGACACATGAGACACATGAGACACGTGAGACACATGAGACAGATGAGACACTTGGCACACATGAGACACATGAGACACATGGCACACATGAGACACATGAGACACTGAGACACATGAGACACATGGCACACATGAGACACATGAGACACTGAGACACATGAGACACTTGGCACACATGAGACACATGAGACACTGAGACACATGAGACACATGGCACACATGAGACACATGAGACACTGAGACACATGAGACACTTGGCACACATGAGACACATGAGACACATGAGACACATGAGACACATGAGACACATGAGACAGATGAGACACTTGGCACACATGAGACACATGAGACACTTGGCACACATGAGACACATGAGACACATGAGACACATGAGACACATGAGACACATGAGACAGATGAGACACTTGGCACACATGAGACACATGAGACACATGGCACACATGAGACACATGAGACACTGAGACACATGAGACACTTGGCACACATGAGACACATGAGACACATGAGACACATGAGACACATGAGACACATGAGACAGATGAGACACTTGGCACACATGAGACACATGAGACACTTGGCACACATGAGACACATGAGACACATGAGACACATGAGACAGATGAGACACTTGGCACACATGAGACACATGAGACACTTGGCACACATGAGACACATGAGACACATGAGACACATGAGACACATGAGACACATGAGACAGATGAGACACTTGGCACACATGAGACACATGAGACACATGGCACACATGAGACACATGAGACACTGAGACACATGAGACACTTGGCACACATGAGACACATGAGACACATGAGACACATGAGACACATGAGACACATGAGACAGATGAGACACTTGGCACACATGAGACACATGAGACACTTGGCACACATGAGACACATGAGACACATGAGGCACTTGGCACACATGAGACACATGAGACACATGAGGCACTTGGCACACATGAGACACATGAGACACATGAGACACATGAGACACATGAGACACATGAGGCACTTGGCACACATGAGACACATGAGACACATGAGACACATGGCACACATGAGACACATGAGACACATGAGACACTTGAGACACTTGGCACACATGAGACACATGAGACACATGAGACACATGAGACGCATGAGACACTTGGCACACATGAGACACATGAGACACATGAGGCACTTGGCACACATGAGACACATGAGACACATGAGACACATGAGACACATGAGGCACTTGGCACACATGAGACACATGAGACACTGAGACACATGAGGCACATGAGACACATGAGACACATGAGACACAGCCATTCTCTAAAGGGACATAATTTCTTTAGACAAGTGGCACTGATGGCTACTCACCAGAATGTCCTGAAAGTGCTGGAAGTGTCCCTGGCTCCATATGAAGATGGTGGAGCTGACAGAGGTGGTCCTGCCGTCAAAGGTGTTGGCCACCACCAGGAAATGGTGCTGTTGCACTGAGAAGAACTCCCAGTCATAAGCCCCCACAGTGCGAAGCTTCTGGAAGACCTCCAGCCGCTGGAACACAGAAGGACCACTGTGTCTGAGGGTTGCATTTCACTGTTTCACTCTTTTCATGATTAAGAACTAGACCTGTACATGTGAAGGAGCAGGACATACCTTGAGGGAGCAGGACATACCTTGAGGGAGCAGGACATACCTTGAGGGAGCAGGACATACCTTGAGGGAGCAGGACATACCTTGAGGGAGCAGGACATACCTTGAGGGAGCAGGACATACCTTGGTGAGAGGGTTCCATCGGTAGATGACACTGTAGATGTTGTGGTCGGAGTCTTGAGCTGAAGACACAGACACACACACACACACAGACACACACACACAGACACACACACACACACACACAGACTCACACACACACATACACACACACACACACAGACACACACACACACACACACACACACAGACACACACACACACACACACACATACACACACACACACACAGACACACACACACACACAGACTCACACATACACATACACACACACACACACAGACACACACACACACACACACACACAGACACACACACACACACACACACACACACACAGACACACACACACACACACACAGAGACTCACACACACACATACACATACACACACACACAGACACACAGACTCACACACACACATACACATACACACACACAGACACACACACACACACACACACACACACACACAGACACACACACACACACACACAGACACACACACACACACAGACTCACACACACAGACACACACACACACACACACACACACAGACACACACACACACATACACACACACACACACACAGACACACACACACACACACAGAGACTCACACACACACATACACATACACACACACACACACACATACACACACACACACACACACACACACACAGACACACACACACACACGTCCTCATGATCATCTGTAACCCTGAACTCGACACACAACCTGTCTGACCTGTTCTAGGATTTAAATCATTTTAGTAACATATTTATTATTACTTTTGTCATCTTTGAACTTGCTGGTGAGAAATGGCTGTGTTTCCCTGAGTGTTTCTTGTAAATAACATGTGAAATGACAATAAAGTGATCTTATCTTATCTAACCTCCTGTTTTTCTCCTGTAATAGGCACGTCTCCTCTTTCTACCCCCCCTCCCCCTCTTTGGCCTCAGAAGTCTTCAGAGCAGATCAGGGGCCACTGGGGCGGCTGGGGCGGCTGGGGCGGCTCTTCTCTTGGTGTGGTTTGTGGTTCAGAGTGTGTGATCAGAGATGATCGGAGCTTCAGAACAAGCCTGGACACCGTCAGGTGTTTGATGCTAACTCTCATGAAAGGACTATATCTCCTGGTGGAGGAACACGTGCCGTAATCACGCTTGACTTCAAACAGCAGATAGTGAGAAGGACATGTACCTCTCCTGTGATTGGCCACCACCAGGAAGCTGTGGTTGTGGATGTGGAAGGCCTCCCAGTCCAAAGCCAAGTGCGTCTCGATGCTCTGATGTTGCACAAAGCGTCTCCGGGCCGGGCTCCATCTGTACAGCGCCGAGCGCTCGGGCTGCAGCGCTGCTGAGTTCGCCACCACTAAGTAGTGCTGCAGAAGATTGAAGACTGATATCATCTTGACGGGTTATGTATGAGTTTTAGCACTTTGTCATTTGTACAGTTTTGAGTACTGCTGTTACAGCAGAGGAAGTGACTTTGGGCCTTAGGCGGGGTACAGGGGCCAGCTCATCGTAGGGTTGACACAGAGACAGAGACACACAGACAAGGGACAATTTACAGTTTCCAATTGATACATGCATGTGTTTGGAAGAAGCCGGAGAACACAGAGAACACAGAGAACCCAAAGAACACAGAGAACCCAAAGAACACAGAGAACAGAGAGAACACAGAGAACACAGAGAACACAGAGGACACAGAGAACAGAGAGAACAGAGAGAACACAGAGAACATAGAGAACCCGGAGAACACAGAGAACCCAGAGAACACAGAGAACACAGAGAACACAGAGAACCCAGAGAACACAGAGAACACAGAGAACACAGAGAACACAGAGAACCCAGAAAACACAGAGGACACAGAGAACACAGAGAACAGAGAGAACAGAGAGAACACAGAGAACACAGAGAACACAGAAAACACAGAGAACCCAGAAAACACAGAGAACACAGAGAACACAGAGAACCCAAAGAACACAGAGAACAGAGAGAACACAGAGAACACAGAGAACACAGAGAACCCAGAGGACACAGAGAACAGAGAGAACAGAGAGAACCCAGAAAACAGAGGACACAGAGAACATAGAGAACCTGGAGAACACAGAGAACATAGAGAACCCGGAGAACACAGAGAACACAGAGAACACAGAGAACACAGAGAACACAGAGAACCCAGAAAACAGAGGACACAGAGAACATAGAGAACCTGGAGAACACAGAGAACATAGAGAACCCAGAGAACCCAGAGAACACAGATAACCTAGAGAACACAGAGAACCCAGAGAACACAGAGAACCCAGAGAACCCAGAGAACACAGAGAACCCAGAAAACACAGAGAACCCAGAAACCACAGAGAACACAGAGAACACAGAGAACACAGAGAACCCAGAGAACACAGAGAACCCAAAGAACACAGAGAACAGAGAGAACACAGAGAACACAGAGAACACAGAGGACACAGAGAACAGAGAGAACAGAGAGAACACAGAGAACATAGAGAACCCGGAGAACACAGAGAACCCAGAGAACACAGAGAACACAGAGAACACAGAGAACCCAGAGAACACAGAGAACACAGAGAACACAGAGAACCCAAAGAACACAGAGAACAGAGAGAACACAGAGAACACAGAGAACACAGAGAACACAGAGGACACAGAGAACAGAGAGAACAGAGAGAACACAGAGAACATAGAGAACCCGGAGAACACAGAGAACACAGAGAACCCAGAGAACACAGAGAACCCAGAGAACCCAGAGAACACAGAGAACCCAGAAAACACAGAGAACCCAGAAAACACAGAGAACACAGAGAACACAGAGAACACAGAGAACCCAGAGAACACAGAGAACCCAAAGAACACAGAGAACAGAGAGAACACAGAGAACACAGAGAACACAGAGGACACAGAGAACAGAGAGAACCCGGAGAACACAGAGAACACAGAGAACCCAGAAAACAGAGGACACAGAGAACATAGAGAACCTGGAGAACACAGAGAACATAGAGAACCCAGAGAACCTAGAGAACACAGAGAACCCAGAGAACACAGAGAACACAGAGAACCCAGAAAACACAGAAAACACAGAGAACCCAGAAAACATAGAGGACACAGAGAACAGAGAGAACAGAGAGAACAGAGAGAACACAGAGAACACAGAGTACACAGAGAACACAGAGAACACAGAGAACCCAGAGAACACAGAGAACACAGAGAACACAGAGAACCCAGAGAACACAGAGAACACAGAGAACACAGAGAACACAGAGAACCCAAAGAACACAGAGAACAGAGAGAACACAGAGAACACAGAGGACACAGAGAACAGAGAGAACAGAGAGAACACAGAGAACATAGAGAACCCGGAGAACACAGAGAACACAGAGAACACAGATAACCCAGAAAACAGAGGACACAGAGAACATAGAGAACCTGGAGAACACAGAGAACATAGAGAACCCAGAGAACCCAGAGAACACAGATAACCTAGAGAACACAGAGAACCCAGAGAACACAGAGAACCCAGAGAACACAGAGAACCCAGAGAACCCAGAGAACACAGAGAACCCAGAAAACACAGAGAACACAGAGAACACAGAGAACCTAGAGAACCTAGAGAACCCAGAGAACCCAGAGAACCCAGAGAACACAGAGAACCCAGAGAACACAGAGAACCCAGAGAACCCAGAGAACACAGAGAACACAGAGAACCCAGAGAACACAGAGAACACAGAGAACACAGAGAACCTAGAGAACCCAGAGAACCCAGAGAACACAGAGAACCCAGAAAACACAGAGAACCCAGAGAACACAGAGAACCCAGAGAACCCAGAGAACCCAGAGAACACAGAGAACACAGAGAACCTAGAGAACCCAGAGAACACAGAGAACCCAGAGAACCCAGAAAACACAGATAACCCAGAGAACACAGAGAACACAGAGAACCCAGAAAACAGAGGACACAGAGAACATAGAGAACCTGGAGAACACAGAGAACATAGAGAACCTAGAGAACACAGAGAACCCAGAGAACACAGAGAACCCAGAGAACCCAGAGAACACAGAGAACCCAGAAAACACAGAGGACACAGAGAACACAGAGAACAGAGAGAACAGAGAGAACAGAGAGAACAGAGAGAACACAGAGAACACAGAGTACACAAAGAACACAGAGAACACAGAGAACCCAGAGAACACAGAGAACACAGAGAACACAGAGAACCCAGAGAACACAGAGAACACAGAGAACACAGAGAACCCAAAGAACACAGAGAACAGAGAGAACACAGAGAACACAGAGGACACAGAGAACAGAGAGAACACAGAGAACATAGAGAACCCGGAGAACACAGAGAACACAGAGAACACAGAGAACACAGAGAAACCAGAAAACAGAGGACACAGAGAACATAGAGAACCTGGAGAACACAGAGAACATAGAGAACCCAGAGAACCCAGAGAACACAGATAACCTAGAGAACACAGAGAACCCAGAGAACCCAGAGAACCCAGAGAACACAGAGAACCCAGAAAACACAGAGAACACAGAGAACACAGAGAACCTAGAGAACCTAGAGAACCCAGAGAACCCAGAGAACCCAGAGAACACAGAGAACCCAGAGAACACAGAGAACCCAGAGAACCCAGAGAACACAGAGAACACAGAGAACCTAGAGAACCCAGGGAACCCAGAGAACACAGAGAACCCAGAAAACACAGAGAACCCAGAGAACACAGAGAACCCAGAGAACCCAGAGAACCCAGAGAACACAGAGAACACAGAAAACACAGAGAACCCAGAGAACACAGAGAACACAGAGAACACAGAGAACACAGAGAACCCAGAGAACCCAGAGAACCCAGAGAACACAGAGAACACAGAGAACCTAGAGAACCCAGAGAACACAGAGAACCCAGAGAACACAGACAACATAGAGAACACAGAGAACCTAGAGAACCCAGAGAACACAGAGAACCCAGAGAACACAGAGAACCCAGAGAACACAGACAACATAGAGAACCCAGAGAACCCAGAGAACACAGAGAACACAGAGAACCTAGAGAACCCAGAGAACACAGAGAACCCAGAGAACACAGACAACACAGAGAACCCAGAGAACACAGAGAACACAGAGAACAAAAACATCTCATGACGCACATGTTACTATCTCCACATGGACGAGATAATCATAATTAAACAACTTTCATGGGCATAAACATATTACACGTTATAAAATAATATGTGCTTTAAAGTGCCTAAGACAGGTTGGACGACTCATCAAACAGAAATACAGTTAAGTTTTATATATTTAAGAATTTGCTAAAAATTATAATGTGATTTATAATTTCATTTCCTGTTTGTAATTGATGACATCACACTGGGAAATTATCCTGCAAACACTGGGAAAAGCACATTTTTTATGTGACGCATGAAAATATATGTGAGCAGCTTTATTTTGTTGAATTTAATGAAATAAAATGTCAAAAAGGTTGTTTCTTTTGTCTGAAAACTGCATAAAGTTTGTCTGGACTGAGTGTACCTAGTGTGATGTCACTTCCTGTCATTTTCTAAAGATTTCTAAACTTTTTTGGTGTAAAACTATAATTTATAGTATATTATGTACAACAGATATAAATACACCAAATAAACTCAAAATTAGACAGTAAACATTTGTCGTATGCACTTTAAGTAGCAAACAGAGTCTGCACAGGGATCATATACGTCCACATATACGTCCACATACGTCCACATATACGTCCACATATACGTCCACATACGTCCACATATGCGTCCATATATACGTCCACATATACGTCCACATACGTCCACATATACATCCACATCTACATCCACATACGCCCACATATACATCCACATACGTCCACATATACATCCACATACGTCCACATATACATCCACATATACGTCCACATATACATCCACATACCTCCACATATACGTCCACATATACGTCCACATATACGTCCACATATACGTCAACATACGTCCACATATACGTCCACATATACATCCACATATATGTCCACATATACATCCACATATACATCCACATATATGTCCACATACATTCACATATACGTCCACATACGTCCACATATACGTCAACATATACATCCACATACGTCCACATATACGTCCAGATTTACTTCCACATACGTCCACATATACATCCACATACGTCCACATACATCCACATATAGGTCCACATATACGTCCACATATACGTCCACATATACATCCACATACATCCACATATACATCCATATACGTCCACATATACGTCCACATATACATCCACGAATACGTCCACATATACGTCCACATACATCCACATATAGGTCCACATACGTCCACATATACGTCCACATATACATCCAAATATACGTCCACATACGTCCACATACATCCACATATACGTCCACATATATTTCCATATATACGTCCACATACGTCCACATATACGTCCACATATACATCCACATATACATTCACATACGTCCACATATACGTCCACATATATCCACATATACATCCACATGTATGTCCACATACATTCACATATACGTCCACATACGTCCACATATACGTCCACATATACATCCACATACGTCCACATATACATCCACATATACGTCCACATATACGTCCACATATACATCCACATACGTCCACATATACATCCACATACGTCCACATATACATCCACATACGTCCACATATACGTCCACAAAAGTCCACATATACATCCACATATACATCCACATACGTCCACATATACATCCACATACGTCCACATATACGTCCACATATACATCCACATACGTCCACATATACACCCACATACGTCCACATATATGTCCACATGTACGTCCACACATACATCCACATACGTCCACATATACGTCCACATACGTCCACATATGCGTCCACATATACGTCCACATACGTCCACATATACGTCCACATATACATCCACATACGTCCACATACGTCCACATACGTCCACATATACGTCCACATACGTCCACATATACATCCACATACGTCCACATATATGTTCACATATACATCCACATACGTCCACATATACATCCACATACGTCCACATATACATCCACATACGTCCACATATACGTCCACATAAGTCCACATATACATCCACATATACATCCACATACGTCCACATATACATCCACATACGTCCACATATACGTCCACATATACATCCACATACGTCCAAATATACATCCACATATGTCCACATTTACATCCACATACGTCCACATATACGTCCACATACGTCCACATATGCATCCATGTATACGTCCACATATACGTCCACATATACGTCCACATATACATCCACATACCTCAATATATACGTCCACATATACGTCCACATATACGTCCACATATACGTCCATATACGTCCACATATACATCCACATATACATTCACATACGTCCACATATACGTCCACATATATCCACATATACATCCACATGTATGTCCACATACATTCACATATACGTCCACATACGTCCACATATACGTCCACATATACATCCACATACGTCCACATATACATCCACATATACGTCCACATATACGTCCACATATACGTCCACATACGTCCACATATACGTCCACATATACATCCACATATACATTCACATACGTCCACATATGTTCACATACGTCCACATATACGTCCACATATATCCACTTATACATCCACATATATGTCCACATACATTCACATATACGTCCACATACGTCCACATATACGTCCACATATACATCCACATACATCCACATATACATCCACATATACGTCCACATATATGTCCATATATACGTCCACATATACGTCCACATACGTCCACATATACGTCCACATATACGTCCACATATACGTCCACATATACGTCCACATATACATCCACATATACATCCACATATACATCCACATACGTCCACGTATACGTCCACATATACATCCACATAGTCCACATACACATCCACATATACATCCACATACGTCCACATATACGTCCACATACGTCCACATATACGTTCACATATACATCCACACACGTCCACATATACGTCCACATATACATCCACATACGTCCACATATACATCCACATACGTCCACATATACGTCCACATATACATCCACATACGTCCACATATACATCCACATACGTCCACATATATGTTCACATATACATCCACATACGTCCACATATACATCCACATACGTCCACATATACATCCACATACGTCCACATATACGTCCACATAAGTCCACATATACATCCACATATACATCCACATACGTCCACATATACATCCACATACGTCCACATATACGTCCACATATACATCCACATACGTCCAAATATACATCCACATATGTCCACATTTACATCCACATACGTCCACATATACGTCCACATACGTCCACATATGCATCCATATATACGTCCACATATACGTCCACATATACGTCCACATATACGTCCACATATACATCCACATACGTCCACATATACATCCACATACGTCCACATATACATCCACATACCTCAATATATACGTCCACATATACGTCCACATATACGTCCACATATACGTCCATATACGTCCACATATACATCCACATATACATTCACATACGTCCACATATACGTCCACATATATCCACATATACATCCACATGTATGTCCACATACATTCACATATACGTCCACATACGTCCACATATACGTCCACATATACATCCACATACGTCCACATATACATCCACATATACGTCCACATATACGTCCACATATACGTCCACATACGTCCACATATACGTCCACATATACATCCACATATACATTCACATACGTCCACATATATCCACTTATACATCCACATATATGTCCACATACATTCACATATACGTCCACATACGTCCACATATACGTCCACATATACATCCACATACATCCACATATACATCCACATATACGTCCACATATATGTCCATATATACGTCCACATATACGTCCACATACGTCCACATATACGTCCACATATACGTCCACATATACGTCCACATATACGTCCACATATACATCCACATATACATCCACATATACATCCACATACGTCCACGTATACGTCCACATATACATCCACATAGTCCACATACACATCCACATATACATCCACATACGTCCACATATACGTCCACATACGTCCACATATACATCCACATACGTCCACATATACGTTCACATATACATCCACACACGTCCACATATACGTCCACATATACATCCACATACGTCCACATATACATCCACATACGTCCACATACACGTCCACATATACATCCACATACGTCCACATATACATCCACATAGGTCCACATACGTCCACATATACGTCCACATATACATCCACATATGTCCACATATACATCCACATACGTCCACATATACGACCACATATGTCCACATTTACATCCACATACGTCCACATATACATCCACATACGTCCACATACGTCCACATATACGTCCACATATACGTCCACATATACGTCCACATATACGTCCACATATACATCCACATATACGTCCACACATACGTCCACATATGCGTCCATATATACGTCCACATATACGTCCACATACGTCCACATATACGTCCACATATACATCCACATACGTCCACATATACATCCACATACGTCCACATATACATCCACATACGTCCACATATACGTCCACATATACATCCACATACGTCCACATATACATCCACATACGTCCACATTTACATCCAAATACGTCCACATATACGTCCACATATACGTCCACATATACATCCACATATGGCCACATATACATCCACATACGTCCACATATACGTCCACATATACGTCCACATATACACTCACATACGTCCACATATACATCCACATACGTCCACATATACATCCACATACGTCAACATATACGTCCACATATACATCCACATACGTCCACATATACGTTCACATATACATCCACACACGTCCACATATACGTCCACATATACATCCACATACGTCCACATATACGTCCACATATACATCCACATACACGTCCACATATACATCCACATACGTCCACATATACATCCACATACGTCCACATACGTCCACATATACGTCCACATATACATCCACATATGTCCACATATACATCCACATACGTCCACATATACGTCCACATATGTCCACATTTACATCCACATACGTCCACATATACATCCACATACATCCACATACGTCCACATACACATCCACATACGTCCATATAAGTCCACATATACGTCCACATATACATTCACATACGTCCATATATACATCCACATACGTCCACATACGTCCACATATACGTCCACATATACGTTCACGTATACATCCAAATACGTCCACATATACGTCCACATACGTCAGCATATACATCCACATATACGTCCACACATACGTCCACATATACGTCCACATACGTCCACATATGCGTCCATATATACGTCCACATATACGTCCACATATACGTCCACATATACATCCACATACGTCCACATATACATCAACATACCTCAATATATATGTCCACATATACGTCCACATATACGTCCACATATACGTCCATATACGTCCACATATACATCCACATATACATTCACATACGTCCACATATGTTCACATACGTCCACATATACGTCCACATATACGTCCACATATACATCCACATACCTCCACATATACGTCCACATATACGTCCACATATACGTCCACATACGTCCACATATACATCCACATATACATCCACATATACATTCACATACGTCCACATATGTTCAAATACGTCCACATATACGTCCACATATATCCACTTATACATCCACATATATGTCCACATACATTCACATATACGTCCACATACGTCCACATATACGTCCACATATACGTCCACATATATGTCCATTTATACGTCCACATATACGTCCACATACGTCCACATATACGTCCACATATAGTCCACATATACGTCCACATACGTCCACATATACGTCCACATATACATCCACATACGTCCACATATACATCCACATACGTCCATATAAGTCCACATATACGTCCACATATACATTCACATACGTCCATATATACATCCACATACGTCCACATACGTCCACATATACGTCCACATATACGTTCACGTATACATCCAAATACGTCCACATATACGTCCACATACGTCCACATATACATCCACATATACGTCCACACATACGTCCACATATACGTCCACATACGTCCACATATGCGTCCATATATACGTCCACATATACGTCCACATACGTCCACATATACGTCCACATATACATCCACATACGTCCACATATACATCCACATACGTCCACATATACATCCACATACGTCCACATATACGTCCACATATACGTCCACATATACATCCACATACGTCCACATATACATCCACATACGTCCACATTTACATCCACATACGTCCACATATACGTCCACATATACGTCCACATATACATCCACATATGGCCACATATACATCCACATACGTCCACATATACGTCCACATATACGTCCACATATACACTCACATACGTCCACATATACGTCCACATATACATCCACATACGTCCACATATACGTCCACATATACATCCACATACGTCCACATATACATCCACATATACGTCCACATATACATCCACACATACGTCCACATATATCCACATATACATCCACATATATGTCCACATACATTCACATATACGTCCACATACGTCCACATATACATCCACATACGTCCACATATACGTCCACATACGTCCACATATACATCCACATACATCCACATATACATCCACATACGTCCACGTATACGTCCACATATACATCCACATACGTCCACATACGTCCACATATACGTCCACATACGTCCACATATACATCCACATACGTCCACATATACATCCACATACGTCCACATATACGTCCACATACGTCCACATATACGTCCACATATACATCCACATACGTCCACATATACGTTCACATATACATCCACACACGTCCACATATACGTCCACATATACATCCACATACGTCCACATATACGTCCACATATACATCCACATACGTCCACATATACGTCCACATATACATCCACATACGTCCACATATACATCCACATACGTCCACATACGTCCACATATACGTCCACATATACATCCACATATGTCCACATATACATCCACATACGTCCACATATACGTCCACATATGTCCACATTTACATCCACATACGTCCACATATACATCCACATACATCCACATACGTCCACATAGACATCCACATACGTCCATATAAGTCCACATATACGTCCACATATACATTCACATACGTCCATATATACATCCACATACGTCCACATACGTCCACATATACGTCCACATATACGTTCACGTATACATCCAAATACGTCCACATATACGTCCACATACGTCCACATACGTCCACATATGCGTCCATATATATGTCCACATATACGTCCACATACGTCCACATATACGTCCACATATACATCCACATACGTCCACATATACATCCACATACGTCCACATATACATCCACATACGTCCACATATACGTCCACATATACGTCCACATACATCCACATACGTCCACATACACATCCACATACGTCCATATAAGTCCACATATACGTCCACATATACATTCACATACGTCCATATATACATCCACATACGTCCACATACGTCCACATATACGTCCACATATACGTTCACGTATACATCCAAATACGTCCACATATACGTCCACATACGTCAGCATATACATCCACATATACGTCCACACATACGTCCACATATACGTCCACATACGTCCACATATGCGTCCATATATACGTCCACATATACGTCCACATACGTCCACATATACGTCCACATATACATCCACATACGTCCACATATACATCCACATACCTCAATATATACGTCCACATATACGTCCACATATACGTCCACATATACGTCCATATACGTCCACATATACATCCACATATACATTCACATACGTCCACATATGTTCACATACGTCCACATATACGTCCACATATACGTCCACATATACATCCACATACGTCCACATATACATCCACATACGTCCACATATACGTCCACATATACGTCCACATATACGTCCACATACGTCCACATATACATCCACATATACATTCACATACGTCCACATATGTTCACATACGTCCACATATACGTCCACACATATTCACTTATACATCCACATATATGTCCACATACATTCACATATACGTCCACATACGTCCACATATACGTCCACATATACGTCCACATATATGTCAATTTATACGTCCACATATACGTCCACATACGTCCACATATACGTCCACATATACGTCCACATATACGTCCACATATACGTCCACATATACATCCACATACGTCCACATATACATCCACATACGTCCATATAAGTCCACATATACGTCCACATATACATTCACATACGTCCATATATACATCCACATACGTCCACATACGTCCACATATACGTCCACATATACGTTCACGTATACATCCAAATACGTCCACATATACGTCCACATACGTCCACATATACATCCACATATACGTCCACACATACGTCCACATATACGTCCACATACGTCCACATATGCGTCCATATATACGTCCACATATATGTCCACATACGTCCACATATACGTCCACATATACATCCACATACGTCCACATATACATCCACATACGTCCACATATACGTCCACATATACGTCCACATATACATCCACATACGTCCACATATACATCCACATACGTCCACATTTACATCCACATACGTCCACATATACGTCCACATATACGTCCACATATACATCCACATATGGCCACATATACATCCACATACGTCCACATATACGTCCACATATACGTCCACATATACACTCACATACGTCCACATATACGTCCACATATACATCCACATACGTCCACATATACGTCCACATATACATCCACATACGTCCACATATACATCCACATATACGTCCACATATACATCCACATATACATCCACACATACGTCCACATATATCCACATATACATCCACATATATGTCCACATACATTCACATATACGTCCACATACGTCCACATATACATCCACATACGTCCACATATACGTCCACATACGTCCACATATACGTCCACATATACATCCACATACATCCACATACGTCCACGTATACGTCCACATATACATCCACATACGTCCACATATACGTCCACATACGTCCACATATACATCCACATACGTCCACATATACATCCACATACGTCCACATATACGTCCACATACGTCCACATATACGTCCACATATACATCCACATACGTCCACATATACGTTCACATATACATCCACACACGTCCACATATACGTCCACATATACATCCACATACGTCCACATATACGTCCACATATACATCCACATACGTCCACATATACGTCCACATATACATCCACATACGTCCACATATACATCCACATACGTCCACATACGTCCACATATACGTCCACATATACATCCACATATGTCCACATATACATCCACATACGTCCACATATACGTCCACATATGTCCACATTTACATCCACATACGTCCACATATACATCCACATACATCCACATACGTCCACATAGACATCCACATACGTCCATATAAGTCCACATATACGTCCACATATACATTCACATACGTCCATATATACATCCACATACGTCCACATACGTCCACATATACGTCCACATATACGTTCACGTATACATCCAAATACGTCCACATATACGTCCACATACGTCCACATATGCGTCCATATATACGTCCACATATACGTCCACATACGTCCACATATACGTCCACATATACATCCACATACGTCCACATATACATCCACATACGTCCACATATACATCCACATACGTCCACATATACGTCCACATATACGTCCACATATACATCCACATACGTCCACATATACATCCACATACGTCCACATTTACATCTACATACGTCCACATATACATCCACATATGGCCACATATACACTCACATACGTCCACATATACGTCCACATACGTCCACATATACATCCACATACGTCCACATATACGTCCACATATACATCCACATACGTCCACATATACATCCACATATACGTCCACATATACATCCACATATACATCCACACATACGTCCACATATATCCACATATACATCCACATATATGTCCACATACATTCACATATACGTCCACATACGTCCACATATACATCCACATACGTCCACATATACATCCACATATACATCCACATACGTCCACATACATCCACATATACGTCCACATATATGTCCACATGTACGTCCACACATACATCCACATACGTCCACATATACGTCCACATACGTCCACATATGCGTCCACATATACGTCCACATACGTCCACATATACGTCCACATATACATCCACATACATCCACATACGTCCACATATACATCCACATACGTCCACATATACGTCCACATATACATCCACATACGTCCACATACGTCCACATACGTCCACATATACGTCCACATACGTCCACATATACATCCACATACGTCCACATATATGTTCACATATACATCCACATACGTCCACATATACATCCACATACGTCCACATATACATCCACATACGTCCACATATACGTCCACATAAGTCCACATATAAGTCCACATATACATCCACATATACATCCACATACGTCCACATATACATCCACATACGTCCACATATACGTCCACATACGTCCACATATACGTCCACATATACATCCACATACGTCCACATATACATCCACATATACGTCCACATATACATCCACATATACATCCACACATACGTCCACATATATCCACATATACATCCACATATATGTCCACATACATTCACATATACGTCCACATACGTCCACATATACATCCACATACGTCCACATATACGTCCACATACGTCCACATATACGTCCACATATACATCCACATATACATCCACATATACATCCACATACGTCCACGTATACGTCCACATATACATCCACATACGTCCACATACGTCCACATATACGTCCACATACGTCCACATATACATCCACATACGTCCACATATACGTCCACATACGTCCACATATACGTCCACATATACATCCACATACGTCCACATATACGTTCACATATACATCCACACACGTCCACATATACGTCAACATATACATCCACATACGTCCACATAGACATCCACATACGTCCATATAAGTCCACATATACGTCCACATATACATTCACATACGTCCATATATACATCCACATACGTCCACATACGTCCACATATACGTCCACATATACGTTCACGTATACATCCAAATACGTCCACATATACGTCCACATACGTCCACATACGTCCACATATGCGTCCATATATACGTCCACATATACGTCCACATACGTCCACATATACGTCCACATATACATCCACATACGTCCACATATACATCCACATACGTCCACATATACATCCACATACGTCCACATATACGTCCACATATACGTCCACATATACATCCACATACGTCCACATATACATCCACATACGTCCACATTTACATCTACATACGTCCACATATACGTCCACATATACGTCCACATATACATCCACATATGGCCACATATACACTCACATACGTCCACATATACGTCCACATACGTCCACATATACATCCACATACGTCCACATATACGTCCACATATACATCCACATACGTCCACATATATCCACATATACATCCACATATATGTCCACATACATTCACATATACGTCCACATACGTCCACATATACATCCACATACGTCCACATATACATCCACATATACATCCACATACGTCCACATACATCCACATATAGGTCCACATATAGGTCCACATATACGTCCACATACGTCCACATATATGTCCACATACATTCACATATACGTCCACATACGTCCACATATACGTCCACATATACATCCACATACGTCCACATATACATCCACATATACATCCACATACGTCCACATACATCCACATATAGGTCCACATATATGTCCACATATAGGTCCACATAAGTCCACATATACATCCACATACGTCCACATATACATCCACATACGTCCACATATACGTCCACATACGTCCACATATACGTCCACATATACATCCACATATGTCCACATATACATCCACATACGTCCACATATACGTCCACATATACGTCCACATATGTCCACATTTACATCCACATACGTCCACATATACATCCACATACATCCACATACGTCCACATATACGTCCACATATACATCCACATACGTCCACATATACGTCCACATATACATCCACATACGTCCACATATACGTCCACATATATCCACTTATACATCCACATATATGTCCACATATACGTCCACATATACGTCCACATATACGTCCACATATACGTCCACATATACGTCCACATATACATCCACATACATCCACATACGTCCACATATACGTCCACATATACATCCACATACATCCAAATACGTCCACATATACATCCACAAACCTCAATATATACGTCCACATATACGTCCACATATACGTCCATATACGTCCACATATACATCCACATATACATTCACATACGTCCACATATACGTCCACATATATCCACATATACATCCACATATATGTCCACATACATTCACATATACGTCCACATACGTCCACATATACGTCCACATATACATCCACATACGTCCACATATACATCCACATACCTCCACATATACGTCCACATATACGTCCACATATACGTCCACATACGTCCACATATACATCCACATATACATTCACATACGTCCACATATACGTCCACATACGTCCACATATACATCCACATATACATTCACATACGTCCACATATACGTCCACATATATCCACTTATACATCCACATATATGTCCACATATACGTCCACATATACGTCCACATATACGTCCACATATACGTCCACATACGTCCACATATACGTCCACATATACATCCACATACCTCCACATATACGTCCACATACACGTCCACATATACGTCCACATACGTCCACATATACATCCACATATACATTCACATACGTCCACATATACGTCCACATATATCCACTTATACATCCACATATATGTCCACATATACGTCCACATATACGTCCACATATACGTCCACATATACGTCCACATATACGTCCACATATACGTCCACATATACATCCACATACGTCCACATATACATCCACATACGTCCACATATACGTCCACATATACATCCACATACGTCCACATATACATCCACATACGTCCACATATACGTCCACATATACATCCACATACGTCCACATATACATCCACATACGTCCACATACGTCCACATATACATCCACATACGTCCACATATACGTTCACATATACATCCACATACGTCCACATATACATCCACATACGTCCACATATACATCCACATACGTCCACATATACGTCCACAAAAGTCCACATATACATCCACATATACATCCACATACGTCCACATATACATCCACATACGTCCACATATACGTCCACATATACATCCACATACGTCCACATATACACCCACATACGTCCACATATATGTCCACATGTACGTCCACACATACATCCACATACGTCCACATATACGTCCACATACGTCCACATATGCGTCCACATATACGTCCACATACGTCCACATATACGTCCACATATACATCCACATACATCCACATACGTCCACATATACATCCACATACGTCCACATATACGTCCACATATACATCCACATACGTCCACATACGTCCACATACGTCCACATATACGTCCACATACGTCCACATATACATCCACATACGTCCACATATATGTTCACATATACATCCACATACGTCCACATATACATCCACATACGTCCACATATACATCCACATACGTCCACATATACGTCCACATAAGTCCACATATACATCCACATATACATCCACATACGTCCACATATACATCCACATACGTCCACATATACGTCCACATATACATCCACATACGTCCAAATATACATCCACATATGTCCACATTTACATCCACATACGTCCACATATACGTCCACATACGTCCACATATGCATCCATATATACGTCCACATATACGTCCACATATACGTCCACATATACGTCCACATATACATCCACATACGTCCACATATACATCCACATACGTCCACATACGTCCACATATACGTCCACATACGTCCACATATACATCCACATACGTCCACATATACATCCACATACGTCCACATATACGTCCACATACGTCCACATATACGTCCACATATACATCCACATACGTCCACATATACGTTCACATATACATCCACACACGTCCACATATACGTCCACATATACATCCACATAGTCCACATATACGTCCACATATACATCCACATACGTCCACATATACATCCACATACGTCCAAATACGTCCACATATACGTCCACATATACATCCACATACGTCCACATATACGTCCACATATGTCCACATTTACATCCACATACGTCCACATATACATCCACATACGTCCACATATACATCCACATACATCCACATACGTCCACATAGACATCCACATACGTCCATATAAGTCCACATATACGTCCACATATACATTCACATACGTCCATATATACATCCACATACGTCCACATACGTCCACATATACGTCCACATATACGTTCACGTATACATCCAAATACGTCCACATATACGTCCACATACGTCCACATACGTCCACATATGCGTCCATATATACGTCCACATATACGTCCACATACGTCCACATATACGTCCACATATACATCCACATACGTCCACATATACATCCACATACGTCCACATATACATCCACATACGTCCACATATACGTCCACATATACGTCCACATATACATCCACATACGTCCACATATACATCCACATACGTCCACATTTACATCTACATACGTCCACATATACGTCCACATATACGTCCACATATACATCCACATATGGCCACATATACACTCACATACGTCCACATATACGTCCACATAAGTCCACATATACGTCCACATTATACGTCCACATACGTCCACATATACATCCACATACGTCCACATACGTCCACATATACATCCACATACGTCCACATATACGTTCACATATACATCCACATACGTCCACATATACATCCACATACGTCCACATATACATCCACATACGTCCACATATACGTCCACATAAGTCCACATATACATCCACATATACATCCACATACGTCCACATATACATCCACATACGTCAACATATACGTCCACATATACATCCACATACGTCCACATATACATCCACATATGTCCACATTTACATCCACATACGTCCACATATACGTCCACATACGTCCACATATGCATCCATATATACGTCCACATATACGTCCACATATACGTCCACATACGTCCACATATACGTCCACATATACATCCACATACGTCCACATATACATCCACATACGTCCACATATACATCCAAATACGTCCACATATACATCCACAAACCTCAATATATACGTCCACATATACGTCCACATATACGTCCATATACGTCCACATATACATCCACATATACATTCACATACGTCCACATATACGTCCACATATATCCACATATACATCCACATATATGTCCACATACATTCACATATACGTCCACATACGTCCACATATACGTCCACATATACATCCACATACGTCCACATATACATCCACATACCTCCACATATACGTCCACATATACGTCCACATATACGTCCACATACGTCCACATATACATCCACATATACATTCACATACGTCCACATATACGTCCACATACGTCCACATATACATCCACATATACATTCACATACGTCCACATATACGTCCACATATATCCACTTATACATCCACATATACGTCCACATATACGTCCACATATACGTCCACATATACGTCCACATATACGTCCACATATACGTCCACATACGTCCACATATACGTCCACATATACATCCACATACCTCCACATATACGTCCACATATACGTCCACATATACGTCCACATACGTCCACATATACATCCACATATACATTCACATACGTCCACATATACGTCCACATATATCCACTTATACATCCACATATATGTCCACATATACGTCCACATATACGTCCACATATACGTCCACATATACGTCCACATATACATCCACATACGTCCACATATACGTCCACATACGTCCACATATACGTCCACATATACATCCACATACGTCCACATATACGTCCACATATACATCCACATACGTCCACATATACATCCACATACGTCCACATATACGTCCACATATACATCCACATACGTCCACATATACATCCACATACGTCCACATACGTCCACATATACATCCACATACGTCCACATATACGTTCACATATACATCCACATACGTCCACATATACATCCACATACGTCCACATATACATCCACATACGTCCACATATACGTCCACAAAAGTCCACATATACATCCACATATACATCCACATACGTCCACATATACATCCACATACGTCCACATATACGTCCACATATACATCCACATACGTCCACATATACACCCACATACGTCCACATATATGTCCACATGTACGTCCACACATACATCCACATACGTCCACATACGTCCACATACGTCCACATATACGTCCACATACGTCCACATATACATCCACATACGTCCACATATATGTTCACATATACATCCACATACGTCCACATATACATCCACATACGTCCACATATACGTCCACATAAGTCCACATATACATCCACATATACGTCCACATACGTCCACATATACATCCACATACGTCCACATATACGTCCACATACGTCCACATATACGTCCACATATACATCCACATACGTCCACATATACATCCACATATACGTCCACATATACATCCACATATGGCCACATATACACTCACATACGTCCACATATACGTCCACATAAGTCCACATATACGTCCACATTATACGTCCACATACGTCCACATATACATCCATATACGTCCACATACGTCCACATATACATCCACATACGTCCACATATACGTTCACATATACATCCACATACGTCCACATATACATCCACATACGTCCACATATACATCCACATACGTCCACATATACGTCCACATAAGTCCACATATACATCCACATATACATCCACATACGTCCACATATACATCCACATACGTCAACATATACGTCCACATATACATCCACATACGTCCACATATACATCCACATATGTCCACATTTACATCCACATACGTCCACATATACGTCCACATACGTCCACATATGCATCCATATATACGTCCACATATACGTCCACATATACGTCCACATACGTCCACATATACGTCCACATATACATCCACATACGTCCACATATACATCCACATACGTCCACATATACATCCAAATACGTCCACATATACATCCACAAACCTCAATATATACGTCCACATATACGTCCACATATACGTCCATATACGTCCACATATACATCCACATATACATTCACATACGTCCACATATACGTCCACATATATCCACATATACATCCACATATATGTCCACATACATTCACATATACGTCCACATACGTCCACATATACGTCCACATATACATCCACATACGTCCACATATACATCCACATACCTCCACATATACGTCCACATATACGTCCACATATACGTCCACATACGTCCACATATACATCCACATATACATTCACATACGTCCACATATACGTCCACATACGTCCACATATACATCCACATATACATTCACATACGTCCACATATACGTCCACATATATCCACTTATACATCCACATATATGTCCACATATACGTCCACATATACGTCCACATATACGTCCACATATACGTCCACATATACGTCCACATACGTCCACATATACGTCCACATATACATCCACATACCTCCACATATACGTCCACATATACGTCCACATATACGTCCACATACGTCCACATATACATCCACATATACATTCACATACGTCCACATATACGTCCACATATATCCACTTATACATCCACATATATGTCCACATATACGTCCACATATACGTCCACATATACGTCCACATATACGTCCACATATACGTCCACATATACATCCACATACGTCCACATATACGTCCACATACGTCCACATATACGTCCACATATACATCCACATACGTCCACATATACGTCCACATATACATCCACATACGTCCACATATACATCCACATACGTCCACATATACGTCCACATATACATCCACATACGTCCACATATACATCCACATACGTCCACATACGTCCACATATACATCCACATACGTCCACATATACGTTCACATATACATCCACATACGTCCACATATACATCCACATACGTCCACATATACATCCACATACGTCCACATATACGTCCACAAAAGTCCACATATACATCCACATATACATCCACATACGTCCACATATACATCCACATACGTCCACATATACGTCCACATATACACCCACATACGTCCACATATATGTCCACATGTACGTCCACACAGACATCCACATACGTCCACATATACGTCCACATACGTCCACATATGCGTCCACATATACGTCCACATACGTCCACATATACGTCCACATATACATCCACATACATCCACATACGTCCACATATACATCCACATACGTCCACATATACGTCCACATATACATCCACATACGTCCACATACGTCCACATACGTCCACATATACGTCCACATACGTCCACATATACATCCACATACGTCCACATATATGTTCACATATACATCCACATACGTCCACATATACATCCACATACGTCCACATATACGTCCACATAAGTCCACATATACATCCACATATACGTCCACATACGTCCACATATACATCCACATACGTCCACATATACGTCCACATACGTCCACATATACGTCCACATATACATCCACATACGTCCACATATACATCCACATATACGTCCACATATACATCCACATATACATCCACACATACGTCCACATATATCCACATATACATCCACATATATGTCCACATAGATTCACATATACGTCCACATACGTCCACATATACATCCACATACGTCCACATATACGTCCACATACGTCCACATATACGTCCACATATACATCCACATATACATCCACATACGTCCACGTATACGTCCACATATACATCCACATACGTCCACATACGTCCACATATACGTCCACATACGTCCACATATACATCCACATACGTCCACATATACATCCACATACGTCCACATATACGTCCACATACGTCCACATATACGTCCACATATACATCCACATACGTCCACATATACGTTCACATATACATCCACACACGTCCACATATACGTCCACATATACATCCACATACGTCCACATATACATCCACATACGTCCACATATACATCCAAATACGTCCACATATACATCCACAAACCTCAATATATACGTCCACATATACGTCCACATATACGTCCATATACGTCCACATATACATCCACATATACATTCACATACGTCCACATATACGTCCACATATATCCACATATACATCCACATATATGTCCACATACATTCACATATACGTCCACATACGTCCACATATACGTCCACATATACATCCACATACGTCCACATATACATCCACATACCTCCACATATACGTCCACATATACGTCCACATATACGTCCACATACGTCCACATATACATCCACATATACATTCACATACGTCCACATATACGTCCACATACGTCCACATATACATCCACATATACATTCACATACGTCCACATATACGTCCACATATATCCACTTATACATCCACATATATGTCCACATATACGTCCACATATACGTCCACATATACGTCCACATACGTCCACATATACGTCCACATATACATCCACATACCTCCACATATACGTCCACATATACGTCCACATATACGTCCACATACGTCCACATATACATCCACATATACATTCACATACGTCCACATATACGTCCACATATATCCACTTATACATCCACATATATGTCCACATATACGTCCACATATACGTCCACATATACGTCCACATATACGTCCACATATACGTCCACATATACATCCACATACGTCCACATATACGTCCACATACGTCCACATATACGTCCACATATACATCCACATACGTCCACATATACGTCCACATATACATCCACATACGTCCACATATACATCCACATACGTCCACATATACGTCCACATATACATCCACATACGTCCACATATACATCCACATACGTCCACATACGTCCACATATACATCCACATACGTCCACATATACGTTCACATATACATCCACATACGTCCACATATACATCCACATACGTCCACATATACATCCACATACGTCCACATATACGTCCACAAAAGTCCACATATACATCCACATATACATCCACATACGTCCACATATACATCCACATACGTCCACATATACGTCCACATATACATCCACATACGTCCACATATACACCCACATACGTCCACATATATGTCCACATGTACGTCCACACATATATCCACATACGTCCACATATACGTCCACATACGTCCACATATGCGTCCACATATACGTCCACATACGTCCACATATACGTCCACATATACATCCACATACATCCACATACGTCCACATATACATCCACATACGTCCACATATACGTCCACATATACATCCACATACGTCCACATACGTCCACATACGTCCACATATACGTCCACATACGTCCACATATACATCCACATACGTCCACATATATGTTCACATATACATCCACATACGTCCACATATACATCCACATACGTCCACATATACGTCCACATAAGTCCACATATACATCCACATATACATCCACATACGTCCACATATACATCCACATACGTCCACATATACGTCCACATACGTCCACATATACGTCCACATATACATCCACATACGTCCACATATACATCCACATATACGTCCACATATACATCCACATATACATCCACACATACGTCCACATATATCCACATATACATCCACATATATGTCCACATACATTCACATATACGTCCACATACGTCCACATATACATCCACATACGTCCACATATACGTCCACATACGTCCACATATACGTCCACATATACATCCACATATACATCCACATATACATCCACATACGTCCACGTATACGTCCACATATACATCCACATACGTCCACATACGTCCACATATACGTCCACATACGTCCACATATACATCCACATACGTCCACATATACATCCACATACGTCCACATATACGTCCACATACGTCCACATATACGTCCACATATACATCCACATACGTCCACATATACGTTCACATATACATCCACACACGTCCACATATACGTCCACATATACATCCACATACGTCCACATATACGTCCACATATACATCCACATACGTCCACATATACATCCACATACGTCCACATACGTCCACATATACGTCCACATATACATCCACATACGTCCACATATACGTCCACATATGTCCACATTTACATCCACATACGTCCACATATACATCCACATACGTCCACATATACATCCACATACATCCACATACGTCCACATAGACATCCACATACGTCCATATAAGTCCACATATACGTCCACATATACATTCACATACGTCCATATATACATCCACATACGTCCACATACGTCCACATATACGTCCACATATACGTTCACGTATACATCCAAATACGTCCACATATACGTCCACATACGTCCACATACGTCCACATATGCGTCCATATATACGTCCACATATACGTCCACATACGTCCACATATACGTCCACATATACATCCACATACGTCCACATATACATCCACATACGTCCACATATACATCCACATACGTCCACATATACGTCCACATATACGTCCACATATACATCCACATACGTCCACATATACATCCACATACGTCCACATTTACATCTACATACGTCCACATATACGTCCACATATACGTCCACATATACATCCACATATGGCCACATATACACTCACATACGTCCACATATACGTCCACATACGTCCACATATACATCCACATACGTCCACATATACGTCCACATATACATCCACATACGTCCACATATATCCACATATACATCCACATATATGTCCACATACATTCACATATACGTCCACATACGTCCACATATACATCCACATACGTCCACATATACATCCACATATACATCCACATACGTCCACATACATCCACATATAGGTCCACATATAGGTCCACATATACGTCCACATACGTCCACATATATGTCCACATACATTCACATATACGTCCACATACGTCCACATATACGTCCACATATACATCCACATACGTCCACATATACATCCACATATACATCCACATACGTCCACATACATCCACATATAGGTCCACATATATGTCCACATATAGGTCCACATAAGTCCACATATACATCCACATACGTCCACATATACATCCACATACGTCCACATATACGTCCACATACGTCCACATATACGTCCACATATACATCCACATATGTCCACATATACATCCACATACGTCCACATATACGTCCACATATACGTCCACATATGTCCACATTTACATCCACATACGTCCACATATACATCCACATACATCCACATACGTCCACATATACGTCCACATATACATCCACATACGTCCACATATACATCCACATACGTCCACATATATGTCCACATAAGTCCACATATACGTCCACATTATACATCCACATACATCCACATATACATCCACATACGTCCACATATACGTCCACATATACATCCACATACGTCCACATATATGTCCACATAAGTCCACATATACGTCCACATTATACGTCCACATACGTCCACATATACATCCACATACGTCCACATACGTCCACATATACATCCACATACGTCCACATATACGTTCACATATACATCCACATACGTCCACATATACATCCACATACGTCCACATATACATCCACATACGTCCACATATACGTCCACATAAGTCCACATATACATCCACATATACATCCACATACGTCCACATATACATCCACATACGTCAACATATACGTCCACATATACATCCACATACGTCCACATATACATCCACATATGTCCACATTTACATCCACATACGTCCACATATACGTCCACATACGTCCACATATGCATCCATATATACGTCCACATATACGTCCACATATACGTCCACATACGTCCACATATACGTCCACATATACATCCACATACGTCCACATATACATCCACATACGTCCACATATACATCCAAATACGTCCACATATACATCCACAAACCTCAATATATACGTCCACATATACGTCCACATATACGTCCATATACGTCCACATATACATCCACATATACATTCACATACGTCCACATATACGTCCACATATATCCACATATACATCCACATATATGTCCACATACATTCACATATACGTCCACATACGTCCACATATACGTCCACATATACATCCACATACGTCCACATATACATCCACATACCTCCACATATACGTCCACATATACGTCCACATATACGTCCACATACGTCCACATATACATCCACATATACATTCACATACGTCCACATATACGTCCACATACGTCCACATATACATCCACATATACATTCACATACGTCCACATATACGTCCACATATATCCACTTATACATCCACATATATGTCCACATATACGTCCACATATACGTCCACATATACGTCCACATATACGTCCACATACGTCCACATATACGTCCACATATACATCCACATACCTCCACATATACGTCCACATATACGTCCACATATACGTCCACATACGTCCACATATACATCCACATATACATTCACATACGTCCACATATACGTCCACATATATCCACTTATACATCCACATATATGTCCACATATACGTCCACATATACGTCCACATATACGTCCACATATACGTCCACATATACGTCCACATATACATCCACATACGTCCACATATACATCCACATACGTCCACATATACGTCCACATATACATCCACATACGTCCACATATACATCCACATACGTCCACATATACGTCCACATATACATCCACATACGTCCACATATACATCCACATACGTCCACATACGTCCACATATACATCCACATACGTCCACATATACGTTCACATATACATCCACATAGTCCACATATACATCCACATACGTCCACATATACATCCACATACGTCCACATATACGTCCACAAAAGTCCACATATACATCCACATATACATCCACATACGTCCACATATACATCCACATACGTCCACATATACGTCCACATATACATCCACATACGTCCACATATACACCCACATACGTCCACATATATGTCCACATGTACGTCCACACATACATCCACATACGTCCACATATACGTCCACATACGTCCACATATGCGTCCACATATACGTCCACATACGTCCACATATACGTCCACATATACATCCACATACATCCACATACGTCCACATATACATCCACATACGTCCACATATACGTCCACATATACATCCACATACGTCCACATACGTCCACATACGTCCACATATACGTCCACATACGTCCACATATACATCCACATACGTCCACATATATGTTCACATATACATCCACATACGTCCACATATACATCCACATACGTCCACATATACATCCACATACGTCCACATATACGTCCACATAAGTCCACATATACATCCACATATACATCCACATACGTCCACATATACATCCACATACGTCCACATATACGTCCACATATACATCCACATACGTCCAAATATACATCCACATATGTCCACATTTACATCCACATACGTCCACATATACGTCCACATACGTCCACATATGCATCCATATATACGTCCACATATACGTCCACATATACGTCCACATATACATCCACATACGTCCACATATACATCCACATACGTCCACATATACATCCACATACCTCAATATATACGTCCACATATACGTCCACATATACGTCCACATATACGTCCATATACGTCCACATATACATCCACATATACATTCACATACGTCCACATATACGTCCACATATATCCACATATACATCCACATGTATGTCCACATACATTCACATATACGTCCACATACGTCCACATATACGTCCACATATACATCCACATACGTCCACATATACATCCACATATACGTCCACATATACGTCCACATATACGTCCACATACGTCCACATATACGTCCACATATACATCCACAAATACATTCACATACGTCCACATATGTTCACATACGTCCACATATACGTCCACATATATCCACTTATACATCCACATATATGTCCACATACATTCACATATACGTCCACATACGTCCACATATACATCCACATACATCCACATATACATCCACATATACGTCCACATATATGTCCATATATACGTCCACATACGTCCACATATACGTCCACATATACGTCCACATATACGTCCACATATACATCCACATATACATCCACATATACATCCACATACGTCCACGTATACGTCCACATATACATCCACATAGTCCACATACACATCCACATATACATCCACATACTTCCACATATACATCCACATACGTCCACATATACGTCCACATATACGTCCACATATACACTCACATACGTCCACATATACGTCCACATACGTCCACATATACATCCACATACGTCCACATATACGTCCACATATACATCCACATACGTCCACATATACATCCACATATACGTCCACATATACATCCACATATACATCCACACATACGTCCACATATATCCACATATACATCCACATATATGTCCACATACATTCACATATACGTCCACATACGTCCACATATACATCCACATACGTCCACATATACGTCCACATACGTCCACATATACGTCCACATATACATCCACATACATCCACATATACATCCACATATACATCCACATACGTCCACGTATACGTCCACATATACATCCACATACGTCCACATACGTCCACATATACGTCCACATACGTCCACATATACATCCACATACGTCCACATATACATCCACATACGTCCACATATACGTCCACATACGTCCACATATACGTCCACATATACATCCACATACGTCCACATATACGTTCACATATACATCCACACACGTCCACATATACGTCCACATATACATCCACATACGTCCACATATACGTCCACATATACATCCACATACGTCCACATATACGTCCACATATACATCCACATACGTCCACATATACATCCACATACGTCCACATACGTCCACATATACGTCCACATATACATCCACATATGTCCACATATACATCCACATACGTCCACATATACGTCCACATATGTCCACATTTACATCCACATACGTCCACATATACATCCACATACATCCACATACGTCCACATAGACATCCACATACGTCCATATAAGTCCACATATACGTCCACATATACATTCACATACGTCCATATATACATCCACATACGTCCACATACGTCCACATATACGTCCACATATACGTTCACGTATACATCCAAATACGTCCACATATACGTCCACATACGTCCACATACGTCCACATATGCGTCCATATATACGTCCACATACGTCCACATATACGTCCACATATACATCCACATACGTCCACATATACATCCACATACGTCCACATATACATCCACATACGTCCACATATACGTCCACATATACGTCCACATATACATCCACATACGTCCACATATACATCCACATACGTCCACATTTACATCTACATACGTCCACATATACGTCCACATATACGTCCACATATACATCCACATATGGCCACATATACACTCACATACGTCCACATATACGTCCACATACGTCCACATATACATCCACATACGTCCACATATACGTCCACATATACATCCACATACGTCCACATATACATCCACATATACGTCCACATATACATCCACATATACATCCACACATACGTCCACATATATCCACATATACATCCACATATATGTCCACATACATTCACATATACGTCCACATACGTCCACATATACATCCACATACGTCCACATATACATCCACATATACATCCACATACGTCCACATACATCCACATATAGGTCCACATATAGGTCCACATATACGTCCACATACGTCCACATATATGTCCACATACATTCACATATACGTCCACATACGTCCACATATACGTCCACATATACATCCACATACGTCCACATATACATCCACATTCGTCCACATACATCCACATATAGGTCCACATATACGTCCACATATAGGTCCACATAAGTCCACATATACATCCACATACGTCCACATATACATCCACATACGTCCACATATACGTCCACATACGTCCACATATACGTCCACATATACATCCACATATGTCCACATATACATCCACATACGTCCACATATACGTCCACATATACGTCCACATATGTCCACATTTACATCCACATACGTCCACATATACATCCACATACATCCACATACGTCCACATATACGTCCACATATACATCCACATACGTCCACATATACATCCACATACGTCCACATATATGTCCACATAAGTCCACATATACGTCCACATTATACATCCACATACGTCCACATATACATCCACATACGTCCACATATACGTCCACATATACATCCACATACGTCCACATATATGTCCACATAAGTCCACATATACGTCCACATTATACGTCCACATACGTCCACATATACATCCACATACGTCCACATACGTCCACATATACATCCACATACGTCCACATATACGTCCACATATACATCCACATACGTCCACATATACATCCACATACGTCCACATATACGTCCACATAAGTCCACATATACATCCACATATACATCCACATACGTCCACATATACATCCACATACGTCAACATATACGTCCACATATACATCCACATACGTCCACATATACATCCACATATGTCCACATTTACATCCACATACGTCCACATATACGTCCACATACGTCCACATATGCATCCATATATACGTCCACATATACGTCCACATATACGTCCACATACGTCCACATATACGTCCACATATACATCCACATACGTCCACATATACATCCACATACGTCCACATATACATCCAAATACGTCCACATATACATCCACAAACCTCAATATATACGTCCACATATACGTCCACATATACGTCCATATACGTCCACATATACATCCACATATACATTCACATACGTCCACATATACGTCCACATATATCCACATATACATCCACATATATGTCCACATACATTCACATATACGTCCACATACGTCCACATATACGTCCACATATACATCCACATACGTCCACATATACATCCACATACCTCCACATATACGTCCACATATACGTCCACATATACGTCCACATACGTCCACATATACATCCACATATACATTCACATACGTCCACATATACGTCCACATATATCCACTTATACATCCACATATATGTCCACATATACGTCCACATATACGTCCACATATACGTCCACATACGTCCACATATACGTCCACATATACATCCACATACGTCCACATATACGTCCACATATACATCCACATACGTCCACATATACGTCCACATATACATCCACATACGTCCACATATACATCCACATACGTCCACATATACGTCCACATATACATCCACATACGTCCACATATACGTCCACATATACATCCACATACGTCCACATATACATCCACATACGTCCACATACGTCCACATATACATCCACATACGTCCACATATACGTTCACATATACATCCACATACGTCCACATATACATCCACATACGTCCACATATACATCCACATACGTCCACATATACGTCCACAAAAGTCCACATATACATCCACATATACATCCACATACGTCCACATATACATCCACATACGTCCACATATACGTCCACATATACATCCACATACGTCCACATATACACCCACATACGTCCACATATATGTCCACATGTACGTCCACATATACATCCACATACGTCCACATATACGACCACATATGTCCACATTTACATCCACATACGTCCACATATACATCCACATACGTCCACATACGTCCACATATACGTCCACATATACGTCCACATATACGTCCACATATACGTCCACATATACATCCACATATACGTCCACACATACATCCACATATGCGTCCATATATACGTCCACATATACGTCCACATACGTCCACATATACGTCCACATATACATCCACATACTTCCACATATACATCCACATACGTCCACATATACATCCACATACGTCCACATATACGTCCACATATACATCCACATACGTCCACATATACATCCACATACGTCCACATTTACATCCAAATACGTCCACATATACGTCCACATATACGTCCACATATACATCCACATATGGCCACATATACATCCACATACGTCCACATATACGTCCACATATACGTCCACATATACACTCACATACGTCCACATATACATCCACATACGTCCACATATACATCCACATACGTCAACATATACGTCCACATATACATCCACATACGTCCACATATACGTTCACATATACATCCACACACGTCCACATATACGTCCACATATACATCCACATACGTCCACATATACGTCCACATATACATCCACATACACGTCCACATATACATCCACATACGTCCACATATACATCCACATACGTCCATATACGTCCACATATACGTCCACATATACATCCACATATGTCCACATATACATCCACATACGTCCACATATACGTCCACATATGTCCACATTTACATCCACATACGTCCACATATACATCCACATATACATCCACATACGTCCACATACATCCACATATAGGTCCACATATAGGTCCACATATACGTCCACATACGTCCACATATATGTCCACATACATTCACATATACGTCCACATACGTCCACATATACGTCCACATATACATCCACATACGTCCACATATACATCCACATTCGTCCACATACATCCACATATAGGTCCACATATACGTCCACATATAGGTCCACATAAGTCCACATATACATCCACATACGTCCACATATACATCCACATACGTCCACATATACGTCCACATACGTCCACATATACGTCCACATATACATCCACATATGTCCACATATACATCCACATACGTCCACATATACGTCCACATATACGTCCACATATGTCCACATTTACATCCACATACGTCCACATATACATCCACATACATCCACATACGTCCACATATACGTCCACATATACATCCACATACGTCCACATATACATCCACATACGTCCACATATATGTCCACATAAGTCCACATATACGTCCACATTATACATCCACATACGTCCACATATACATCCACATACGTCCACATATACGTCCACATATACATCCACATACGTCCACATATATGTCCACATAAGTCCACATATACGTCCACATTATACGTCCACATACGTCCACATATACATCCACATACGTCCACATACGTCCACATATACATCCACATACGTCCACATATACGTCCACATATACATCCACATACGTCCACATATACATCCACATACGTCCACATATACGTCCACATAAGTCCACATATACATCCACATATACATCCACATACGTCCACATATACATCCACATACGTCAACATATACGTCCACATATACATCCACATACGTCCACATATACATCCACATATGTCCACATTTACATCCACATACGTCCACATATACGTCCACATACGTCCACATATGCATCCATATATACGTCCACATATACGTCCACATATACGTCCACATACGTCCACATATACGTCCACATATACATCCACATACGTCCACATATACATCCACATACGTCCACATATACATCCAAATACGTCCACATATACATCCACAAACCTCAATATATACGTCCACATATACGTCCACATATACGTCCATATACGTCCACATATACATCCACATATACATTCACATACGTCCACATATACGTCCACATATATCCACATATACATCCACATATATGTCCACATACATTCACATATACGTCCACATACGTCCACATATACGTCCACATATACATCCACATACGTCCACATATACATCCACATACCTCCACATATACGTCCACATATACGTCCACATATACGTCCACATACGTCCACATATACATCCACATATACATTCACATACGTCCACATATACGTCCACATATATCCACTTATACATCCACATATATGTCCACATATACGTCCACATATACGTCCACATATACGTCCACATACGTCCACATATACGTCCACATATACATCCACATACGTCCACATATACGTCCACATATACATCCACATACGTCCACATATACGTCCACATATACATCCACATACGTCCACATATACATCCACATACGTCCACATATACGTCCACATATACATCCACATACGTCCACATATACGTCCACATATACATCCACATACGTCCACATATACATCCACATACGTCCACATACGTCCACATATACATCCACATACGTCCACATATACGTTCACATATACATCCACATACGTCCACATATACATCCACATACGTCCACATATACATCCACATACGTCCACATATACGTCCACAAAAGTCCACATATACATCCACATATACATCCACATACGTCCACATATACATCCACATACGTCCACATATACGTCCACATATACATCCACATACGTCCACATATACACCCACATACGTCCACATATATGTCCACATGTACGTCCACATATACATCCACATACGTCCACATATACGACCACATATGTCCACATTTACATCCACATACGTCCACATATACATCCACATACGTCCACATACGTCCACATATACGTCCACATATACGTCCACATATACGTCCACATATACGTCCACATATACATCCACATATACGTCCACACATACATCCACATATGCGTCCATATATACGTCCACATATACGTCCACATACGTCCACATATACGTCCACATATACATCCACATACTTCCACATATACATCCACATACGTCCACATATATGTCCACATAAGTCCACATATACGTCCACATTATACGTCCACATACGTCCACATATACATCCACATACGTCCACATACGTCCACATATACATCCACATACGTCCACATATACGTTCACATATACATCCACATACGTCCACATATACATCCACATACGTCCACATATACATCCACATACGTCCACATATACGTCCACATAAGTCCACATATACATCCACATATACATCCACATACGTCCACATATACATCCACATACGTCAACATATACGTCCACATATACATCCACATACGTCCACATATACATCCACATATGTCCACATTTACATCCACATACGTCCACATATACGTCCACATACGTCCACATATGCATCCATATATACGTCCACATATACGTCCACATATACGTCCACATACGTCCACATATACGTCCACATATACATCCACATACGTCCACATATACATCCACATACGTCCACATATACATCCAAATACGTCCACATATACATCCACAAACCTCAATATATACGTCCACATATACGTCCACATATACGTCCATATACGTCCACATATACATCCACATATACATTCACATACGTCCACATATACGTCCACATATATCCACATATACATCCACATATATGTCCACATACATTCACATATACGTCCACATACGTCCACATATACGTCCACATATACATCCACATACGTCCACATATACATCCACATACCTCCACATATACGTCCACATATACGTCCACATATACGTCCACATACGTCCACATATACATCCACATATACATTCACATACGTCCACATATACGTCCACATACGTCCACATATACATCCACATATACATTCACATACGTCCACATATACGTCCACATATATCCACTTATACATCCACATATATGTCCACATATACGTCCACATATACGTCCACATATACGTCCACATATACGTCCACATACGTCCACATATACGTCCACATATACATCCACATACCTCCACATATACGTCCACATATACGTCCACATATACGTCCACATACGTCCACATATACATCCACATATACATTCACATACGTCCACATATACGTCCACATATATCCACTTATACATCCACATATATGTCCACATATACGTCCACATATACGTCCACATATACGTCCACATATACGTCCACATATACGTCCACATATACATCCACATACGTCCACATATACATCCACATACGTCCACATATACGTCCACATATACATCCACATACGTCCACATATACATCCACATACGTCCACATATACGTCCACATATACATCCACATACGTCCACATATACATCCACATACGTCCACATACGTCCACATATACATCCACATACGTCCACATATACGTTCACATATACATCCACATAGTCCACATATACATCCACATACCTCCACATATACGTCCACATATACGTCCACATATACGTCCACATACGTCCACATATACATCCACATATACATTCACATACGTCCACATATACGTCCACATATATCCACTTATACATCCACATATATGTCCACATATACGTCCACATATACGTCCACATATACGTCCACATATAGGTCCACATACGTCCACATATACGTCCACATATACATCCACATACGTCCACATATACGTCCACATACGTCCACATATACGTCCACATATACATCCACATACGTCCACATATACGTCCACATATACATCCACATACGTCCACATATACATCCACATACGTCCACATATACGTCCACATATACATCCACATACGTCCACATATACGTCCACATATACATCCACATACGTCCACATATACATCCACATACGTCCACATACGTCCACATATACATCCACATACGTCCACATATACGTTCACATATACATCCACATACGTCCACATATACATCCACATACGTCCACATATACATCCACATACGTCCACATATACGTCCACAAAAGTCCACATATACATCCACATACGTCCACATATACACCCACATACGTCCACATATATGTCCACATGTACGTCCACATATACATCCACATACGTCCACATATACGACCACATATGTCCACATTTACATCCACATACGTCCACATATACATCCACATACGTCCACATACGTCCACATATACGTCCACATATAGGTCCACATATACGTCCACATACGTCCACATATATGTCCACATACATTCACATATACGTCCACATACGTCCACATATACATCCACATACGTCCACATATACATCCACATATACATCCACATACGTCCACATACATCCACATATAGGTCCACATATAGGTCCACATATACGTCCACATACGTCCACATATATGTCCACATACATTCACATATACGTCCACATACGTCCACATATACGTCCACATATACATCCACATACGTCCACATATACATCCACATACGTCCACATACATCCACATATAGGTCCACATATACGTCCACATATAGGTCCACATAAGTCCACATATACATCCACATACGTCCACATATACATCCACATACGTCCACATATACGTCCACATACGTCCACATATACGTCCACATATACATCCACATATGTCCACATATACATCCACATACGTCCACATATACGTCCACATATACGTCCACATATGTCCACATTTACATCCACATACGTCCACATATACATCCACATACATCCACATACGTCCACATATACGTCCACATATACATCCACATACGTCCACATATACATCCACATACGTCCACATATATGTCCACATAAGTCCACATATACGTCCACATTATACATCCACATACGTCCACATATACATCCACATACGTCCACATATACGTCCACATATACATCCACATACGTCCACATATATGTCCACATAAGTCCACATATACGTCCACATTATACGTCCACATACGTCCACATATACATCCACATACGTCCACATACGTCCACATATACATCCACATACGTCCACATATACGTTCACATATACATCCACATACGTCCACATATACATCCACATACGTCCACATATACATCCACATACGTCCACATATACGTCCACATTATACGTCCACATACGTCCACATATACATCCACATACGTCCACATACGTCCACATATACATCCACATACGTCCACATATACGTCCACATATACATCCACATACGTCCACATATACATCCACATACGTCCACATACGTCCACATATACGTCCACATATACATCCACATATACATCCACATACGTCCACATATACATCCACATACGTCCACATATACGTCCACATACGTCCACATATACGTCCACATATACATCCACATACGTCCACATATACGTTCACATATACATCCACACACGTCCACATATACGTCCACATATACATCCACATACGTCCACATATACGTCCACATATACATCCACATACGTCCACATATACGTTCACGTATACATCCACATACGTCCACATATACATCCACATACGTCCACATATACATCCACATACGTCCACGTATACGTCCACATATACATCCACATACGTCCACATATACATCCACATACGTCCACATATACGTCCACATATACATCCACATACATCCACATATACATCCACATATACATCCACATACGTCCACGTATACGTCCACATATACATCCACATACGTCCACATATACGTCCACATACGTCCACATATACGTCCACATATACATCCACATACATCCACATATACATCCACATATACATCCACATACGTCCACGTATACGTCCACATATACATCCACATACGTCCACATATACATCCACATACGTCCACATATACATCCACATACGTCCACATATACGTCCACATACGTCCCCATATACGTCCACATATACATCCACATACGTCCACATATACGTTCACATATACATCCACACACGTCCACATATACGTCCACATATACATCCACATACGTCCACATATACGTCCACATATACATCCACATACGTCCACGTATACGTCCACATATACATCCACATACGTCCACATATACATCCACATACGTCCACATATACGTCCACATATACATCCACATACATCCACATATACATCCACATATACATCCACATACGTCCACGTATACGTCCACATATACATCCACATACGTCCACATATACGTCCACATACGTCCACATATACGTCCACATATACATCCACATACATCCACATATACATCCACATATACATCCACATACGTCCACGTATACGTCCACATATACATCCACATACGTCCACATATACATCCACATACGTCCACATATACATCCACATACGTCCACATATACGTCCACATACGTCCCCATATACGTCCACATATACATCCACATACGTCCACATATACGTTCACATATACATCCACACACGTCCACATATACGTCCACATATACATCCACATACGTCCACATATACGTCCACATATACATCCACATACGTCCACATATACGTCCACATATACATCCACATACGTCCACATATACATCCACATACGTCCACATACGTCCACATATACGTCCACATATACATCCACATACGTCCACATATACATCCACATACGTCCACATATACGTCCACATACGTCCACATATACGTCCACATATACATCCACATACGTCCACATATACGTTCACATATACATCCACACACGTCCACATATACGTCCACATATACATCCACATACGTCCACATATACGTCCACATATACATCCACATACGTCCACATATACGTTCACGTATACATCCACATACGTCCACATATACATCCACATACGTCCACATATACATCCACATACGTCCACATATACGTCCACATATACGTCCACATATACATCCACATACGTCCACATATACATCCACATACGTCCACATATACATCCACATACGTCCACATATATGTCCACATAAGTCCACATATACGTCCACATTATACATCCACATACGTCCACATATACATCCACATACGTCCACATATACGTCCACATATACATCCACATACGTCCACATATATGTCCACATAAGTCCACATATACGTCCACATTATACGTCCACATACGTCCACATATACATCCACATACGTCCACATACGTCCACATATACATCCACATACGTCCACATATACGTTCACATATACATCCACATACGTCCACATATACATCCACATACGTCCACATATACATCCACATACGTCCACATATACGTCCACATAAGTCCACATATACATCCACATATACATCCACATACGTCCACATATACATCCACATACGTCAACATATACGTCCACATATACATCCACATACGTCCACATATACATCCACATATGTCCACATTTACATCCACATACGTCCACATATACGTCCACATACGTCCACATATGCATCCATATATACGTCCACATATACGTCCACATATACGTCCACATACGTCCACATATACGTCCACATATACATCCACATACGTCCACATATACATCCACATACGTCCACATATACATCCAAATACGTCCACATATACATCCACAAACCTCAATATATACGTCCACATATACGTCCACATATACGTCCATATACGTCCACATATACATCCACATATACATTCACATACGTCCACATATACGTCCACATATATCCACATATACATCCACATATATGTCCACATACATTCACATATACGTCCACATACGTCCACATATACGTCCACATATACATCCACATACGTCCACATATACATCCACATACCTCCACATATACGTCCACATATACGTCCACATATACGTCCACATACGTCCACATATACATCCACATATACATTCACATACGTCCACATATACGTCCACATATATCCACTTATACATCCACATATATGTCCACATATACGTCCACATATACGTCCACATATACGTCCACATATAGGTCCACATACGTCCACATATACGTCCACATATACATCCACATACGTCCACATATACGTCCACATACGTCCACATATACGTCCACATATACATCCACATACGTCCACATATACGTCCACATATACATCCACATACGTCCACATATACATCCACATACGTCCACATATACGTCCACATATACATCCACATACGTCCACATATACGTCCACATATACATCCACATACGTCCACATATACATCCACATACGTCCACATACGTCCACATATACATCCACATACGTCCACATATACGTTCACATATACATCCACATACGTCCACATATACATCCACATACGTCCACATATACATCCACATACGTCCACATATACGTCCACAAAAGTCCACATATACATCCACATACGTCCACATATACACCCACATACGTCCACATATATGTCCACATGTACGTCCACATATACATCCACATACGTCCACATATACGACCACATATGTCCACATTTACATCCACATACGTCCACATATACATCCACATACGTCCACATACGTCCACATATACGTCCACATATAGGTCCACATATACGTCCACATACGTCCACATATATGTCCACATACATTCACATATACGTCCACATACGTCCACATATACATCCACATACGTCCACATATACATCCACATATACATCCACATACGTCCACATACATCCACATATAGGTCCACATATAGGTCCACATATACGTCCACATACGTCCACATATATGTCCACATACATTCACATATACGTCCACATACGTCCACATATACGTCCACATATACATCCACATACGTCCACATATACATCCACATACGTCCACATACATCCACATATAGGTCCACATATACGTCCACATATAGGTCCACATAAGTCCACATATACATCCACATACGTCCACATATACATCCACATACGTCCACATATACGTCCACATACGTCCACATATACGTCCACATATACATCCACATATGTCCACATATACATCCACATACGTCCACATATACGTCCACATATACGTCCACATATGTCCACATTTACATCCACATACGTCCACATATACATCCACATACATCCACATACGTCCACATATACGTCCACATATACATCCACATACGTCCACATATACATCCACATACGTCCACATATATGTCCACATAAGTCCACATATACGTCCACATTATACATCCACATACGTCCACATATACATCCACATACGTCCACATATACGTCCACATATACATCCACATACGTCCACATATATGTCCACATAAGTCCACATATACGTCCACATTATACGTCCACATACGTCCACATATACATCCACATACGTCCACATACGTCCACATATACATCCACATACGTCCACATATACGTTCACATATACATCCACATACGTCCACATATACATCCACATACGTCCACATATACATCCACATACGTCCACATATACGTCCACATTATACGTCCACATACGTCCACATATACATCCACATACGTCCACATACGTCCACATATACATCCACATACGTCCACATATACGTTCACATATACATCCACATACGTCCACATATACATCCACATACGTCCACATATACATCCACATACGTCCACATATACGTCCACATAAGTCCACATATACATCCACATATACATCCACATACGTCCACATATACATCCACATACGTCAACATATACGTCCACATATACATCCACATACGTCCACATATACATCCACATATGTCCACATTTACATCCACATACGTCCACATATACGTCCACATACGTCCACATATGCATCCATATATACGTCCACATATACGTCCACATATACGTCCACATACGTCCACATATACGTCCACATATACATCCACATACGTCCACATATACATCCACATACGTCCACATATACATCCAAATACGTCCACATATACATCCACAAACCTCAATATATACGTCCACATATACGTCCACATATACGTCCATATACGTCCACATATACATCCACATATACATTCACATACGTCCACATATACGTCCACATATATCCACATATACATCCACATATATGTCCACATACATTCACATATACGTCCACATACGTCCACATATACGTCCACATATACATCCACATACGTCCACATATACATCCACATACCTCCACATATACGTCCACATATACGTCCACATATACGTCCACATACGTCCACATATACATCCACATATACATTCACATACGTCCACATATACGTCCACATATATCCACTTATACATCCACATATATGTCCACATATACGTCCACATATACGTCCACATATACGTCCACATATAGGTCCACATACGTCCACATATACGTCCACATATACATCCACATACGTCCACATATACGTCCACATACGTCCACATATACGTCCACATATACATCCACATACGTCCACATATACGTCCACATATACATCCACATACGTCCACATATACATCCACATACGTCCACATATACGTCCACATATACATCCACATACGTCCACATATACGTCCACATATACATCCACATACGTCCACATATACATCCACATACGTCCACATACGTCCACATATACATCCACATACGTCCACATATACGTTCACATATACATCCACATACGTCCACATATACATCCACATACGTCCACATATACATCCACATACGTCCACATATACGTCCACAAAAGTCCACATATACATCCACATACGTCCACATATACACCCACATACGTCCACATATATGTCCACATGTACGTCCACATATACATCCACATACGTCCACATATACGACCACATATGTCCACATTTACATCCACATACGTCCACATATACATCCACATACGTCCACATACGTCCACATATACGTCCACATATAGGTCCACATATACGTCCACATACGTCCACATATATGTCCACATACATTCACATATACGTCCACATACGTCCACATATACATCCACATACGTCCACATATACATCCACATACGTCCACATATACGTCCACATATACATCCACATACGTCCACATATACATCCACATACGTCCACATACATCCACATATAGGTCCACATATACGTCCACATATAGGTCCACATAAGTCCACATATACATCCACATACGTCCACATATACATCCACATACGTCCACATATACGTCCACATACGTCCACATATACGTCCACATATACATCCACATATGTCCACATATACATCCACATACGTCCACATATACGTCCACATATACGTCCACATATGTCCACATTTACATCCACATACGTCCACATATACATCCACATACATCCACATACGTCCACATATACGTCCACATATACATCCACATACGTCCACATATACATCCACATACGTCCACATATATGTCCACATAAGTCCACATATACGTCCACATTATACATCCACATACGTCCACATATACATCCACATACGTCCACATATACGTCCACATATACATCCACATACGTCCACATATATGTCCACATAAGTCCACATATACGTCCACATTATACGTCCACATACGTCCACATATACATCCACATACGTCCACATACGTCCACATATACATCCACATACGTCCACATATACGTTCACATATACATCCACATACGTCCACATATACATCCACATACGTCCACATATACATCCACATACGTCCACATATACGTCCACATAAGTCCACATATACATCCACATATACATCCACATACGTCCACATATACATCCACATACGTCAACATATACGTCCACATATACATCCACATACGTCCACATATACATCCACATATGTCCACATTTACATCCACATACGTCCACATATACGTCCACATACGTCCACATATGCATCCATATATACGTCCACATATACGTCCACATACGTCCACATATACGTCCACATATACATCCACATACGTCCACATATACATCCACATACGTCCACATATACATCCAAATACGTCCACATATACATCCACAAACCTCAATATATACGTCCACATATACGTCCACATATACGTCCATATACGTCCACATATACATCCACATATACATTCACATACGTCCACATATACGTCCACATATATCCACATATACATCCACATATATGTCCACATACATTCACATATACGTCCACATACGTCCACATATACGTCCACATATACATCCACATACGTCCACATATACATCCACATACCTCCACATATACGTCCACATATACGTCCACATATACGTCCACATACGTCCACATATACATCCACATATACATTCACATACGTCCACATATACGTCCACATATATCCACTTATACATCCACATATATGTCCACATATACGTCCACATATACGTCCACATATACGTCCACATATACGTCCACATACGTCCACATATACGTCCACATATACATCCACATACGTCCACATATACGTCCACATACGTCCACATATACGTCCACATATACATCCACATACGTCCACATATACGTCCACATATACATCCACATACGTCCACATATACATCCACATACGTCCACATATACGTCCACATATACATCCACATACGTCCACATATACGTCCACATATACATCCACATACGTCCACATATACATCCACATACGTCCACATACGTCCACATATACATCCACATACGTCCACATATACGTTCACATATACATCCACATACGTCCACATATACATCCACATACGTCCACATATACATCCACATACGTCCACATATACGTCCACAAAAGTCCACATATACATCCACATATACATCCACATACGTCCACATATACATCCACATACGTCCACATATACGTCCACATATACATCCACATACGTCCACATATACACCCACATACGTCCACATATATGTCCACATGTACGTCCACATATACATCCACATACGTCCACATATACGACCACATATGTCCACATTTACATCCACATACGTCCACATATACATCCACATACGTCCACATACGTCCACATATACGTCCACATATAGGTCCACATATACGTCCACATACGTCCACATATATGTCCACATACATTCACATATACGTCCACATACGTCCACATATACATCCACATACGTCCACATATACATCCACATATACATCCACATACGTCCACATACATCCACATATAGGTCCACATATAGGTCCACATATACGTCCACATACGTCCACATATATGTCCACATACATTCACATATACGTCCACATACGTCCACATATACGTCCACATATACATCCACATACGTCCACATATACATCCACATACGTCCACATACATCCACATATAGGTCCACATATACGTCCACATATAGGTCCACATAAGTCCACATATACATCCACATACGTCCACATATACATCCACATACGTCCACATATACGTCCACATACGTCCACATATACGTCCACATATACATCCACATATGTCCACATATACATCCACATACGTCCACATATACGTCCACATATACGTCCACATATGTCCACATTTACATCCACATACGTCCACATATACATCCACATACATCCACATACGTCCACATATACGTCCACATATACATCCACATACGTCCACATATACATCCACATACGTCCACATATATGTCCACATAAGTCCACATATACGTCCACATTATACATCCACATACGTCCACATATACATCCACATACGTCCACATATACGTCCACATATACATCCACATACGTCCACATATATGTCCACATAAGTCCACATATACGTCCACATTATACGTCCACATACGTCCACATATACATCCACATACGTCCACATACGTCCACATATACATCCACATACGTCCACATATACGTTCACATATATATCCACATACGTCCACATATACATCCACATACGTCCACATATACATCCACATACGTCCACATATACGTCCACATAAGTCCACATATACATCCACATATACATCCACATACGTCCACATATACATCCACATACGTCAACATATACATCCACATACGTCCACATATACATCCACATATGTCCACATTTACATCCACATACGTCCACATATACGTCCACATACGTCCACATATGCATCCATATATACGTCCACATATACGTCCACATATACGTCCACATACGTCCACATATACGTCCACATATACATCCACATACGTCCACATATACATCCACATACGTCCACATATACATCCAAATACGTCCACATATACATCCACAAACCTCAATATATACGTCCACATATACGTCCACATATACGTCCAAATACGTCCACATATACATCCACATATACATTCACATACGTCCACATATACGTCCACATATATCCACATATACATCCACATATATGTCCACATACATTCACATATACGTCCACATACGTCCACATATACGTCCACATATACATCCACATACGTCCACATATACATCCACATACCTCCACATATACGTCCACATATACGTCCACATATACGTCCACATACGTCCACATATACATCCACATATACATTCACATACGTCCACATATACGTCCACATATATCCACTTATACATCCACATATATGTCCACATATACGTCCACATATACGTCCACATATACGTCCACATATACGTCCACATACGTCCACATATACGTCCACATATACATCCACATACGTCCACATATACGTCCACATACGTCCACATATACGTCCACATATACATCCACATACGTCCACATATACGTCCACATATACATCCACATACGTCCACATATACATCCACATACGTCCACATATACGTCCACATATACATCCACATACGTCCACATATACGTCCACATATACATCCACATACGTCCACATATACATCCACATACGTCCACATACGTCCACATATACATCCACATACGTCCACATATACGTTCACATATACATCCACATACGTCCACATATACATCCACATACGTCCACATATACATCCACATACGTCCACATATACGTCCACAAAAGTCCACATATACATCCACATATACATCCACATACGTCCACATATACATCCACATACGTCCACATATACGTCCACATATACATCCACATACGTCCACATATACACCCACATACGTCCACATATATGTCCACATGTACGTCCACATATACATCCACATACGTCCACATATACGACCACATATGTCCACATTTACATCCACATACGTCCACATATACATCCACATACGTCCACATACGTCCACATATACGTCCACATATACGTCCACATATACGTCCACATACGTCCACATATATGTCCACATACATTCACATATACGTCCACATACGTCCACATATACATCCACATACGTCCACATATACATCCACATATACATCCACATACGTCCACATACATCCACATATAGGTCCACATATAGGTCCACATATACGTCCACATACGTCCACATATATGTCCACATACATTCACATACACGTCCACATACGTCCACATATACGTCCACATATACATCCACATACGTCCACATATACATCCACATACGTCCACATACATCCACATATAGGTCCACATATACGTCCACATATAGGTCCACATAAGTCCACATATACATCCACATACGTCCACATATACATCCACATACGTCCACATATACGTCCACATACGTCCACATATACGTCCACATATACATCCACATATGTCCACATATACATCCACATACGTCCACATATACGTCCACATATACGTCCACATATGTCCACATTTACATCCACATACGTCCACATATACATCCACATACATCCACATACGTCCACATATACGTCCACATATACATCCACATACGTCCACATATACATCCACATACGTCCACATATACATCCACATACGTCCACATATACGTCCACATATACATCCACATACGTCCACATATATGTCCACATAAGTCCACATATACGTCCACATTATACGTCCACATACGTCCACATATACATCCACATACGTCCACATACGTCCACATATACATCCACATACGTCCACATATACGTTCACATATACATCCACATACGTCCACATATACATCCACATACGTCCACATATACATCCACATACGTCCACATATACATCCACATACGTCCACATATACATCCACATACGTCCACATATACGTCCACATACGTCCCCATATACGTCCACATATACATCCACATACGTCCACATATACGTTCACATATACATCCACACACGTCCACATATACGTCCACATATACATCCACATACGTCCACATATACGTCCACATATACATCCACATACGTCCACGTATACGTCCACATATACATCCACATACGTCCACATATACATCCACATACGTCCACATATACGTCCACATATACATCCACATACATCCACATATACATCCACATATACATCCACATACGTCCACGTATACGTCCACATATACATCCACATACGTCCACATATACGTCCACATACGTCCACATATACGTCCACATATACATCCACATACATCCACATATACATCCACATATACATCCACATACGTCCACGTATACGTCCACATATACATCCACATACGTCCACATATACATCCACATACGTCCACATATACATCCACATACGTCCACATATACGTCCACATACGTCCCCATATACGTCCACATATACATCCACATACGTCCACATATACGTTCACATATACATCCACACACGTCCACATATACGTCCACATATACATCCACATACGTCCACATATACGTCCACATATACATCCACATACGTCCACATATACGTCCACATATACATCCACATACGTCCACATATACATCCACATACGTCCACATACGTCCACATATACGTCCACATATACATCCACATACGTCCACATATACATCCACATACGTCCACATATACGTCCACATACGTCCACATATACGTCCACATATACATCCACATACGTCCACATATACGTTCACATATACATCCACACACGTCCACATATACGTCCACATATACATCCACATACGTCCACATATACGTCCACATATACATCCACATACGTCCACATATACGTTCACGTATACATCCACATACGTCCACATATACATCCACATACGTCCACATATACATCCACATACGTCCACATATACGTCCACATATACGTCCACATATACATCCACATACGTCCACATATACATCCACATACGTCCACATATACATCCACATACGTCCACATATATGTCCACATAAGTCCACATATACGTCCACATTATACATCCACATACGTCCACATATACATCCACATACGTCCACATATACGTCCACATATACATCCACATACGTCCACATATATGTCCACATAAGTCCACATATACGTCCACATTATACGTCCACATACGTCCACATATACATCCACATACGTCCACATACGTCCACATATACATCCACATACGTCCACATATACGTTCACATATACATCCACATACGTCCACATATACATCCACATACGTCCACATATACATCCACATACGTCCACATATACGTCCACATAAGTCCACATATACATCCACATATACATCCACATACGTCCACATATACATCCACATACGTCAACATATACGTCCACATATACATCCACATACGTCCACATATACATCCACATATGTCCACATTTACATCCACATACGTCCACATATACGTCCACATACGTCCACATATGCATCCATATATACGTCCACATATACGTCCACATATACGTCCACATACGTCCACATATACGTCCACATATACATCCACATACGTCCACATATACATCCACATACGTCCACATATACATCCAAATACGTCCACATATACATCCACAAACCTCAATATATACGTCCACATATACGTCCACATATACGTCCATATACGTCCACATATACATCCACATATACATTCACATACGTCCACATATACGTCCACATATATCCACATATACATCCACATATATGTCCACATACATTCACATATACGTCCACATACGTCCACATATACGTCCACATATACATCCACATACGTCCACATATACATCCACATACCTCCACATATACGTCCACATATACGTCCACATATACGTCCACATACGTCCACATATACATCCACATATACATTCACATACGTCCACATATACGTCCACATATATCCACTTATACATCCACATATATGTCCACATATACGTCCACATATACGTCCACATATACGTCCACATATAGGTCCACATACGTCCACATATACGTCCACATATACATCCACATACGTCCACATATACGTCCACATACGTCCACATATACGTCCACATATACATCCACATACGTCCACATATACGTCCACATATACATCCACATACGTCCACATATACATCCACATACGTCCACATATACGTCCACATATACATCCACATACGTCCACATATACGTCCACATATACATCCACATACGTCCACATATACATCCACATACGTCCACATACGTCCACATATACATCCACATACGTCCACATATACGTTCACATATACATCCACATACGTCCACATATACATCCACATACGTCCACATATACATCCACATACGTCCACATATACGTCCACAAAAGTCCACATATACATCCACATACGTCCACATATACACCCACATACGTCCACATATATGTCCACATGTACGTCCACATATACATCCACATACGTCCACATATACGACCACATATGTCCACATTTACATCCACATACGTCCACATATACATCCACATACGTCCACATACGTCCACATATACGTCCACATATAGGTCCACATATACGTCCACATACGTCCACATATATGTCCACATACATTCACATATACGTCCACATACGTCCACATATACATCCACATACGTCCACATATACATCCACATATACATCCACATACGTCCACATACATCCACATATAGGTCCACATATAGGTCCACATATACGTCCACATACGTCCACATATATGTCCACATACATTCACATATACGTCCACATACGTCCACATATACGTCCACATATACATCCACATACGTCCACATATACATCCACATACGTCCACATACATCCACATATAGGTCCACATATACGTCCACATATAGGTCCACATAAGTCCACATATACATCCACATACGTCCACATATACATCCACATACGTCCACATATACGTCCACATACGTCCACATATACGTCCACATATACATCCACATATGTCCACATATACATCCACATACGTCCACATATACGTCCACATATACGTCCACATATGTCCACATTTACATCCACATACGTCCACATATACATCCACATACATCCACATACGTCCACATATACGTCCACATATACATCCACATACGTCCACATATACATCCACATACGTCCACATATATGTCCACATAAGTCCACATATACGTCCACATTATACATCCACATACGTCCACATATACATCCACATACGTCCACATATACGTCCACATATACATCCACATACGTCCACATATATGTCCACATAAGTCCACATATACGTCCACATTATACGTCCACATACGTCCACATATACATCCACATACGTCCACATACGTCCACATATACATCCACATACGTCCACATATACGTTCACATATACATCCACATACGTCCACATATACATCCACATACGTCCACATATACATCCACATACGTCCACATATACGTCCACATTATACGTCCACATACGTCCACATATACATCCACATACGTCCACATACGTCCACATATACATCCACATACGTCCACATATACGTTCACATATACATCCACATACGTCCACATATACATCCACATACGTCCACATATACATCCACATACGTCCACATATACGTCCACATAAGTCCACATATACATCCACATATACATCCACATACGTCCACATATACATCCACATACGTCAACATATACGTCCACATATACATCCACATACGTCCACATATACATCCACATATGTCCACATTTACATCCACATACGTCCACATATACGTCCACATACGTCCACATATGCATCCATATATACGTCCACATATACGTCCACATATACGTCCACATACGTCCACATATACGTCCACATATACATCCACATACGTCCACATATACATCCACATACGTCCACATATACATCCAAATACGTCCACATATACATCCACAAACCTCAATATATACGTCCACATATACGTCCACATATACGTCCATATACGTCCACATATACATCCACATATACATTCACATACGTCCACATATACGTCCACATATATCCACATATACATCCACATATATGTCCACATACATTCACATATACGTCCACATACGTCCACATATACGTCCACATATACATCCACATACGTCCACATATACATCCACATACCTCCACATATACGTCCACATATACGTCCACATATACGTCCACATACGTCCACATATACATCCACATATACATTCACATACGTCCACATATACGTCCACATATATCCACTTATACATCCACATATATGTCCACATATACGTCCACATATACGTCCACATATACGTCCACATATAGGTCCACATACGTCCACATATACGTCCACATATACATCCACATACGTCCACATATACGTCCACATACGTCCACATATACGTCCACATATACATCCACATACGTCCACATATACGTCCACATATACATCCACATACGTCCACATATACATCCACATACGTCCACATATACGTCCACATATACATCCACATACGTCCACATATACGTCCACATATACATCCACATACGTCCACATATACATCCACATACGTCCACATACGTCCACATATACATCCACATACGTCCACATATACGTTCACATATACATCCACATACGTCCACATATACATCCACATACGTCCACATATACATCCACATACGTCCACATATACGTCCACAAAAGTCCACATATACATCCACATACGTCCACATATACACCCACATACGTCCACATATATGTCCACATGTACGTCCACATATACATCCACATACGTCCACATATACGACCACATATGTCCACATTTACATCCACATACGTCCACATATACATCCACATACGTCCACATACGTCCACATATACGTCCACATATAGGTCCACATATACGTCCACATACGTCCACATATATGTCCACATACATTCACATATACGTCCACATACGTCCACATATACATCCACATACGTCCACATATACATCCACATACGTCCACATATACGTCCACATATACATCCACATACGTCCACATATACATCCACATACGTCCACATACATCCACATATAGGTCCACATATACGTCCACATATAGGTCCACATAAGTCCACATATACATCCACATACGTCCACATATACATCCACATACGTCCACATATACGTCCACATACGTCCACATATACGTCCACATATACATCCACATATGTCCACATATACATCCACATACGTCCACATATACGTCCACATATACGTCCACATATGTCCACATTTACATCCACATACGTCCACATATACATCCACATACATCCACATACGTCCACATATACGTCCACATATACATCCACATACGTCCACATATACATCCACATACGTCCACATATATGTCCACATAAGTCCACATATACGTCCACATTATACATCCACATACGTCCACATATACATCCACATACGTCCACATATACGTCCACATATACATCCACATACGTCCACATATATGTCCACATAAGTCCACATATACGTCCACATTATACGTCCACATACGTCCACATATACATCCACATACGTCCACATACGTCCACATATACATCCACATACGTCCACATATACGTTCACATATACATCCACATACGTCCACATATACATCCACATACGTCCACATATACATCCACATACGTCCACATATACGTCCACATAAGTCCACATATACATCCACATATACATCCACATACGTCCACATATACATCCACATACGTCAACATATACGTCCACATATACATCCACATACGTCCACATATACATCCACATATGTCCACATTTACATCCACATACGTCCACATATACGTCCACATACGTCCACATATGCATCCATATATACGTCCACATATACGTCCACATACGTCCACATATACGTCCACATATACATCCACATACGTCCACATATACATCCACATACGTCCACATATACATCCAAATACGTCCACATATACATCCACAAACCTCAATATATACGTCCACATATACGTCCACATATACGTCCATATACGTCCACATATACATCCACATATACATTCACATACGTCCACATATACGTCCACATATATCCACATATACATCCACATATATGTCCACATACATTCACATATACGTCCACATACGTCCACATATACGTCCACATATACATCCACATACGTCCACATATACATCCACATACCTCCACATATACGTCCACATATACGTCCACATATACGTCCACATACGTCCACATATACATCCACATATACATTCACATACGTCCACATATACGTCCACATATATCCACTTATACATCCACATATATGTCCACATATACGTCCACATATACGTCCACATATACGTCCACATATACGTCCACATACGTCCACATATACGTCCACATATACATCCACATACGTCCACATATACGTCCACATACGTCCACATATACGTCCACATATACATCCACATACGTCCACATATACGTCCACATATACATCCACATACGTCCACATATACATCCACATACGTCCACATATACGTCCACATATACATCCACATACGTCCACATATACGTCCACATATACATCCACATACGTCCACATATACATCCACATACGTCCACATACGTCCACATATACATCCACATACGTCCACATATACGTTCACATATACATCCACATACGTCCACATATACATCCACATACGTCCACATATACATCCACATACGTCCACATATACGTCCACAAAAGTCCACATATACATCCACATATACATCCACATACGTCCACATATACATCCACATACGTCCACATATACGTCCACATATACATCCACATACGTCCACATATACACCCACATACGTCCACATATATGTCCACATGTACGTCCACATATACATCCACATACGTCCACATATACGACCACATATGTCCACATTTACATCCACATACGTCCACATATACATCCACATACGTCCACATACGTCCACATATACGTCCACATATAGGTCCACATATACGTCCACATACGTCCACATATATGTCCACATACATTCACATATACGTCCACATACGTCCACATATACATCCACATACGTCCACATATACATCCACATATACATCCACATACGTCCACATACATCCACATATAGGTCCACATATAGGTCCACATATACGTCCACATACGTCCACATATATGTCCACATACATTCACATATACGTCCACATACGTCCACATATACGTCCACATATACATCCACATACGTCCACATATACATCCACATACGTCCACATACATCCACATATAGGTCCACATATACGTCCACATATAGGTCCACATAAGTCCACATATACATCCACATACGTCCACATATACATCCACATACGTCCACATATACGTCCACATACGTCCACATATACGTCCACATATACATCCACATATGTCCACATATACATCCACATACGTCCACATATACGTCCACATATACGTCCACATATGTCCACATTTACATCCACATACGTCCACATATACATCCACATACATCCACATACGTCCACATATACGTCCACATATACATCCACATACGTCCACATATACATCCACATACGTCCACATATATGTCCACATAAGTCCACATATACGTCCACATTATACATCCACATACGTCCACATATACATCCACATACGTCCACATATACGTCCACATATACATCCACATACGTCCACATATATGTCCACATAAGTCCACATATACGTCCACATTATACGTCCACATACGTCCACATATACATCCACATACGTCCACATACGTCCACATATACATCCACATACGTCCACATATACGTTCACATATACATCCACATACGTCCACATATACATCCACATACGTCCACATATACATCCACATACGTCCACATATACGTCCACATAAGTCCACATATACATCCACATATACATCCACATACGTCCACATATACATCCACATACGTCAACATATACATCCACATACGTCCACATATACATCCACATATGTCCACATTTACATCCACATACGTCCACATATACGTCCACATACGTCCACATATGCATCCATATATACGTCCACATATACGTCCACATATACGTCCACATACGTCCACATATACGTCCACATATACATCCACATACGTCCACATATACATCCACATACGTCCACATATACATCCAAATACGTCCACATATACATCCACAAACCTCAATATATACGTCCACATATACGTCCACATATACGTCCAAATACGTCCACATATACATCCACATATACATTCACATACGTCCACATATACGTCCACATATATCCACATATACATCCACATATATGTCCACATACATTCACATATACGTCCACATACGTCCACATATACGCCCACATATACATCCACATACGTCCACATATACATCCACATACCTCCACATATACGTCCACATATACGTCCACATATACGTCCACATACGTCCACATATACATCCACATATACATTCACATACGTCCACATATACGTCCACATATATCCACTTATACATCCACATATATGTCCACATATACGTCCACATATACGTCCACATATACGTCCACATATACGTCCACATACGTCCACATATACGTCCACATATACATCCACATACGTCCACATATACGTCCACATACGTCCACATATACGTCCACATATACATCCACATACGTCCACATATACGTCCACATATACATCCACATACGTCCACATATACATCCACATACGTCCACATATACGTCCACATATACATCCACATACGTCCACATATACGTCCACATATACATCCACATACGTCCACATATACATCCACATACGTCCACATACGTCCACATATACATCCACATACGTCCACATATACGTTCACATATACATCCACATACGTCCACATATACATCCACATACGTCCACATATACATCCACATACGTCCACATATACGTCCACAAAAGTCCACATATACATCCACATATACATCCACATACGTCCACATATACATCCACATACGTCCACATATACGTCCACATATACATCCACATACGTCCACATATACACCCACATACGTCCACATATATGTCCACATGTACGTCCACATATACATCCACATACGTCCACATATACGACCACATATGTCCACATTTACATCCACATACGTCCACATATACATCCACATACGTCCACATACGTCCACATATACGTCCACATATACGTCCACATATACGTCCACATACGTCCACATATATGTCCACATACATTCACATATACGTCCACATACGTCCACATATACATCCACATACGTCCACATATACATCCACATATACATCCACATACGTCCACATACATCCACATATAGGTCCACATATAGGTCCACATATACGTCCACATACGTCCACATATATGTCCACATACATTCACATACACGTCCACATACGTCCACATATACGTCCACATATACATCCACATACGTCCACATATACATCCACATACGTCCACATACATCCACATATAGGTCCACATATACGTCCACATATAGGTCCACATAAGTCCACATATACATCCACATACGTCCACATATACATCCACATACGTCCACATATACGTCCACATACGTCCACATATACGTCCACATATACATCCACATATGTCCACATATACATCCACATACGTCCACATATACGTCCACATATACGTCCACATATGTCCACATTTACATCCACATACGTCCACATATACATCCACATACATCCACATACGTCCACATATACGTCCACATATACATCCACATACGTCCACATATACATCCACATACGTCCACATATACATCCACATACGTCCACATATACGTCCACATATACATCCACATACGTCCACATATATGTCCACATAAGTCCACATATACGTCCACATTATACGTCCACATACGTCCACATATACATCCACATACGTCCACATACGTCCACATATACATCCACATACGTCCACATATACGTTCACATATACATCCACATACGTCCACATATACATCCACATACGTCCACATATACATCCACATACGTCCACATATACGTCCACATAAGTCCACATATACATCCACATATACATCCACATACGTCCACATATACATCCACATACGTCAACATATACGTCCACATATACATCCACATACGTCCACATATACATCCACATATGTCCACATTTACATCCACATACGTCCACATATACGTCCACATACGTCCACATATGCATCCATATATACGTCCACATATACGTCCACATACGTCCACATATACGTCCACATATACATCCACATACGTCCACATATACATCCACATACGTCCACATATACATCCAAATACGTCCACATATACATCCACAAACCTCAATATATACGTCCACATATACGTCCACATATACGTCCATATACGTCCACATATACATCCACATATACATTCACATACGTCCACATATACGTCCACATATATCCACATATACATCCACATATATGTCCACATACATTCACATATACGTCCACATACGTCCACATATACGTCCACATATACGTCCACATACGTCCACATATACATCCACATACCTCCACATATACGTCCACATATACGTCCACATATACGTCCACATACGTCCACATATACATCCACATATACATTCACATACGTCCACATATACGTCCACATATATCCACTTATACATCCACATATATGTCCACATATACGTCCACATATACGTCCACATATACGTCCACATATACGTCCACATACGTCCACATATACGTCCACATATACATCCACATACGTCCACATATACGTCCACATATACATCCACATACGTCCACATATACGTCCACAAAAGTCCACATATACATCCACATATACATCCACATACGTCCACATATACATCCACATACGTCCACATATACGTCCACATATACATCCACATACGTCCACATATACACCCACATACGTCCACATATATGTCCACATGTACGTCCACACATACATCCACATACGTCCACATATACGTCCACATACGTCCACATATGCGTCCACATACGTCCACATATACGTCCACATATACATCCACATACATCCACATACGTCCACATATACATCCACATACGTCCACATATACGTCCACATATACATCCACATACGTCCACATACGTCCACATACGTCCACATATACGTCCACATACGTCCACATATACATCCACATACGTCCACATATATGTTCACATATACATCCACATACGTCCACATATACATCCACATACGTCCACATATACATCCACATACGTCCACATATATACGTCCACATAAGTCCACATATACATCCACATATACATCCACATACGTCCACATATACATCCACATACGTCCACATATACGTCCACATATACATCCACATACGTCCAAATATACATCCACATATGTCCACATTTACATCCACATACGTCCACATATACGTCCACATACGTCCACATATGCATCCATATATACGTCCACATATACGTCCACATATACGTCCACATATACATCCACATACGTCCACATATACATCCACATACGTCCACATATACATCCACATACCTCAATATATACGTCCACATATACGTCCACATATACGTCCACATATACGTCCATATACGTCCACATATACATCCACATATACATTCACATACGTCCACATATACGTCCACATATATCCACATATACATCCACATTTATGTCCACATACATTCACATATACGTCCACATACGTCCACATATACGTCCACATATACATCCACATACGTCCACATATACATCCACATACACGTCCACATATACGTCCACATATACGTCCACATACGTCCACATATACGTCCACATATACATCCACATATACATTCACATACGTCCACATATGTTCACATACGTCCACATATACGTCCACATATATCCACTTATACATCCACATATATGTCCACATACATTCACATATACGTCCACATACGTCCACATATACGTCCACATATACATCCACATACATCCACATATACATCCACATATACGTCCACATATATGTCCATATATACGTCCACATATACGTCCACATACGTCCACATATACGTCCACATATACGTCCACATATACGTCCACATATACATCCACATATACATCCACATATACATCCACATACGTCCACGTATACGTCCACATATACATCCACATAGTCCACATACACATCCACATATACATCCACATACGTCCACATATACGTCCACATACGTCCACATATACGTCCACATACGTCCACATATACATCCACATACGTCCACATATACGTTCACATATACATCCACACACGTCCACATATACGTCCACATATACATCCACATACGTCCACATATACATCCACATACGTCCACATATACGTCCACATATACATCCACATACGTCCACATATACATCCACATACGTCCACATACGTCCACATATACGTCCACATATACATCCACATATGTCCACATATACATCCACATACGTCCACATATACGACCACATATGTCCACATTTACATCCACATACGTCCACATACACATCCACATACGTCCACATAAGTCCACATATACGTCCACATTTACATCCACATACGTCCACATATACATCCACATACGTCCACATACGTCCACATATACGTCCACATATACGTCCACATATACGTCCACATATACATCCACATATACGTCCACACATACGTCCACATATGCGTCCATATATACGTCCACATATACGTCCACATACGTCCACATATACGTCCACATATACATCCACATACGTCCACATATACATCCACATACGTCCACATATACATCCACATACGTCCACATATACGTCCACATATACATCCACATACGTCCACATATACATCCACATACGTCCACATTTACATCCAAATACGTCCACATATACGTCCACATATACGTCCACATATACATCCACATATGGCCACATATACATCCACATACGTCCACATATACGTCCACATATACGTCCACATATACACTCACATACGTCCACATATACGTCCACATACGTCCACATATACATCCACATACGTCCACATATACGTCCACATATACATCCACATACGTCCACTTACGTCCACATATACGTCCACATACGTCCACATATACATCCACATACGTCCACATATACATCCACATACGTCCACATATACGTCCACATACGTCCACATATACGTCCACATACGTCCACATATACGTCCACATATACATCCACATATACATCCACATATACATCCACATACGTCCACGTATACGTCCACATATACATCCACATACGTCCACATACGTCCACATACGTCCACAAATACGTCCACATACGTCCACATATACATCCACATATACATCCACATACGTCCACATATACGTCCACATACGTCCACATATACGTCCACATACGTCCACATATACATCCACATACGTCCACATATACGTTCACATATACATCCACACACGTCCACATATACGTCCACATATACATCCACATACGTCCACATATACGTCCACATATACATCCACATACGTCCACATATACGTCCACATATACATCCACATACGTCCACATATACATCCACATACGTCCACATACGTCCACATATACGTCCACATATACGTCCACATATACATCCACATATGTCCACATATACATCCACATACGTCCACATATACGTCCACATATGTCCACATTTACATCCACATACGTCCACATATACATCCACATACATCCACATACGTCCACATACACATCCACATACGTCCACATATACGTCCACATATATCCACTTATACATCCACATATATGTCCACATATACGTCCACATATACGTCCACATACGTCCACATACGTCCACATATACGTCCACATATACATCCACATACGTCCACATATACGTCCACATACGTCCACATATACGTCCACATATACATCCACATACGTCCACATATACGTCCACATATACATCCACATACGTCCACATATACATCCACATACGTCCACATATACGTCCACATACGTCCACATATACGTCCACATACTTCCACATATACAGCCACATACGTCCACATATACGTTCACATATACATCCACATACGTCCACATATACATCCACATACGTCCACATATACGTCCACATATACGTCCACATACGTCCACATACGTCCACATATACGTCCACATATACATCCACATACGTCCACATATACGTCCACATACGTCCACATATACGTCCACATATACATCCACATACGTCCACATATACGTCCACATATACATCCACATACGTCCACATATACATCCACATACGTCCACATATACGTCCACATACGTCCACATATACGTCCACATACTTCCACATATACATCCACATACGTCCACATATACGTTCACATATACATCCACATACGTCCACATATACATCCACATACGTCCACATATACGTCCACATATACATCCACATACGTCCACATATACGTCCACATACGTCCACATATACGTCCACATATACGTCCACATAAGTCCACATATACATCCACATACATCCACATATTCATCCACATACGTCCACATATAAGTCCACATACGTCCACATATACGTCCACATATACATCCACATATGTCCACATATACATCCACATACGTCCACATATACGTCCACATATACGTCTACATATGTCCACATTTACATCCACATACGTCCACATATACGTCCACATACGTCCACATATACGTCCACATATACATCCACATATGTCCACATATACATCCACATACGTCCACATATACGTCCACATATACATCCACATACGTCCACATATACATCCACATATACATCCACATACGTCCACATATACATCCACATACGTCCACATATATGTCCACATAAGTCCACATATACGTCCACATATACATCCACATACGTCCACATATACATCCACATACGTCCACATATACGTCCACATATACATCCACATACGTCCACATATACATCCACATACGTCCACATTTACATCCACATACGTTCACATATACGTCCACATATACATCCACATATGTCCACATATACATCCACATACGTCCACATATACGTCCACATATACACTCACATACGTTCACATATACGTCCACATATACATCCACATATACGTCCACATATACTTCCACATATACGTCCACATATACGTCCACATATACTTCCACATATACGTCCACATATACGTCCACATATACGTCCACATATACGTCCACATATACATCCACATATACGTCCACATATACGTCCACATATACGTCCACATATACGTCCACATATACATCCACATACGTCCACATATACATCCACATACGTCCACATATACATCCACATACGTCCACATATACGTCCACATATACATCCACATATACATCCACATACGTCCACATATACGTCCACATATACATCCACATACATCCACATATACATCCACATACGTCCACATACGTCCACATATACATCCACATATAAATCCACATATACGTCCACATACATCCAAATATACGTCCACATACGTTCACATTTATGTTAAATCTGTGTATGATTTGTTCAAATTATTTTCAATTTTAAAAAGAAAAAGGAAAATGTTAATTTGTCGTTTTGTTAAATAAAATACCTGTTCTGCTGTAACGCTGGAATCTCCCCAAATAAACATGATCTTCTCTTTTCTTAAAACAAATCAGGATAAAACTGTTTGATTTTCTTTTTTTAAATTAAAAAACAAATACAACTTCCGAGCTTGGTTTCTTTATTTAAAGACAGTGGGACCGAGCTTGACCCAAATGACTGGACCAAAGTCTCTGCACTTCCTACACCAGGGGCCCCTCTGTCCTGGGTCAGAGGGGCCCCTCTGACCCAGGACAGAGGGGCCCCTCTGTCCTGTGTGGAAATATTTTCTATTTTGAAATAAAATCATTGAACAATCATATTAATATTCATTCTTCTCTACTTTCATTGCCTGGATAGGAGGCCACAACAAACTCCTCCCACAGGAGGTGCCACAGTTACAAACACTATCAGCGGATATGGACTATTCAGAAAAGGTAACACAAATATTATTTATAGTGTGAAAACATGTCATAAATACTGTGGATGAAGCAGGCATGGTTGTAAGAGGGCAGAGGTGCATTCTGGGACTTGTAGTAGGACTGTACCTTGGCGCTGATGGTGAAGTGCTTCCAGGCGCGGGCCTCGTGGGTGCTGATGTTCTGGTACTTTTGAAAAGAGCCCAGAATCCACTTATAGATGCCAGAACCGGAGCGAGAGTCTCTGACAGACACACAGCAGCTGTCAGTCAAACTCATCACCTGACCGACACTTACATATGGATCTCTACTGTATATGTTCTCAATCATTCATAATTAAACCTCTTAAAACTCCTCTGAATTTAAATGATATTTATCATATATTTTCAGTAGTCTTACGGTGTTACCTGTCATGTGTCACCTGTCATGGGGTGTTACCTGTCATGTGTCACCTGTCATGGGGTGTTACCTGTCATGTGTCACCTGTCATGGGGTGTTACCTGTCATGTGTCACCTGTCATGGGGTGTTATCTGTCATGTGTCACCTGTCATGGGGTGTTACCTGTCATGTGTCACCTGTCATGGGGTGTTACCTGTCATGTGTCACCTGTCATGGGGTGTTACCTGTCATGTGTCACCTGTCATGGGGTGTTACCTGTCATGTGTCACCTGTCATGGGGTGTTACCTGTCATGTGTCACCTGTCATGGGGTGTTACCTGTCATGTGTCACCTGTCATGGGGTGTTACCTGTCATGTGTCACCTGTCATGGGGTGTTACCTGTCATGTGTCACCTGTCATGGGGTGTTACCTGTCATGTGTCACCTGTCATGGGGTGTTACCTGTCATGTGTCACCTGTCATGGGGTGTTACCTGTCATGTGTCACCTGTCATGGGGTGTTACCTGTCATGTGTCACCTGTCATGGGGTGTTACCTGTCATGTGTCACCTGTCATGGGGTGTTACCTGTCATGTGTCACCTGTCATGGGGTGTTACCTGTCATGTGTCACCTGTCATGGGGTGTTACCTGTCATGTGTCACCTGTCATGGGGTGTTACCTGTCATGTGTCACCTGTCATGGGGTGTTAAATAAATAATACATGGTAAATGGTCACATTTATATAGCACTTTTACATCCCTTCACACACACAATCACACACCAGTGTTGACACTGGGGTCGAGTAGGGTTAAGTGTCTTGCCCAAGGACACTAGAGCAGTATCACCTGAGGCAGCAGCGATCATGGATCTGACCGCTTGATCAGGAGAGAGATCAGAAGACCATCACCATCGGATTAGAAGACGAGCACTCTACCACTGAGCTACTCCGCCGAGCTACTGCAGTGTTACATATACTGCAGTGCTACATATACTGCAGTGCTACATATACTGCAGTGTTACATATACTGCAGTGTTACATATACTGCAGTGTTACATATACTGCAGTGTTACATATACTGCAGTGCTACATATACTGCAGTGCTACATATACTGCAGTGCTACATATACTGCAGTGCTACATATACTGCAGTGCTACATATACTGCAGTGCTACATATACTGCAGTGTTACATATACTGCAGTGTTACATATACTGCAGTGCTACATATACTGCAGTGCTACATATACTGCAGTGTAACATATACTGCAGTGCTACATATACTGCAGTGCTACATATACTGCAGTGTTACATATACTGCAGTGCTACATATACTGCAGTGCTACATATACTGCAGTGTAACATATACTGCAGTGCTACATATACTGCAGTGCTACATATACTGCAGTGTTACATATACTGCAGTGCTACATATACTGCAGTGTTACATATACTGCAGTGCTACATATACTGCAGTGCTACATATACTGCAGTGTTACATATACTGCAGTGTTACATATACTGCAGTGCTACATATACTGCAGTGCTACATATACTGCAGTGCTACATATACTGCAGTGCTACATATACTGCAGTGCTACATATACTGCAGTGTTACATATACTGCAGTGTTACATATACTGCAGTGCTACATATACTGCAGTGCTACATATACTGCAGTGTAACATATACTGCAGTGCTACATATACTGCAGTGCTACATATACTGCAGTGTTACATATACTGCAGTGCTACATATACTGCGGTGCTATATATACTGCAGTGTTACATATACTGCAGTGCTACATATACTGCAGTGCTACATATACTGCAGTGCTACATATACTGCAGTGTTACATATACTGCAGTGTTACATATACTGCAGTGCTACATATACTGCAGTGCTACATATACTGCAGTGCTACATATACTGCAGTGTTACATATACTGCAGTGTTACATATACTGCTGTGTTACATATACTGCAGTGCTACATATACTGCAGTGCTACATATACTGCAGTGTTACATATACTGCGGTGCTACATATACTGCGGTGCTACATATACTGCGGTGCTACATATACTGCGGTGCTACATATACTGCGGTGCTACATATACTGCGGTGTTACATATACTGCGGTGCTACATATACTGCGGTGCTACATATACTGCGGTGCTACATATACTGCGGTGCTACATATACTGCAGTGTTACATATACTGCAGTGCTACATATACTGCGGTGTTACATATACTGCGGTGCTACATATACTGCGGTGCTACATATACTGCAGTGTTACATATACTGCAGTGCTACATATACTGCAGTGCTACATATACTGCAGTGTTACATATACTGCAGTGCTACATATACTGCAGTGCTACATATACTGCAGTGTTACATATACTGCAGTGCTACATATACTGCAGTGTTACATATACTGCGGTGCTACATATACTGCGGTGCTACATATACTGCAGTGCTACATATACTGCGGTGCTACATATACTGCAGTGTTACATATACTGCAGTGTTACATATACTGCAGTGTTACATATACTGCAGTGCTACATATATTGCAGTGCTACATATACTGCAGTGCTACATATACTGCAGTGCTACATATACTGCAGTGCTACATATACTGCAGTGCTACATATACTGCAGTGTTACATATACTGCAGTGTTACATATACTGCTGTGTTACATATACTGCAGTGTTACATATACTGCAGTGTTACATATACTGCAGTGTTACATATACTGCAGTGCTACATATACTGCAGTGTTACATATACTGCAGTGTTACATATACTGCTGTGTTACATATACTGCAGTGCTACATATACTGCAGTGCTACATATACTGCAGTGTTACATATACTGCGGTGCTACATATACTGCGGTGCTACATATACTGCGGTGCTACATATACTGCGGTGCTACATATACTGCGGTGCTACATATACTGCGGTGCTACATATACTGCGGTGCTACATATACTGCGGTGCTACATATACTGCGGTGCTACATATACTGCAGTGTTACATATACTGCAGTGCTACATATACTGCGGTGTTACATATACTGCGGTGCTACATATACTGCGGTGCTACATATACTGCAGTGTTACATATACTGCAGTGCTACATATACTGCAGTGCTACATATACTGCAGTGTTACATATACTGCAGTGCTACATATACTGCAGTGTTACATATACTGCAGTGCTACATATACTGCAGTGTTACATATACTGCAGTGCTACATATACTGCGGTGCTACATATATTGCAGTGCTACATATACTGCGGTGCTACATATACTGCAGTGTTACATATACTGCAGTGTTACATATACTGCTGTGTTACATATACTGCAGTGCTACATATACTGCAGTGCTACATATACTGCGGTGCTACATATACTGCGGTGCTACATATACTGCGGTGCTACATATACTGCGGTGCTACATATACTGCAGTGTTACATATACTGCAGTGCTACATATACTGCGGTGTTACATATACTGCGGTGCTACATATACTGCGGTGCTACATATACTGCAGTGTTACATATACTGCAGTGCTACATATACTGCGGTGCTACATATATTGCAGTGCTACATATACTGCGGTGCTACATATACTGCAGTGTTACATATACTGCAGTGTTACATATACTGCTGTGTTACATATACTGCAGTGCTACATATACTGCAGTGCTACATATACTGCGGTGCTACATATACTGCGGTGCTACATATACTGCGGTGCTACATATACTGCGGTGCTACATATACTGCAGTGTTACATATACTGCAGTGCTACATATACTGCGGTGTTACATATACTGCGGTGCTACATATACTGCGGTGCTACATATACTGCAGTGTTACATATACTGCAGTGTTACATATACTGCAGTGCTACATATACTGCAGTGTTACATATACTGCAGTGTTACATATACTGCAGTGCTACATATACTGCAGTGTTACATATACTGCAGTGTTACATATACTGCAGTGTTACATATACTGCGGTGTTAAGTGGCCCATGGTGTTACATATCCTCTGGTATCTCTTTCTGGTGTTACCTGTTTGCAGTGGCCAGGAAAAGCCCCTCATTGGGGATAGTGAAGACCTCCACATCAAAGGTCTCCGAGTTGGTGTATAGATCCTGGTAGTTCTCCACATAGTCCAGGCGCTGTTTACCTGAAGTATACCACAATGAGCTGTTAAAACTGACCTCAGTGGGTTAAGGAGACTTCCTGTACACTTGCTCCCTCCGCCCCAGAAATTAGCTTTTAAAATATAGTTTGACCCACATAATCCCAGAAAAGTGGACACGCAAAACACAAGCCCCATAAAACTACGTGACCAAGACAAACAAAGCTGCCGACCCACAGCCACATAAAAAATGGTCAGCACTAGCTCATAGACGGAATCCAACATGGCGGCCCTCCAGGGTTAAAGGAGACCTCCAGTACAAAGACAAGCGCGTCTTCGTTGCGATATTCCATACAAGGTTCATCAACAACGGCAAAGGTTCCTCCACATCTGTGAAGAGCTCAGGAGGAGAAAACTGAAACATGAGTTCTCTTTCCCCGCAACTATTCTGTGACTTTTGAAGGTAAAAAACACATGCTCAGAACACCGGGAGAAGCAGAGGTGCTCCTCAGAACACCAGGAGAAGCAGAGGTGCTCCTCAGAACCACCAGTGTGGGGCATGTGAGTTCAGGTTGTGGTCACATGATGATACATTTCTGTTCAATTGAAGAGACTGATTAGAGAGATATATTGTTTTTTGACATCAGACTTTATGGCTGTCTGCTTTTGTGCATAAACTCAGTGTCTAGTCACATCTACTCATCAGAGTGTCAGATGTCCTCAAAATAAAACACCAAAAATCTAATTTCTTAATTCACCCAGGAGAGACAAAGAGACCACGAGAATGGACTGTTTAGCGAGCTTAATTCGTGAGTTATTTGGCGCTCAGACCCCGGCGGAAGACGTTGCAATCATGGGCACTCCATGATCTATTTGTATTAGACGTGTCCCCCCGGAGCCTGGAGACTGGTGGTGGTAGATGTGGAGAGGAGGTAGAGGATGAGGGGAATGCAGAGGAGGAGCTGGGGAGGTGGTGGGTCGCAGTACGGTTTGAGCGGCCGAGCCATCAGCCTGAGCGCTTAAATGCCACCGCCTGGTGCTGATTGGGAGCAGGGAGGAGTCACTGGGAGCGTTGATTGGGGATGAGGAGCGGGGGCCATGGTTCAGACGCCCCCTGACCTTTCACCCTACTTCTTTGGCCAGGAAAAACTGCATAACCTCTTTGGGATAAGCGCAGAAACCTGGGAGAGTCCATGGTGAAGTGAGGGATCTGACTCTCACAGACGGACAGGCCACGCCCAGGCCACGCCCGCTTGAGTGCGATGATGGCGCTGGGGAGCAGGGTCCTTCCATGGTGGCCTTGATGTAGGAAGGAGTTAGGTCTTCCAGGCTGAATTTACGCAGGCTTCATTTGTATTTCTATATTTTCATCAATGCAACAAAACATAATCATTAACATTGTAATGGAAGTTAAACTTAAAGCACTAAATATGGTATATCAGAGTCACGTGGTACGTCTCTCTCCTCGTCACTCTTTTCATTTTATTGCTGCTCCAGACAGATTAGTTTTTTGTTTTTTTGGTTCGATATAGCTCTTTGAACATTTAGGTTGCCGACCCGTGGCCCAGGCGATGTCTACAGTGATGGAAGGGAGCGCTACTCCAGCACCGGATATAAGCTTCTATTCCATGTTGTCCCCATCTTCACCCTCCGGGACCTCCACTAGTCTGAGATTATTTCTGTGGGACCTGAAATTTAAATCCACCTGGAGTTTAACCACCTTGGCTTTCAGCTCTCGTAACTCATCCACAAAGTCCAAGATGAGCTGCTCCTCCTCCCGCTTTTAGCTTTTAGCTTCAATTCTGGCGAATCTGGGTTCGGTGTTTCCTCTTCTGACCTCAGATCTCACCGACGCCACGTCACGCTGCATTTCACCCAACATAGGGGCCATCTGTTGTAAAGTTATGTCCGCTACCCTATCCGTCCTGTGTGGTCCCGGGTGGTCCTCACTGGAGATGGGACTTGACTGTGTGGTGGCAGGCAGCCCCTCAGGAGCCTCGTTAGCACATTAGAATCATTAGCTTTTGGGGAAGTCGGTTTTCTGGTGCAACTTGTTTGCACCAGACCCGGAAGTCTACATAAACATATTATTTAACAATGTATGGATTAAAAAGTATGTGAAAGTCTTACTGTGCAGCAATGGACTCCAGAGGTTCCCATCACACAGGGAAAGTGCTTTGAGGGCAGTGTTGAACCAGAGCTGCCCCTGCTCCAGACTTGTACAGACAGGTGTAGGTCCCCCCGTCACCTGTACCTCAGCCTCTGAAACCACAACAGGGAGTCTCAGAACAGGTCTCAAACAGGTCCGAGGAGAGTGCGGAGGTACTCACCGTAGGGGTAGGCCTCCCCCTGCATTTGCACTGGACCCTTTAGTGCTGTGGGGACAGACAGCACTGACACAGATGGCTCAGAAGAGGGGCACAGTCTGAGAGAGGCGTCTGATCCAGGGAGCAGGACAAGCTGTCGGAGCAGACCCTGGACACACCCATCGGCAAACCATGTGACATGCATGTACCATACCGTTGTTTGACTGGAGGACTTCAATGCACATGTGAGAAATGACAGTGACACCTGGAGAGAGGTGATCAGGAGGAACAGCCTCCCAGATCCAAACCCAAGTCGTTTTTTTAAATGTATTTGGACTTCTGCTAGTTACAGTTTTTCCATATCAAACACCATGTTCGAGCACCAGAGCTGGGTTAGAATATCCTCTGCTGGTGAGATGGAGACCAGAAAGACTCAACAGGTACAAGCGTATTTTCAGGTTCTGTGGGGTATAACATGTGGAAGCCCATTCCAGGCTGAGGTTGGGGACATTGGGCTTCATGCATTTAAAACATCACTTAAATCCAGATTAACAACATTACGCCTAATTCACCAACATCCAGCTACAAACACCAGGTCACTAATTTAAATGTGCATTTACATCAATGTAACATCATATGTATGTACGGGTGGATTATATGTATGTACGGGTGGATTATATGTATGTACAGGTGGATCATATGTATGTACAGGTGGATTATATGTATGTACGGGTGGATTATATGTATGTACAGGTGGATTATATGTATGTACAGGTGGATCATATGTATGTACAGGTGGATTATATGTATGTACGGGTGGATCATATGTATGTACAGGTGGATTATATGTATGTACAGGTGGATCATATGTATGTACAGGTGGATTATATGTATGTACGGGTGGATTATATGTATGTACAGGTGGATCATATGTATGTACAGGTGGATCATATGTATGTACAGGTGGATTATATGTATGTACAGGTGGATCATATGTATGTACAGGTGGATTATATGTATGTACAGGTGGATCATATGTATGTACAGGTGGATTATATGTATGTACAGGTGGATCATATGTATGTACAGGTGGATTATATGTATGTACGGGTGGATTATATGTATGTACAGGTGGATTATATGTATGTACAGGTGGATCATATGTATGTACAGGTGGATCATATGTATGTACAGGTGGATCATATGTATGTACAGGTGGATCATATGTATGTACAGGTGGATTATATGTATGTACAGGTGGATCATATGTATGTACAGGTGGATCATATGTATGTACAGGTGGATCATATGTATGTACGGGTGGATTATATGTATGTACGGGTGGATCATATGTATGTACAGGTGGATCATATGTATGTACAGGTGGATTCTATGTATGTACAGGTGGATCATATGTATGTACAGGTGGATCATATGTATGTACAGGTGGATTATATGTATGTACAGGTGGATCATATGTATGTACAGGTGGATTATATGTATGTACGGGTGGATTATATGTATGTACAGGTGGATTATATGTATGTACGGGTGGATCATATGTATGTACAGGTGGATTATATGTATGTACAGGTGGATTATATGTATGTACAGGTGGATCATATGTATGTACGGGTGGATCATATGTATGTACGGGTGGATCATATGTATGTACGGGTGGATCATATGTATGTACAGGTGGATCATATGTATGTACAGGTGGATTATATGTATGTACAGGTGGATCATATGTATGTACAGGTGGATTATATGTATGTACAGGTGGATTATATGTATGTACGGGTGGATCATATGTATGTACAGGTGGATTATATGTATGTACAGGTGGATTATATGTATGTACAGGTGGATCATATGTATGTACGGGTGGATCATATGTATGTACGGGTGGATCATATGTATGTACGGGTGGATCATATGTATGTACGGGTGGATTATATGTATGTACGGGTGGATCATATGTATGTACGGGTGGATCATATGTATGTACGGGTGGATCATATGTATGTACAGGTGGATCATATGTATGTACAGGTGGATCATATGTATGTACGGGTGGATTATATGTATGTACAGGTGGATCATATGTATGTACGGGTGGATTATATGTATGTACGGGTGGATTATATGTATGTACGGGTGGATTATATGTATGTACGGGTGGATTATATGTATGTACGGGTGGATTATATGTATGTACGGGTGGATTATATGTATGTACGGGTGGATTATATGTATGTACAGGTGGATCATATGTATGTACAGGTGGATCATATGTATGTACAGGTGGATCATATGTATGTACAGGTGGATCATATGTATGTACAGGTGGATTATATGTATGTACAGGTGGATTATATGTATGTACAGGTGGATCATATGTATGTACAGGTGGATTATATGTATGTACGGGTGGATCATATGTATGTACAGGTGGATCATATGTATGTACGGGTGGATTATATGTATGTACGGGTGGATTATATGTATGTACAGGTGGATCATATGTATGTACAGGTGGATTATATGTATGTACGGGTGGATTATATGTATGTACAGGTGGATCATATGTATGTACAGGTGGATTATATGTATGTACAGGGTGGATTATATGTATGTACGGGTGGATCATATGTATGTACAGGTGGATTATATGTATGTACAGGTGGATTATATGTATGTACAGGTGGATCATATGTATGTACGGGTGGATCATATGTATGTACGGGTGGATCATATGTATGTACGGGTGGATTATATGTATGTACAGGTGGATCATATGTATGTACGGGTGGATCATATGTATGTACGGGTGGATCATATGTATGTACAGGTGGATCATATGTATGTACAGGTGGATCATATGTATGTACGGGTGGATTATATGTATGTACGGGTGGATTATATGTATGTACAGGTGGATTATATGTATGTACAGGTGGATTATATGTATGTACAGGTGGATCATATGTATGTACAGGTGGATTATATGTATGTACAGGTGGATTATATGTATGTACAGGTGGATCATATGTATGTACAGGTGGATTATATGTATGTACAGGTGGATTATATGTATGTACAGGTGGATCATATGTATGTACAGGTGGATCATATGTGTGCCTGCTGGTGGGTTATGTGTGTGTTTGGCAGGGTCATGCGTTTGTGCGAGCAGGCCATGTGTGTGTGTGTGTGTGTGGGAGGATCATATGTGTGGGAGGATCATGTGTGTGGGAGGATCATATGTGTGGGAGGATCATATGTGTGGGAGGATCATATGTGTGGGAGGATCATATGTGTGGGAGGATCATATGTGTGGGAGGATCATATGTGTGGGAGGATCATATGTGTGGGAGGATCATATGTGTGGGAGGATCATGTGTGTGGGAGGATCATATGTGTGGGAGGATCATATGTGTGGGAGGATCATGTGTGTGGGAGGATCATATGTGTGGGAGGATCATATGTGTGGGCGGATCATGTGTGTGGGAGGATCATGCGTGTGGGAGGATCATATGTGTGGGCGGATCATGTGTGTGGGAGGATCATGTGTGTGGGAGGATCATATGTGTGGGAGGATCATATGTGTGGGAGGATCATGTGTGTGGGAGGATCATATGTGTGGGAGGATCATATGTGTGGGCGGATCATGTGTGTGGGAGGATCATGCGTGTGGGAGGATCATATGTGTGGGCGGATCATGTGTGTGGGAGGATCATGTGTGTGGGAGGATCATATGTGTGGGAGGATCATATGTGTGGGCGGATCATGTGTGTGGGAGGATCATGTGTGTGGGAGGATCATATGTGTGGGAGGATCATATGTGTATGGGGGAGTCGTATGTGCAGAGGGTGTGTGTGTGTGTGTGTGTGTGTGTGTGTGTGTGTGTGTGTGTGTGTGTGTGTGTGGTGCAGGTCAAGTGTTTTCCCGATGGGCCAGTGCACTTTTGGGCCGGTCACCGTCAGACTTAAGCAACACAATCCAGAGTCCAGATATCACACTTCAACTGCCCACAGACATGGCCCGGCCCACAGACACAGACACGGCCCGGCCCACAGACACAGACACGGCCCGGCCCACAGACATGGCCCAGGTAAAGGAACACAAATCCTCAAAAGTGAGACATTCTAATGCAAGTCTGGGAAGAAGTGTTCAGGAGTCACTTTAGACCACTTTAGACCACTTTAGACCACTTTAGACCACTGCTGTACCACGTCCAGGGGCGGTTCTATTTTGTTAAGCTTTTGTTGCCTGTCGGCTTTATTAGACAGAAAGTGTGAGGCAGAGGAGAGAGAAGGGAGGACACGCAGCAAACTGTCAAAGATTCAAACTCCCAACAGTGCGGCCGTGATACACTGGACCACTGGGCAGCACCAGGGGTGTTTCTAATAAGCAGACTATGGGGGCACAAACAGGAGGCCCATATGGAAACTTATTTTATGTATTCATTACATTTAAATAATTACATTTGGATTTGTAAAACAATTAAAAATCAATAGTTCCTCTAACAGTAAAATAGTTCTAGTATTGGTTGTTCGTATTCACACTATTTTAGCTTCATTTTCTACCGCTTGTTCTCTTTCGGGGTCTGGACTGGAGCCTATCCCAGTGACTTTGGGCCTTAGGCGGGGTACAACCTGGACAGTGGCCAACTCTTCGCAGGGTATCAATCAATCAATCAATCAATCAATCAATCAACCTTCATTTATAGAGCCCTTTACAACACTTAAAGTGACCAAAGCGCTTCACAATAAAATCAAGACAATAAAAAATACAGAACTAAATAAAATAAAAAACTGTACAAAATAAACATTGTTAAACAGTGTTAAAAGTCAGTCTGAATAAATACGTTTTTAACCTAGATTTAAAAAGGTTCAAATCTGTGATCTGAATTTCAGTGGTGTCAATTTAATTAGATTAACTTTTAATTCATCAAAGCAACTCAGGATGCTCAGGATGCCACACGCTCTTATGTCATGAGCCAAAGGACGAGAATACAGACACAAGTGATACAAGTGCCATGAGTGTTCCTCTGCAGGGTGAGACAGGAGTGAGACAGGAGTGAGACAGGAGTGAGACAGGGGTGAGACAGGAGTGAGACAGGAGTGAGACAGGGGTGAGACAGGAGTGAGACAGGGGTGAGACAGGAGTGAGACAGGGGTGAGACAGGAGTAAGACAGGGGTGAGGCAGGAGTGAGACAGGAGTGAGACAGGAGTGAGACAGGAGTGAGACAGGGGTGAGACGGGAGTGAGACAGGAGTGAGACAGGAGTGAGACAGGAGTGAGACAGGGGTGAGACAGGGGTGAGACAGGAGTGAGACAGGAGTGAGGCAGGAGTGAGACAGGAGTGAGACAGGAGTGAGACAGGAGTGAGACAGGAGTGAGGCAGGAGTGAGACAGGAGTGAGACAGGAGTGAGACAGGGGTGAGGCAGGGGTGAGACAGGGGTGAGACAGGGGTGAGACAGGAGTGAGACAGGGGTGAGACAGGGGTGAGAAAGGAGTGAGACAGGAGTGAGACAGGGGTGAGACAGGAGTGAGACAGGAGTGAGACAGGAGTGAGACAGGAGTGAGACAGGGGTGAGACAGGAGTGAGACAGGGGTGAGACAGGAGTGAGACAGGAGTGAGACAGGGGTGAGACAGGGGTGAGACAGGGGTGAGACAGGAGTGAGACAGGGGTGAGACAGGGGTGAGACAGGAGTGAGACAGGGGTGAGACAGGAGTGAGGCAGGAGTGAGACAGGAGTGAGACAGGAGTGAGACAGGGGTGAGGCAGGAGTGAGACAGGGGTGAGACAGGGGTGAGACAGGAGTGAGACAGGAGTGAGACAGGAGTGAGACAGGAGTGAGACAGGGGTGAGACAGGGGTGAGGAGGAGTGAGAAAGGAGTGAGGCAGGAGTGAGACAGGAGTGAGACAGGAGTGAGACAGGAGTGAGACAGGAGTGAGACAGGGGTGAGACAGGGGTGAGGAGGAGTGAGACAGGAGTGAGACAGGAGTGAGACAGGAGTGAGACAGGGGTGAGGCAGGAGTGAGGCAGGAGTGAGACAGGGGTGAGGCAGGGGTGAGACAGGGGTGAGACAGGGGTGAGACAGGAGTGAGACAGGGGTGAGACAGGGGTGAGAAAGGAGTGAGACAGGAGTGAGACAGGGGTGAGACAGGAGTGAGACAGGAGTGAGACAGGAGTGAGACAGGAGTGAGACAGGGGTGAGACAGGGGTGAGACAGGGGTGAGACAGGAGTGAGACAGGGGTGAGACAGGGGTGAGACAGGAGTGAGACAGGGGTGAGACAGGAGTGAGGCAGGAGTGAGACAGGAGTGAGACAGGAGTGAGACAGGGGTGAGGCAGGAGTGAGACAGGGGTGAGACAGGGGTGAGACAGGAGTGAGACAGGAGTGAGACAGGAGTGAGACAGGAGTGAGACAGGGGTGAGACAGGGGTGAGGAGGAGTGAGAAAGGAGTGAGGCAGGAGTGAGACAGGAGTGAGACAGGAGTGAGACAGGAGTGAGACAGGGGTGAGACAGGGGTGAGGAGGAGTGAGACAGGAGTGAGACAGGAGTGAGACAGGAGTGAGACAGGGGTGAGGCAGGAGTGAGGCAGGAGTGAGACAGGGGTGAGACAGGAGTGAGGCAGGAGTGAGGCAGGAGTGAGACAGGAGTGAGACAGGAGTGAGGCAGGAGTGAGACAGGAGTGAGGCAGGAGTGAGACAGGAGTGAGACAGGAGTGAGACAGGGGTGAGACAGGAGTGAGACAGGAGTGAGACAGGAGTGAGGCAGGGGTGAGGCAGGAGTGAGGCAGGAGTGAGACAGGAGTGAGACAGGAGTGAGACAGGAGTGAGACAGGGGTGAGGCAGGAGTGAGACAGGGGTGAGACAGGGGTGAGGCAGGAGTGAGACAGGAGTGAGACAGGAGTGAGACAGGGGTGAGGCAGGAGTGAGACAGGGGTGAGACAGGGGTGAGACAGGAGTGAGACAGGAGTGAGACAGGGGTGAGACAGGAGTGAGACAGGAGTGAGACAGGAGTGAGACAGGGGTGAGACAGGGGTGAGACAGGAGTGAGACAGGAGTGAGACAGGAGTGAGACGGAGTGAGACGGGGTGAGACGGGGTGAGACAGGAGTGAGACAGGAGTGAGGCAGGGGTGAGGCAGGGGTGAGACAGGAGTGAGACAGGAGTGAGACAGGGGTGAGACAGGAGTGAGACAGGAGTGAGACAGGAGTGAGACAGGGGTGAGACAGGAGTGAGACAGGGGTGAGACAGGGGTGAGGCAGGAGTGAGACAGGGGTGAGGCAGGAGTGAGACAGGGGTGAGACAGGGGTGAGACAGGAGTGAGACAGGGGTGAGGCAGGAGTGAGACAGGGTTGAGACAGGGGTGAGAAAGGAGTGAGACAGGAGTGAGACAGGAGTGAGACAGGGTTGAGACAGGGGTGAGAAAGGAGTGAGACAGGAGTGAGACAGGAGTGAGACAGGAGTGAGACAGGGTTGAGACAGGGGTGAGAAAGGAGTGAGACAGGAGTGAGACAGGAGTGAGACAGGGGTGAGACAGGAGTGAGACAGGGGTGAGACAGGGGTGAGACAGGAGTGAGACAGGGGTGAGACAGGAGTGAGACAGGAGTGAGACAGGGGTGAGACAGGAGTGAGGCAGGAGTGAGACAGGGGTGAGACAGGGGTGAGACAGGAGTGAGACAGGGGTGAGACAGGAGTGAGACAGGAGTGAGACAGGGGTGAGACAGGAGTGAGACAGGGGTGAGGCAGGAGTGAGACAGGAGTGAGACAGGAGTGAGGCAGGGGTGAGACAGGAGTGAGACAGGGGTGAGACAGGGGTGAGACAGGAGTGAGACAGGAGTGAGACAGGGGTGAGACAGGGGTGAGACAGGAGTGAGACAGGGGTGAGACAGGGGTGAGACAGGGGTGAGACAGGGGTGAGACAGGGGTGAGACAGGGGTGAGGAGGAGTGAGAAAGGAGTGACAGGAGTGAGGCAGGAGTGAGACAGGAGTGAGACAGGAGTGAGACAGGGGTGAGACAGGGGTGAGACAGGGGTGAGACAGGAGTGAGACAGGGGTGAGACAGGGGTGAGACAGGGGTGAGACAGGAGTGAGACAGGGGTGAGACAGGGGTGAGACAGGGGTGAGACAGGGGTGAGGCAGGAGTGAGACAGGGGTGAGACAGGGGTGAGACAGGAGTGAGACAGGAGTGAGACAGGAGTGAGACAGGGGTGAGGCAGGAGTGAGACAGGAGTTAGACAGGGGTGAGGCAGGAGTGAGACAGGAGTGAGACAGGGGTGAGGCAGGAGTGAGACAGGAGTTAGACAGGGGTGAGACAGGAGTGAGACAGGAGTGAGACAGGAGTGAGACAGGGGTGAGACAGGGGTGAGACAGGAGTGAGACAGGGGTGAGACAGGGGTGAGGCAGGAGTGAGACAGGAGTGAGACAGGGGTGAGACAGGAGTGAGGCAGGAGTGAGACAGGAGTGAGACAGGGGTGAGACAGGAGTGAGACAGGAGTGAGACAGGGGTGACGCAGGAGTGAGACAGGAGTTAGACAGGGGTGAGACAGGAGTGAGACAGGGGTGAGACAGGAGTGAGACAGGAGTGAGACAGGGGTGAGGCAGGAGTGAGACAGGAGTTAGACAGGGGTGAGACAGGAGTGAGGCAGGAGTGAGACAGGAGTGAGACAGGGGTGAGACAGGAGTGAGACAGGGGTGAGACAGGAGTGAGACAGGAGTGAGACAGGGGTGAGGCAGGAGTGAGACAGGATTGAGACAGGGGTGAGACAGGAGCGAGGCAGGAGTGAGACAGGAGTGAGACAGGGGTGAGACAGGAGTGAGACAGGAGTGAGACAGGGGTGAGACAGGAGTGAGACAGGGGTGAGACAGGAGTGAGACAGGGGTGAGGAGGAGTGAGACAGGAGTGAGACAGGAGTGAGACAGGAGTGAGACAGGAGTGAGACAGGAGTGAGACAGGAGTGAGACAGGAGTGAGACAGGGGTGAGGCAGGAGTGAGACAGGAGTGAGACAGGGGTGAGACAGGGGTGAGACAGGGGTGAGACAGGGGTGAGGAGGAGTGAGAAAGGAGTGACAGGAGTGAGGCAGGAGTGAGACAGGAGTGAGACAGGAGTGAGACAGGAGTGAGACAGGGGTGAGACAGGGGTGAGGAGGAGTGAGACAGGAGTGAGACAGGAGTGAGACAGGAGTGAGACAGGGGTGAGGCAGGAGTGAGACAGGGGTGAGACAGGGGTGAGGCAGGAGTGAGACAGGAGTGAGACAGGAGTGAGACAGGGGTGAGGCAGGAGTGAGACAGGGGTGAGACAGGGGTGAGACAGGAGTGAGACAGGAGTGAGACAGGAGTGAGACAGGGGTGAGACAGGAGTGAGACAGGAGTGAGACAGGAGTGAGACAGGGGTGAGGCAGGAGTGAGACAGGGGTGAGACAGGGTGAGACAGGAGTGAGACGTGAGTGAGACAGGAGTGAGACAGGAGTGAGACAGGGGTGAGACAGGGGTGAGACAGGAGTGAGACAGGAGTGAGACAGTAGTGAGACAGTAGTGAGACAGGAGTGAGACAGGAGTGAGACAGGAGTGAGACAGGAGTGAGACAGGAGTGAGAAAGGGGTGAGGCAGGAGTGAGACAGGGGTGAGACAGGGGTGAGACAGGAGTGAGACAGGGGTGAGGCAGGAGTGAGGCAGGGGTGAGACAGGGGTGAGACAGGAGTGAGGCAGGAGTGAGACAGGAGTGAGACAGGAGTGAGACAGGAGTGAGAAAGGGGTGAGACAGGGGTGAGACAGGAGTGAGACAGGAGTGAGACAGGGGTGAGGCAGGAGTGAGACAGGAGTGAGACAGGGGTGAGACAGGAGTGAGGCAGGAGTGAGACAGGAGTGAGACAGGGGTGAGACGGGAGTGAGACAGGGGTGAGACAGGAGTGAGACAGGAGTGAGACAGGAGTGAGACAGGGGTGAGACAGGAGTGAGACAGGGGTGAGACAGGAGTGAGACAGGAGTGAGACAGGAGTGAGACAGGAGTGAGACAGGAGTGAGACAGGAGTGAGACAGGGGTGAGGCAGGAGTGAGACAGGAGTGAGACAGGGGTGAGGCAGGAGTGAGGCAGGAGTGAGACAGGAGTGAGACAGGGGTGAGACAGGGGTGAGACAGGAGTGAGACAGGGGTGAGGCAGGAGTGAGACATGAGTGAGACAGGAGTGAGACAGGGGTGAGACAGGGGTGAGACAGGAGTGAGACAGGAGTGAGACAGGGGTGAGACAGGAGTGAGACAGGAGTGAGACAGGAGTGAGACAGGGGTGAGACAGGGGTGAGGCAGGAGTGAGACAGGAGTGAGACAGGGGTGAGACAGGAGTGAGGCAGGAGTGAGACAGGAGTGAGACAGGGGTGAGACAGGGGTGAGACAGGAGTGAGACAGGGGTGAGACAGGAGTGAGGCAGGAGTGAGACAGGAGTGAGACAGGAGTGAGACAGGGGTGAGACAGGGGTGAGGCAGGAGTGAGACAGGAGTGAGACAGGGGTGAGACAGGAGTGAGGCAGGAGTGAGACAGGAGTGAGACAGGAGTGAGACAGGGGTGAGACAGGAGTGAGACAGGGGTGAGACAGGAGTGAGGCAGGAGTGAGACAGGAGTGAGACAGGAGTGAGACAGGGGTGAGACAGGAGTGAGACAGGGGTGAGACAGGAGTGAGACAGGGGTGAGACAGGAGTGAGACAGGAGTGAGACAGGGGTGAGGCAGGAGTGAGACAGGAGTGAGACAGGGGTGAGACAGGAGCGAGGCAGGAGTGAGACAGGAGTGAGACAGGGGTGAGACAGGAGTGAGACAGGAGTGAGACAGGGGTGAGACAGGAGTGAGACAGGGGTGAGACAGGAGTGAGACAGGAGTGAGACAGGGGTGAGGCTGGAGTGAGACAGGAGTGAGACAGGGGTTAGACAGGAGTGAGACAGGAGTGAGACAGGGGTGAGACAGGAGTGAGGCAGGAGTGAGACAGGAGTGAGACAGGGGTGAGACAGGAGTGAGGCAGGAGTGAGACAGGAGTGAGACAGGAGTGAGACAGGAGTGAGACAGGGGTGAGACAGGAGTGAGACAGGAGTGAGACAGGAGTGAGACAGGGGTGAGACAGGAGTGAGACAGGAGTGAGACAGGGGTGAGACAGGAGTGAGACAGGGGTGAGACAGGAGTGAGACAGGGGTGAGACAGGAGTGAGACAGGGGTGAGACAGGGGTGAGACAGGGGTGAGACAGGAGTGAGACAGGAGTGAGACAGGGGTGAGGCAGGAGTGAGGCAGGAGTGAGACAGGAGTGAGACAGGAGTGAGACAGGAGTGAGACAGGAGTGAGGCAGGAGTGAGACAGGAGTGAGACAGGAGTGAGGCAGGAGTGAGACAGGAGTGAGACAGGGGTGAGACAGGGGTGAGACAGGAGTGAGACAGGAGTGAGGCAGGGGTGAGACAGGGGTGAGACAGGGGTGAGACAGGAGTGAGACAGGAGTGAGACAGGAGTGAGACAGGGGTGAGACAGGAGTGAGACAGGGGTGAGACAGGAGTGAGACAGGAGTGAGACAGGAGTGAGACAGGGGTGAGACAGGAGTGAGACAGGAGTGAGACAGGAGTGAGACAGGGGTGAGGCAGGAGTGAGACAGGGGTGAGACAGGGGTGAGACAGGGGTGAGACAGGAGTGAGACAGGGGTGAGACAGGAGTGAGACATGAGTGAGACAGGGGTGAGGCAGGGGTGAGACAGGAGTGATACAGTAGTGAGACAGGAGTGAGACAGGAGTGAGATAGGGGTGAGACAGGAGTGAGACAGGGGTGAGACAGGAGTGAGACAGGAGTGAGACAGGGGTGAGACAGGAGACAGACAGGAGTGAGACAGGAGTGAGACAGGGGTGAGACAGGGGTGAGACAGGAGTGAGACAGGGGTGAGACAGGGGTGAGACAGGAGTGAGACAGGGGTGAGACAGGGGTGTTGATCTTGCAGAATGTGTCTTCATTTTGCAAAGACACAATGGTTGGAGATTGTGGTGAAATAGAACTTACAGAGAAGAGTCCCCTCCGCGGGGCCCCGCGGCCCACATAGAAGTGGGCTCCTCTGGTGGTCAGGGTGCTGGGGAAGGGCCGACTCTGGCTTCTGAACACACATGGACGCACACAGTAAAGGCTCCTCCCCTCTCATCATGGACGCACACAGTAAAGGCTCCTCCCCCTCTCATCATGGACGCACACAGTAAAGGCTCCTCCCCCTCTCATCATGGACGCACACAGTAAAGGCTCCTCCCCCTCTCATCATGGACGCACACAGTAAAGGCTCCTCCCCCTCTCATCATGGACGCACACAGTAAAGGCTCCTCCCCTCTCATCATGGACGCACACAGTAAAGGCTCCTCCCCCTCTCATCATGGACGCACACAGTAAAGGCTCCTCCCCCTCTCATCATGGACGCACACAGTAAAGGCTCCTCCCCCTCTCATCATGGACGCACACAGTAAAGGCTCCTCCCCCTCTCATCATGGACGCACACAGTAAAGGCTCCTCCCCCTCTCATCATGGACGCACACAGTAAAGGCTCCTCCCCCTCTCATCATGGACGCACACAGTAAAGGCTCCTCCCCCTCTCATCATGGACGCACACAGTAAAGGCTCCTCCCCCTCTCATCATGGACGCACACAGTAAAGGCTCCTCCCCCTCTCATCATGGACGCACACAGTAAAGGCTCCTCCCCCTCTCATCATGGACGCACACAGTAAAGGCTCCTCCCCTCTCATCATGGACGCACACAGTAAAGGCTCCTCCCCTCTCATCATGGACGCACACAGTAAAGGCTCCTCCCCCTCTCATCATGGACGCACACAGTAAAGGCTCCTCCCCTCTCATCATGGACGCACACAGTAAAGGCTCCTCCCCCTCTCATCATGGACGCACACAGTAAAGGCTCCTCCCCCTCTCATCATGGACGCACACAGTAAAGGCTCCTCCCCCTCTCATCATGGACGCACACAGTAAAGGCTCCTCCCCTCTCATCATGGACGCACACAGTAAAGGCTCCTCCCCCTCTCATCATGGACGCACACAGTAAAGGCTCCTCCCCTCTCATCATGGACGCACACAGTAAAGGCTCCTCCCCCTCTCATCATGGACGCACACAGTAAAGGCTCCTCCCCTCTCATCATGGACGCACACAGTAAAGGCTCCTCCCCCTCTCATCATGGACGCACACAGTAAAGGCTCCTCCCCCTCTCATCATGGACGCACACAGTAAAGGCTCCTCCCCTCTCATCATGGACGCACACAGTAAAGGCTCCTCCCCTCTCATCATGGACGCACACAGTAAAGGCTCCTCCCCTCTCATCATGGACGCACAGAGTAAAGGCTCCTCCCCCTCTCATCATGGACGCACACAGTAAAGGCTCCTCCCCTCTCATCATGGACGCACACAGTAAAGGCTCCTCCCCTCTCATCATGTGTACTCACATCTCCAGAGGCGGCCCACAGTCCACAGTGAGGGTGAAGTAGTGTCCCGTCACGGCCAGGCTGAGGGTGTGCCAGCGGGCGTCGTCCAGTGACACCTCCCTGAAGGTCACCCTCCGCCTGCGCCCTGTGCCTTGCTGCTGGTACAGGAAGTGTAGCTGGTCTCTGGACACACGCAGCCCCAGCAGCAGCCGGCCCTCGGGGCCCCCCTCGGGGCCCCCCTCCAGCAGAGACAAGACCCACTCATTTCTCTGGGAAAAAGAAGAAAGACGTCTACTTTGTATAAAGACCAGGAGTGAAGGATGAGAAGAGGAAAGAAAAGGCAGACGAGGGATCTCAATGAATGCTGCAAAGTGAACTGTAGGGTACAAAGTGAACTGTAGGGGGCAGAGTGAACTGTAGGGGGCAAAGTGAACTGTAGGGGGCAAAGTGAACTGTAGGGTACAAAGTGAACTGTAGGGGGCAAAGTGAACTGTAGGGGGCAAAGTGAACTGTAGGGGGCAAAGTGAACTGTAGGGGGCAGAGTGAACTGTAGGGGGCAAAGTGAACTGTAGGGGGCAAAGTGAACTGTAGGGTACAAAGTGAACTGTAGGGGGCAAAGTGAACTGTAGGGGGCAAAGTGAACTGTAGGGGGCAAAGTGAACTGTAGGGGGCAAAGTGAACTGTAGGGGGCAAAGTGAACTGTAGGGGGCAAAGTGAACTGTAGGGTACAAAGTGAACTGTAGAGTACAAAGTGAACTGTAGAGTACAAAGTGAACTGTAGGGGGCAAAGTGAACTGTAGGGGGCAAAGTGAACTGTAGGGGGCAAAGTGAACTGTAGGGGGCAAAGTGAACTGTAGGGTACAAAGTGAACTGTAGGGGGCAAAGTGAACTGTAGGGGGCAAATGAACTGTAGGGGGCAAAGTGAACTGTAGGGTACAAAGTGAACTGTAGGGGGCAAAGTGAACTGTAGGGGGCAAAGTGAACTGTAGGGGGCAGAGTGAACTGTAGGGGGCAAAGTGAACTGTAGGGTACAAAGTGAACTGTAGGGGGCAGAGTGAACTGTAGGGGGCAAAGTGAACTGTAGGGGGCAAAGTGAACTGTAGGGGGCAAAGTGAACTGTAGAGTACAAAGTGAACTGAAGTGGGCAAAGTGAACTGTAGGGGGCAAAGTGAACTGTAGGGGGCAAAATGAACTGTAGGGTACAAAGTGAACTGTAGGGGGCAAAGTGAATTGTAGGGGGCAAAGTGAACTGTAGGGGGCAAAGTGAACTGTAGGGTACAAAGTGAACTGTAGGGGGCAAAGTGAATTGTAGGGGGCAAAATGAACTGTAGGGGGCAAAGTGAACCGTAGGGTACAAAGTGAACTGTAGGGGGCAGAGTGAACTGTAGGGGGCAAAGTGAACTGTAGGGGGCAAAGTGAACTGTAGGGGGCAAAGTGAACTGTAGAGTACAAAGTGAACTGAAGTGGGCAAAGTGAACTGTAGGGGGCAAAATGAACTGTAGGGGGCAAAGTGAACTGTAGGGGGCAAAGTGAACTGTAGAGTACAAAGTGAACTGTAGGGGGCAAAGTGAACTGTAGGGGGCAAAGTGAACTGTAGGGGGCAAAGTGAACTGTAGAGTACAAAGTGAACTGTAGAGTACAAAGTGAACTGTAGGGGGCAAAGTGAACTGTAGAGTGCAAAGTGAACTGTAGGGGGCAAAGTGAAATGTAGGGGGCAAAGTGAACTGTAGGGGGCAAAGTGAACTGTAGAGTGCAAAGTGAACTGTAGGGGGCAAAGTGAACTGTAGGGTACAAAGTGAACTGTAGGAGGTAAAGTGAACTGTAGGGGGCAAAGTGAACTGTAGGGTACAAAGTGAACTGTAGGAGGTAAAGTGAACTGTAGGGGGCAAAGTGAACTGTAGGGTACAAAGTGAACTGTAGGGGGCAAAGTGAACTGTAGGGGGCAAAGTGAACTGTAGGGTACAAAGTGAACTGTAGGGGGCAAAGTGAACTGTAGGGTACAAAGTGAACTGTAGGGGGCAAAGTGAACTGTAGGGGGGAAAGTGAACTGTAGGAGGTAAAGTGAACTGTAGGGGGCAAAGTGAACTGTAGGAGGCAAAATGAACTGTAGGGGGCAAAGTGAACTGTAGGGGGCAAAGTGAACTGTAGGAGGCAAAGTGAACTGTAGGGGGCAAAGTGAACTGTAGGGGGCAAAGTGAACTGTAGAGTACAAAGTGAACTGTAGAGTACAAAGTAAACTGTAGGGGGCAAAGTGAACTGTAGAGTACAAAGTGAACTGTAGGGTACAAAGTGAACTGTAGGGGGCAAAGTGAACTGTAGGGTACAAAGTGAACTGTAGGGGCAAAGTGAACTGTAGGGTACAAAGTGAACTGTAGGGGGCAAAGTGAACTGTAGGGGGCAAAGTGAACTGTAGGGGGCAAAGTGAACTGTAGGGGCAAAGTGAACTGTAGGGTACAAAGTGAACTGTAGGGGGCAAAGTGAACTGTAGGGGGAAAAGTGAACTGTAGGAGGCAAAGTGAACTGTAGGGGGCAAAGTGAACTGTAGGGTACAAAGTGAACTGTAGGGGCAAAGTGAACTGTAGGGGGCAAAGTGAACTGTAGGGGGCAAAGTGAACTGTAGGGGTCAAAGTGAACTGTAGGGGCAAAGTGAACTGTAGGGTACAAAGTGAACTGTAGGGGGCAAAGTGAACTGTAGGGGCAAAGTGAACTGTAGGGTACAAAGTGAACTGTAGGGGGCAAAGTGAACTGTAGGGGGAAAAGTGAACTGTAGGGTACAAAGTGAACTGTAGGAGGCAAAGTGAACTGTAGGGTACAAAGTGAACTGTAGGGGGAAAAGTGAACTGTAGGGTACAAAGTGAATTGTAGGGGGCAAAGTGAACTGTAGAGTACAAAGTGAACTGTAGGGGGCAAAGTGAACTGTAGGGGGAAAAGTGAACTGTAGGGTACAAAGTGAACTGTAGGGGGCAAAGTGAACTGTAGGGTACAAAGTGAACTGTAGGGTACAAAGTGAACTGTAGGGGGCAAAGTGAACTGTAGGGGGCAAAGTGAACTGTAGGGTACAAAGTGAACTGTAGGGGACAAAGTGAACTGTAGGGGGCAAAGTGAACTGTAGGGTGCAAAGTGAACTGTAGGGGGCAAAGTGAACTGTAGGGGGCAAAATGAACTGTAGGGGGCAAAGTGAACTGAAGGGGGAAAAGTGAACTGTAGGGTACAAAGTGAACTGTAGGAGGCAAAGTGAACTGTAGGAGGCAAAGTGAACTGTAGGGGCAAAGTGAACTGTAGGAGGCAAAGTGAACTGTAGGGGGCAAAGTGAACTGTAGGGGCAAAGTGAACTGTAGGGTACAAAGTGAACTGTAGGGGGCAAAGTGAACTGTAGGGGGCAAAGTGAACTGTAGGGTGCAAAGTGAACTGTAGGGGGCAAAGTGAACTGTAGGGTACAAAGTGAACTGTAGAGTGCAAAGTGAACTGTAGGGTAAAAAGTGAACTGTAGGAGGCAAAGTGAACTGTAGGGGGCAAAGTGAACTGTAGGGGGCAAAGTGAACTGTAGGGGGCAGAGTGAACTGTAGAGTACAAAGTGAACTGTAGGGGGCAAAGTGAACTGTAGGGGGCAAAGTGAACTGTAGAGTACAAAGTGAACTGTAGAGTACAAAGTGAACTGTAGGAGGCAAAGTGAACTGTAGGGGGCAAAGTGAACTGTAGGGGGCAAAGTGAACTGTAGGAGGCAAAGTGAACTGTAGGGGGCAAAGTGAACTGTAGGAGGCAAAGTGAACTGTAGGAGGCAAAGTGAACTGTAGGGGGCAAAGTGAACTGTAGGGGCAAAGTGAACTGTAGGAGGCAAAGTGAACTGTAGGGGGCAAAGTGAACTGTAGGGGGCAAAGTGAACTGTAGGGGGCAAAGTGAACTGTAGGGGGCAAAGTGAACTGTAGGGGGCAAAGTGAACTGTAGGGGCAAAGTGAACTGTAGGGTACAAAGTGAACTGTAGGGGGCAAAGTGAACTGTAGGGGGCAAAGTGAACTGTAGGGGGCAAAGTGAACTGTAGGGTACAAAGTGAACTGTAGAGTGCAAAGTGAACTGTAGGGTAAAAAGTGAACTGTAGGAGGCAAAGTGAACTGTAGGGGGCAAAGTGAACTGTAGGGGGCAAAGTGAACTGTAGAGTACAAAGTGAACTGTAGGGGGCAAAGTGAACTGTAGGGGGCAAAGTGAACTGTAGAGTACAAAGTGAACTGTAGGGGGCAAAGTGAACTGTAGGGGGCAAAGTGAACTGTAGGGGCAAAGTGAACTGTAGGGTACAAAGTAAACTGTAGGGGGCAAAGTGAACTGTAGAGTACAAAGTGAACTGTAGAGTACAAAGTGAACTGTAGGAGGCAAAGTGAACTGTAGGGGGCAAAGTGAACTGTAGGGGGAAAAGTGAACTGTAGGGGGCAAAGTGAACTGTAGGGGGCAAAGTGAACTGTAGGAGGCAAAGTGAACTGTAGGGGGCAAAGTGAACTGTAGGAGGCAAAGTGAACTGTAGGAGGCAAAGTGAACTGTAGGGGGCAAAGTGAACTGTAGGGGCAAAGTGAACTGTAGGAGGCAAAGTGAACTGTAGGGGGCAAAGTGAACTGTAGGGGCAAAGTGAACTGTAGGGTACAAAGTGAACTGTAGGGGGCAAAGTGAACTGTAGGGGGAAAAGTGAACTGTAGGGTACAAAGTGAACTGTAGGAGGCAAAGTGAACTGTAGGAGGCAAAGTGAACTGTAGGGAGCAAAGTGAACTGTAGGAGGCAAAGTGAACTGTAGGGGGCAAAGTGAACTGTAGGGTACAAAGTGAACTGTAGGGGGCAAAGTGAACTGTAGGGGGCAAAGTGAACTGTAGGGGGCAAAGTGAACTGTAGGGGGCAAAGTGAACTGTAGGGGCAAAGTGAACTGTATGGTACAAAGTGAACTGTAGGGGGCAAAGTGAACTGTAGGGGGAAAAGTGAACTGTAGGGTACAAAGTGAACTGTAGGGGGCAAAGTGAACTGTAGGAGGCAAAGTGAACTGTAGGGGGCAAAGTGAACTGTAGGGGGCAAAGTGAACTGTAGGGGGCAAAGTGAACTGTAGAGTACAAAGTGAACTGTAGAGTACAAAGTGAACTGTAGGGGGCAAAGTGAACTGTAGGAGGCAAAGTGAACTGTAGGAGGCAAAGTGAACTGTAGGAGGCAAAGTGAACTGTAGAGTACAAAGTGAACTGTAGGGGGCAAAGTGAACTGTAGGGGGAAAAGTGAACTGTAGGGTACAAAGTGAACTGTAGGGGCAAAGTGAACTGTAGGGTACAAAGTGAACTGTAGGGGGCAAAGTGAACTGTAGGGTACAAAGTGAACTGTAGGGGGCAAAGTGAACTGTAGGGGGCAAAGTGAACTGTAGGGGGCAAAGTGAACTGTAGAGTACAAAGTGAACTGTAGGGGGCAAAGTGAACTGTAGGAGGCAAAGTGAACTGTAGAGTACAAAGTGAACTGTAGGGGCAAAGTGAACTGTAGAGTACAAAGTGAACTGTAGGGGGCAAAGTGAACTGTAGGGGGAAAAGTGAACTGTAGGGTACAAAGTGAACTGTAGGGGCAAAGTGAACTGTAGGAGGCAAAGTGAACTGTAGAGTACAAAGTGAACTGTAGGGGGCAAAGTGAACTGTAGGAGGCAAAGTGAACTGTAGAGTACAAAGTGAACTGTAGGGGGCAAAGTGAACTGTAGGGGGAAAAGTGAACTGTAGGGTACAAAGTGAACTGTAGGGGCAAAGTGAACTGTAGGGTACAAAGTGAACTGTAGGGGGCAAAGTGAACTGTAGGGTACAAAGTGAACTGTAGGGGGCAAAGTGAACTGTAGGGGGCAAAGTGAACTGTAGGGTACAAAGTGAACTGTAGGAGGCAAAGTGAACTGTAGGGGGCAAAGTGAACTGTAGGGTACAAAGTGAACTGTAGGGTACAAAGTGAACTGTAGGGGGCAAAGTGAACTGTAGGGTACAAAGTGAACTGTAGGGGGCAAAGTGAACTGTAGGGTACAAAGTGAACTGTAGGGGGCAAAGTGAACTGTAGGGGGCAAAGTGAACTGTAGAGTACAAAGTGAACTGTAGGGGGCAAAGTGAACTGTAGGGGGCAAAGTGAACTGTAGGGTACAAAGTGAACTGTAGGAGGCAAAGTGAACTGTAGGGGGCAAAGTGAACTGTAGGGGGCAAAGTGAACTGTAGGGGGCAAAGTGAACTGTAGGGGGCAAAGTGAACTGTAGGGGGCAAAGTGAACTATAGGAGGCAAAGTGAACTGTAGGAGGCAAAGTGAACTGTAGGGGGCAAAGTGAACTGTAGGGTACAAAGTGAATTGTAGGAGGCAAAGTGAACTGTAGGGTGCAAAGTGAATTGTAGGGGGCAAAGTGAACTGTAGGAGGCAAAGTGAACTGTAGGGGGCAAAGTGAACTGTAGGAGGCAAAGTGAACTGTAGGGTACAAAGTGAATTGTAGGAGGCAAATTGAACTGTAGGGTGCAAAGTGAACTGTAGGGGGCAAAGTTAACTGTAGGGTACAAAGTGAACTGTAGGGTGCAAAGTGAACTGTAGGGGGCAAACTGAACTGTAGGGTACAAAGTGAACTGTAGGGGGCAAAGTGAACTGTAGGGTACAAAGTGAACTGTAGGGGGCAAAGTGAACTGTAGGGGCAAAGTGAACTGTAGGGTACAAAGTAAACTGTAGGGTACAAAGTGAACTGTAGGAGGCAAAGTGAACTGTAGGGTACAAAGTGAACTGTAGGGGCAAAGTGAACTGTAGGGTACAAAGTGAACTGTAGGGGGCAAAGTGAACTGTAGGGGGCAAAGTGAACTGTAGGGGGCAAAGTGAACTGTAGGGGCAAAGTGAACTGTAGGGGGAAAAGTGAACTGTAGGGGGCAAAGTGAACTGTAGGGGGAAAAGTGAACTGTAGGGTACAAAGTGAACTGTAGGGGGCAAAGTGAACTGTAGGGGGCAAAGTGAACTGTAGGGGGCAAAGTGAACTGTAGGGGGCAAAGTGAACTGTAGGGGCAAAGTGAACTGTAGGGTACAAAGTGAACTGTAGGGGGCAAAGTGAACTGTAGAGTACAAAGTGAACTGTAGGGAACAAAGTGAACTGTAGGGGGCAAAGTGAACTGTAGGGGGCAAAGTGAACTGTAGGGTACAAAGTGAACTGTAGGAGGCAAAGTGAACTGTAGGGGGCAAAGTGAACTGTAGGGGGCAAAGTGAATTGTAGGGGGCAAAGTGAACTGTAGAGTACAAAGTGAACTGTAGGGGGCAAAGTGAACTGTAGGGGGAAAAGTGAACTGTAGGGTACAAAGTGAACTGTAGGGGCAAAGTGAACTGTAGGGGGCAAAGTGAACTGTAGGGGGTAAAGTGAACTGTAGGGGGCAAAGTGAACTGTAGGGTACAAAGTGAACTGTAGGGTACAAAGTGAACTGTAGGGGGCAAAGTGAACTGTAGGGTACAAAGTGAACTGTAGGGGGCAAAGTGAACTGTAGGGTACAAAGTGAACTGTAGGGGGCAAAGTGAACTGTAGGGGGCAAAGTGAACTGTAGGGGGCAAAATGAACTGTAGGGGGCAAAGTGAACTGTAGGGTACAAAGTGAACTGTTGGGGGCAAAGTGAACTGTAGGGGGGAAAGTGAACTGTAGGGGGCAAAGTGAACTGTAGGGGGCAAAGTGAACTGTAGGGGGCAAAGTGAACTGTAGAGTACAAAGTGAACTGTAGAGTACAAAGTGAACTATAGGGGGCAAAGTGAACTGTAGGGGGCAAAGTGAACTGTAGGAGGCAAAGTGAACTGTAGGGTACAAAGTGAACTGTAGGAGGCAAAGTGAACTGTAGGGGGCAAAGTGAACTATAGGAGGCAAAGTGAACTGTAGGAGGCAAAGTGAACTGTAGGGGGCAAAGTGAACTGTAGGGTACAAAGTGAACTGTAGGGTGCAAAGTGAACTGTAGGGTACAAAGTGAACTGTAGGGTACAAAGTGAACTGTAGGGGGCAAAGTGAACTGTGCGGTACAGAGTGAACTGTAGGAGGCAAAGTGAACTGTAGGGTACAAAGTGAATTGTAGGAGGCAAATTGAACTGTAGGGGGCAAAGTGAACTGTAGTGGGCAAAGTGAACTGTAGGGTACAAAGTAAACTATAGGGGGCAAAGTGAACTGTAGGGGGCAAAGTGAACTGTAGGGTGCAAAGTGAACTGTAGGGGGCAAAGTGAACTGTAGGAGGCAAAGTGAACTGTAGGGTGCAAAGTGAACTGTAGGAGGCAAAGTGAACTGTAGGAGGCAAAGTGAACTGTAGGGGGCAAAGTGAACTGTAGGGTACAAAGTGAACTGTAGGGGCAAAGTGAACTGTAGGGTACAAAGTGAACTGTAGAGTACAAAGTGAACTGTAGGGGGCAAAGTGAACTGTAGGGTACAAAGTGAACTGTAGGGTACAAAGTGAACTGTAGGGTACAAAGTGAACTGTTGGGTACAAAGTGAACTGTAGGGTACAAAGTTAACTGTAGGGGGCAAAGTAAACTGTAGGAGGCAAAGTGAACTGTAGGGGGCAAAGTGAACTGTAGGGTACAAAGTGAACTGTAGGGGGCAAAGTGAACTGTAGGGGGCAAAGTGAACTGTAGAGTACAAAGTGAACTGTAGGGGGCAAAGTGAACTGTAGGGTACAAAGTGAACTGTAGGGTACAAAGTGAACTGTAGGGTACAAAGTTAACTGTAGGGGGCAAAGTAAACTGTAGAAGGCAAAGTGAACTGTAGGGGGCAAAGTGAACTGTAGGGTACAAAGTGAACTGTAGGGGGCAAAGTGAACTGTAGGGGGCAAAGTGAACTGTAGAGTACAAAGTGAACTGTAGGGGGCAAAGTGAACTGTAGGGTACAAAGTGAACTGTAGGGGGCAAAGTGAACTGTAGAGTACAAAGTGAATTGTAGGGAGCAAAGTGAACTGTAGGGGGCAAAGTGAACTGTAGGGGGCAAAGTGAACTGTAGGGCACAAAGTGAACTGTAGGGGGCAAAGTGAACTGTAGGGGGCAAAGTGAACTGTAGGGGGCAAAGTGAACTGTAGGGGGCAAAGTGAACTGTAGTGGGCAAAGTGAACTATAGGAGGCAAAGTGAACTGTAGGGGGCAAAGTGAACTGTACAGTACAAAGTGAACTGTAGGGGGCAAAGTGAACTGTAGGGGGGAAAGTGAACTGCAGGGTACAAAGTGAACTGTAGGGGGCAAAGTGAACTGTAGGGTACAAAGTGAACTGCAGGGGGCAAAGTGAACTGTAGGGGGCAAAGTGAACTGTAGGGTGCAAAGTGAACTGTTGGGGGCAAAGTGAACTGTAGGGTACAAAGTGAACTGTAGAGGGCAAAGTGAACTGTAGGGTACAAAGTGAACTGTAGGAGGCAAAGTGAACTGTAGGAGGCAAAGTGAACTGTAGGGTACAAAGTGAACTGTAGGGTACAAAGTGAACTGTAGGGGGCAAAGTGAACTGTGCGGTACAGAGTGAACTGTGGGGTACAAAGTGAACTGTAGGAGACAAAGTGAACTGTAGGGGGCAAAGTGAACTGTAGGGGGCAAAGTGAACTGTAGAGTACAAAGTGAACTGTAGGGGGAAAAGTGAACTGTAGGGTACAAAGTGAACTGTAGGGTACAAAGTGAACTGTAGGGGGCAAAGTGAAATATAGGGTAGAAAGTGAATTGTAGGAGGCAAAGTGAACTGTAGGGGGCAAAGTGAACTGTAGGGGGCAAAGTGAACTGTAGGGGGCAAAGTGAACTGTAGGGGGCAAAGTGAACTGTAGGAGGCGAAGTGAACTGTAGGGTACAAAGTGAACTGTAGGGTGCAAAGTGAACTGTAGGGGGCAAAGTGAACTGTAGGGGGCAAAGTGAACTGTAGGGTACAAAGTGAACTGTAGGGGGCAAAGTGAACTGTAGGGGGCAAAGTGAACTGTAGGGTACAAAGTGAACTGTAGGGGGCAAAGTGAACTGTAGGGGGCAAAGTGAACTGTAGAGTACAAAGTGAACTGTAGGGGGCAAAGTGAACTGTAGGGGGCAAAGTGAACTGTAGGGGGCAAAGTGAACTGTAGGAGGTAAAGTGAACTGTAGAGTACAAAGTGAACTGTAGGGGGCAAAGTGAACTGTAGGAGGTAAAGTGAACTGTAGGGGGCAAAGTGAACTGTAGAGTACAAAGTGAACTGTAGGGGGCAAAGTGAACTGTAGGGGGCAAAGTGAACTGTAGGGGGCAAAGTGAACTGTAGGGGGCAAAGTGAACTGTAGAGTACAAAGTGAACTGTAGGGGGCAAAGTGAACTGTAGGGGGCAAAGTGAACTGTAGGGGGCAAAATGAACTGTAGGGGGCAAAGTGAACTGTAGGGGGCAAAGTGAACTGTAGGGGGCAAATTGAACTGTAGGGGGCAAAGTGAACTGTAGGGGGCAAAGTGAACTGTAGGGGGCAAAATGAACTGTAGGGGGCAAAGTGAACTGTAGGGTACAAAGTGAACTGTTGGGGGCAAAGTGAACTGTAGGGGGGAAAGTGAACTGTAGGGGGCAAAGTGAACTGTAGGGGGCAAAGTGAACTGTAGGGGGCAAAGTGAACTGTAGAGTACAAAGTGAACTGTAGAGTACAAAGTGAACTATAGGGGGCAAAGTGAACTGTAGGGTACAAAGTGAACTGTAGGGGGCAAAGTGAACTGTAGGGTACAAAGTGAACTGTAGGGGGCAAAGTGAACTGTAGGGGCAAAGTGAACTGTAGGGTACAAAGTAAACTGTAGGGTACAAAGTGAACTGTAGGAGGCAAAGTGAACTGTAGGGTACAAAGTGAACTGTAGGGGCAAAGTGAACTGTAGGGTACAAAGTGAACTGTAGGGGGCAAAGTGAACTGTAGGGGGCAAAGTGAACTGTAGGGGGCAAAGTGAACTGTAGGGGCAAAGTGAACTGTAGGGGGAAAAGTGAACTGTAGGGGGCAAAGTGAACTGTAGGGGGAAAAGTGAACTGTAGGGTACAAAGTGAACTGTAGGGGGCAAAGTGAACTGTAGGGGGCAAAGTGAACTGTAGGGGGCAAAGTGAACTGTAGGGGGCAAAGTGAACTGTAGGGGCAAAGTGAACTGTAGGGTACAAAGTGAACTGTAGGGGGCAAAGTGAACTGTAGAGTACAAAGTGAACTGTAGGGTACAAAGTGAACTTTAGGGGGCAAAGTGAACTGTAGGGGGCAAAGTGAACTGTAGGGTACAAAGTGAACTGTAGGAGGCAAAGTGAACTGTAGGGGGCAAAGTGAACTGTAGGGGGCAAAGTGAATTGTAGGGGGCAAAGTGAACTGTAGAGTACAAAGTGAACTGTAGGGGGCAAAGTGAACTGTAGGGGGAAAAGTGAACTGTAGGGTACAAAGTGAACTGTAGGGGCAAAGTGAACTGTAGGGGGCAAAGTGAACTGTAGGGGGTAAAGTGAACTGTAGGGGGCAAAGTGAACTGTAGGGTACAAAGTGAACTGTAGGGTACAAAGTGAACTGTAGGGGGCAAAGTGAACTGTAGGGTACAAAGTGAACTGTAGGGGGCAAAGTGAACTGTAGGGTACAAAGTGAACTGTAGGGGGCAAAGTGAACTGTAGGGGGCAAAGTGAACTGTAGGGGGCAAAATGAACTGTAGGGGGCAAAGTGAACTGTAGGGTACAAAGTGAACTGTTGGGGGCAAAGTGAACTGTAGGGGGGAAAGTGAACTGTAGGGGGCAAAGTGAACTGTAGGGGGCAAAGTGAACTGTAGGGGGCAAAGTGAACTGTAGAGTACAAAGTGAACTGTAGAGTACAAAGTGAACTATAGGGGGCAAAGTGAACTGTAGGGGGCAAAGTGAACTGTAGGAGGCAAAGTGAACTGTAGGGTACAAAGTGAACTGTAGGAGGCAAAGTGAACTGTAGGGGGCAAAGTGAACTATAGGAGGCAAAGTGAACTGTAGGAGGCAAAGTGAACTGTAGGGGGCAAAGTGAACTGTAGGGTACAAAGTGAACTGTAGGGTGCAAAGTGAACTGTAGGGTACAAAGTGAACTGTAGGGTACAAAGTGAACTGTAGGGGGCAAAGTGAACTGTGCGGTACAGAGTGAACTGTAGGAGGCAAAGTGAACTGTAGGGTACAAAGTTAACTGTAGGGGGCAAAGTAAACTGTAGAAGGCAAAGTGAACTGTAGGGGGCAAAGTGAACTGTAGGGTACAAAGTGAACTGTAGGGGGCAAAGTGAACTGTAAGGGGCAAAGTGAACTGTAGAGTACAAAGTGAACTGTAGGGGGCAAAGTGAACTGTAGGGTACAAAGTGAACTGTAGGGGGCAAAGTGAACTGTAGAGTACAAAGTGAACTGTAGGGTACAAAGTGAACTGTAGGGGGCAAAGTGAACTGTAGGGGGCAAAGTGAACTGTAGGGTACAAAGTGAACTGTAGGAGGCAAAGTGAACTGTAGGGGGCAAAGTGAACTGTAGGGGGCAAAGTGAATTGTAGGGGGCAAAGTGAACTGTAGAGTACAAAGTGAACTGTAGGGGGCAAAGTGAACTGTAGGGGGAAAAGTGAACTGTAGGGTACAAAGTGAACTGTAGGGGCAAAGTGAACTGTAGGGGGCAAAGTGAACTGTAGGGGGTAAAGTGAACTGTAGGGGGCAAAGTGAACTGTAGGGTACAAAGTGAACTGTAGGGTACAAAGTGAACTGTAGGGGGCAAAGTGAACTGTAGGGTACAAAGTGAACTGTAGGGGGCAAAGTGAACTGTAGGGTACAAAGTGAACTGTAGGGGGCAAAGTGAACTGTAGGGGGCAAAGTGAACTGTAGGGGGCAAAATGAACTGTAGGGGGCAAAGTGAACTGTAGGGTACAAAGTGAACTGTTGGGGGCAAAGTGAACTGTAGGGGGGAAAGTGAACTGTAGGGGGCAAAGTGAACTGTAGGGGGCAAAGTGAACTGTAGGGGGCAAAGTGAACTGTAGAGTACAAAGTGAACTGTAGAGTACAAAGTGAACTATAGGGGGCAAAGTGAACTGTAGGGGGCAAAGTGAACTGTAGGAGGCAAAGTGAACTGTAGGGTACAAAGTGAACTGTAGGAGGCAAAGTGAACTGTAGGGGGCAAAGTGAACTATAGGAGGCAAAGTGAACTGTAGGAGGCAAAGTGAACTGTAGGGGGCAAAGTGAACTGTAGGGTACAAAGTGAACTGTAGGGTGCAAAGTGAACTGTAGGGTACAAAGTGAACTGTAGGGTACAAAGTGAACTGTAGGGGGCAAAGTGAACTGTGCGGTACAGAGTGAACTGTAGGAGGCAAAGTGAACTGTAGGGTACAAAGTGAATTGTAGGAGGCAAATTGAACTGTAGGGGGCAAAGTGAACTGTAGTGGGCAAAGTGAACTGTAGGGTACAAAGTAAACTATAGGGGGCAAAGTGAACTGTAGGGGGCAAAGTGAACTGTAGGGGGCAAAGTGAACTGTAGGAGGCAAAGTGAACTGTAGGGTGCAAAGTGAACTGTAGGAGGCAAAGTGAACTGTAGGAGGCAAAGTGAACTGTAGGGGGCAAAGTGAACTGTAGGGTACAAAGTGAACTGTAGGGGCAAAGTGAACTGTAGGGTACAAAGTGAACTGTAGAGTACAAAGTGAACTGTAGGGGGCAAAGTGAACTGTAGGGTACAAAGTGAACTGTAGGGTACAAAGTGAACTGTAGGGTACAAAGTGAACTGTTGGGTACAAAGTGAACTGTAGGGTACAAAGTTAACTGTAGGGGGCAAAGTAAACTGTAGGAGGCAAAGTGAACTGTAGGGGGCAAAGTGAACTGTAGGGTACAAAGTGAACTGTAGGGGGCAAAGTGAACTGTAGGGGGCAAAGTGAACTGTAGGGTACAAAGTGAACTGTAGGGTACAAAGTGAACTGTAGGGTACAAAGTTAACTGTAGGGGGCAAAGTAAACTGTAGAAGGCAAAGTGAACTGTAGGGGGCAAAGTGAACTGTAGGGTACAAAGTGAACTGTAGGGGGCAAAGTGAACTGTAGGGGGCAAAGTGAACTGTAGAGTACAAAGTGAATTGTAGGGAGCAAAGTGAACTGTAGGGGGCAAAGTGAACTGTAGGGGGCAAAGTGAACTGTAGGGCACAAAGTGAACTGTAGGGGGCAAAGTGATCTGTAGGGGGCAAAGTGAACTGTAGGGGGCAAAGTGAACTGTAGGGGGCAAAGTGAACTGTAGTGGGCAAAGTGAACTATAGGAGGCAAAGTGAACTGTAGGGGGCAAAGTGAACTGTACAGTACAAAGTGAACTGTAGGGGGCAAAGTGAACTGTAGTGGGCAAAGTGAACTGTAGGGGGGAAAGTGAACTGCAGGGGGCAAATTGAACTGTAGGGGGCAAAGTGAACTGTAGGGTACAAAGTGAACTGTAGGGGGCAAAGTGAACTGTAGGGTACAAAGTGAACTGCAGGGGGCAAAGTGAACTGTAGGGGGCAAAGTGAACTGTAGGGTGCAAAGTGAACTGTAGGGGGCAAAGTGAACTGTAGGGTACAAAGTGAACTGTAGAGGGCAAAGTGAACTGTAGGGTACAAAGTGAACTGTAGGAGGCAAAGTGAACTGTAGGAGGCAAAGTGAACTGTAGGGTACAAAGTGAACTGTAGGGTACAAAGTGAACTGTAGGGGGCAAAGTGAACTGTGCGGTACAGAGTGAACTGTGGGGTACAAAGTGAACTGTAGGAGACAAAGTGAACTGTAGGGGGCAAAGTGAACTGTAGGGGGCAAAGTGAACTGTAGAGTACAAAGTGAACTGTAGGGGGAAAAGTGAACTGTAGGGTACAAAGTGAACTGTAGGGTACAAAGTGAACTGTAGGGGGCAAAGTGAAATATAGGGTACAAAGTGAATTGTAGGAGGCAAAGTGAACTGTAGGGGGCAAAGTGAACTGTAGGGGGCAAAGTGAACTGTAGGGGGCAAAGTGAACTGTAGGGGGCAAAGTGAACTGTAGGAGGCGAAGTGAACTGTAGGGTACAAAGTGAACTGTAGGGTGCAAAGTGAACTGTAGGGGGCAAAGTGAACTGTAGGGGGCAAAGTGAACTGTAGGGTACAAAGTGAACTGTAGGGGGCAAAGTGAACTGTAGGGGGCAAAGTGAACTGTAGGGTACAAAGTGAACTGTAGGGGGCAAAGTGAACTGTAGGGGGCAAAGTGAACTGTAGAGTACAAAGTGAACTGTAGGGGGCAAAGTGAACTGTAGGGGGCAAAGTGAACTGTAGGGGGCAAAGTGAACTGTAGGAGGTAAAGTGAACTGTAGAGTACAAAGTGAACTGTAGGGGGCAAAGTGAACTGTAGGAGGTAAAGTGAACTGTAGGGGGCAAAGTGAACTGTAGAGTACAAAGTGAACTGTAGGGGGCAAAGTGAACTGTAGGGGGCAAAGTGAACTGTAGGGGGCAAAGTGAACTGTAGGGGGCAAAGTGAACTGTAGAGTACAAAGTGAACTGTAGGGGGCAAAGTGAACTGTAGGGGGCAAAGTGAACTGTAGGGGGCAAAATGAACTGTAGGGGGCAAAGTGAACTGTAGGGGGCAAAGTGAACTGTAGGGGGCAAAATGAACTGTAGGGGGCAAAGTGAACTGTAGGGGGCAAAGTGAACTGTAGGGGGCAAAATGAACTGTAGGGGGCAAAGTGAACTGTAGGGTACAAAGTGAACTGTTGGGGGCAAAGTGAACTGTAGGGGGGAAAGTGAACTGTAGGGGGCAAAGTGAACTGTAGGGGGCAAAGTGAACTGTAGGGGGCAAAGTGAACTGTAGAGTACAAAGTGAACTGTAGAGTACAAAGTGAACTATAGGGGGCAAAGTGAACTGTAGGGGGCAAAGTGAACTGTAGGAGGCAAAGTGAACTGTAGGGTACAAAGTGAACTGTAGGAGGCAAAGTGAACTGTAGGGGGCAAAGTGAACTGTAGAGTACAAAGTGAACTGTAGAGTACAAAGTGAATTGTAGGAGGCAAAGTGAACTGTAGGGTGCAAAGTGAACTGTAGAGTACAAAGTGAACTGTAGAGTACAAAGTGAACTGTAGAGTACAAAGTGAACTGTAGGGGGCAAAGTGAACTGTAGGGTACAAAGTGAATTGTAGGAGGCAAAGTGAACTGTAGGGGGCAAAGTGAACTGTAGGAGGCAAAGTGAACTGTAGGGTACAAAGTGAACTGTAGGGTGCAAAGTGAACTGTAGGGTACAAAGTGAATTGTAGGAGGCAAAGTGAACTGTAGGGTGCAAAGTGAACTGTAGGGGGCAAAGTGAACTGTAGGAGGCAAAGTGAACTGTAGGGTACAAAGTGAATTGTAGGAGGCAAAGTGAACTGTAGGGTGCAAAGTGAACTGTAGGGGGCAAAGTGAACTGTAGGAGGCAAAGTGAACTGTAGGGTACAAAGTGAACTGTAGGGTGCAAAGTGAACTGTAGGGGGCAAAGTGAACTGTAGGGGGCAAAGTGAACTGTAGGGGGCAAAGTGAACTGTAGGGGGCAAAGTGAACTGTAGGGGGCAAAGTGAACTGTAGGGGGCAAAGTGAACTGTAGGGGGCAAAGTGAACTGTAGTGGGCAAAGTGAACTGTAGGGGGCAAAGTGAACTGTACAGTACAAAGTGAACTGTAGGGGGCAAAGTGAACTGTAGTGGGCAAAGTGAACTGTAGGGGGGAAAGTGAACTGCAGGGGGCAAATTGAACTGTAGGGGGCAAAGTGAACTGTAGGGTACAAAGTGAACTGTAGGGGGCAAAGTGAACTGTAGGGTACAAAGTGAACTGCAGGGGGCAAAGTGAACTGTAGGGGGCAAAGTGAACTGTAGGGTGCAAAGTGAACTGTAGGGGGCAAAGTGAACTGTAGGGTACAAAGTGAACTGTAGGAGGCAAAGTGAACTGTAGGAGGCAAAGTGAACTGTAGGGTACAAAGTGAACTGTAGGGTACAAAGTGAACTGTAGGGGGCAAAGTGAACTGTGCGGTACAGAGTGAACTGTGGGGTACAAAGTGAACTGTAGGAGACAAAGTGAACTGTAGGGGGCAAAGTGAACTGTAGGGGGCAAAGTGAACTGTAGAGTACAAAGTGAACTGTAGGGGGAAAAGTGAACTGTAGGGTACAAAGTGAACTGTAGGGTACAAAGTGAACTGTAGGGGGCAAAGTGAAATATAGGGTACAAAGTGAATTGTAGGAGGCAAAGTGAACTGTAGGGGGCAAAGTGAACTGTAGGGGGCAAAGTGAACTGTAGGGGGCAAAGTGAACTGTAGGAGGCGAAGTGAACTGTAGGGTACAAAGTGAACTGTAGGGTGCAAAGTGAACTGTAGGGGGCAAAGTGAACTGTAGGGGGCAAAGTGAACTGTAGGGTACAAAGTGAACTGTAGGGGGCAAAGTGAACTGTAGGGGGCAAAGTGAACTGTAGGGTACAAAGTGAACTGTAGGGGGCAAAGTGAACTGTAGGGGGCAAAGTGAACTGTAGAGTACAAAGTGAACTGTAGGGGGCAAAGTGAACTGTAGTGGGCAAAGTGAACTGTAGGAGGCAAAGTGAACTGTAGGAGGCAAAGTGAACTGTAGGGGGCAAAGTGAACTGTAGGGGGCAAAGTGAACTGTAGGAGGTAAAGTGAACTGTAGAGTACAAAGTGAACTGTAGGGGGCAAAGTGAACTGTAGGAGGTAAAGTGAACTGTAGGGGGCAAAGTGAACTGTAGAGTACAAAGTGAACTGTAGGGGGCAAAGTGAACTGTAGGGGGCAAAGTGAACTGTAGGGGGCAAAGTGAACTGTAGGGGGCAAAGTGAACTGTAGAGTACAAAGTGAACTGTAGGGGGCAAAGTGAACTGTAGGGGGCAAAATGAACTGTAGGGGGCAAAGTGAACTGTAGGGGGCAAAGTGAACTGTAGGGGGCAAAATGAACTGTAGGGGGCAAAGGGAACTGTAGGGGGCAAAGTGAACTGTAGGGGGCAAAATGAACTGTAGGGGGCAAAGTGAACTGTAGGGTACAAAGTGAACTGTTGGGGGCAAAGTGAACTGTAGGGGGGAAAGTGAACTGTAGGGGGCAAAGTGAACTGTAGGGGGCAAAGTGAACTGTAGGGGGCAAAGTGAACTGTAGAGTACAAAGTGAACTGCAGAGTACAAAGTGAACTATAGGGGGCAAAGTGAACTGTAGGGGGCAAAGTGAACTGTAGGAGGCAAAGTGAACTGTAGGGTACAAAGTGAACTGTAGGAGGCAAAGTGAACTGTAGGGGGCAAAGTGAACTGTAGAGTACAAAGTGAACTGTAGAGTACAAAGTGAATTGTAGGAGGCAAAGTGAACTGTAGGGTGCAAAGTGAACTGTAGAGTACAAAGTGAACTGTAGAGTACAAAGTGAACTGTAGAGTACAAAGTGAACTGTAGGGGGCAAAGTGAACTGTAGGGTACAAAGTGAATTGTAGGAGGCAAAGTGAACTGTAGGGGGCAAAGTGAACTGTAGGAGGCAAAGTGAACTGTAGGGTACAAAGTGAACTGTAGGGTGCAAAGTGAACTGTAGGGTACAAAGTGAATTGTAGGAGGCAAAGTGAACTGTAGGGTGCAAAGTGAACTGTAGGGGGCAAAGTGAACTGTAGGAGGCAAAGTGAACTGTAGGGTACAAAGTGAATTGTAGGAGGCAAAGTGAACTGTAGGGTGCAAAGTGAACTGTAGGGGGCAAAGTGAACTGTAGGAGGCAAAGTGAACTGTAGGGCACAAAGTGAACTGTAGGGTGCAAAGTGAACTGTAGGGGGCAAAGTGAACTGTAAGGGGAAAAGTGAACTGTAGGGTACAAAGTGAACTGTAGGAGGCAAAGTGAACTGTAGGAGGCAAAGTGAACTGTAGGGTACAAAGTGAACTGTAGGGTACAAAGTGAACTGTAGGGGGCAAAGTGAACTGTGCGGTACAGAGTGAACTGTAGGAGGCAAAGTGAACTGTAGGGGGCAAAGTGAACTGTAGGGGGCAAAGTGAACTGTAGAGTACAAAGTGAACTGTAGGGGGAAAAGTGAACTGTAGGGTACAAAGTGAACTGTAGGGTGCAAAGTGAACTGTAGGGTGCAAAGTGAACTGTAGGGGGCAAAGTGAACTGTAGGGTGCAAAGTGAACTGTAGGGTACAAAGTGAATTGTAGGAGGCAAAGTGAACTGTAGGGTGCAAAGTGAACTGTAGGGGGCAAAGTGAACTGTAGGGGGCAAAGTGAACTGTAGGGTACAAAGTGAATTGTAGGAGGCAAAGTGAACTGTAGGGTACAAAGTGAACTGTAGGGGGCAAAGTGAACTGTAGGGTACAAAGTGAACTGTAGGGGGTAAACTGAACTGTAGGGTACAAAGTGAACTGTAGGGGGCAAAGTGAACTGTAGGGGGCAAAGTGAACTGTAGGGTACAAAGTGAACTGTAGGGGGCAAAGTGAACTGTAGGGGGCAAAGTGAACTGTAGAGTACAAAGTGAACTGTAGGGGGCAAAGTGAACTGTAGGGGGCAAAGTGAACTGTAGGGGGCAAAGTGAACTGTAGGGGGCAAAGTGAACTGTATGAGGCAAAGTGAACTATAGGAGGTAAAGTGAACTGTAGAGTACAAAGTGAACTGTAGGGGGCAAAGTGAACTGTAGGAGGTAAAGTGAACTGTAGGGGGCAAAGTGAACTGTAGGGGGCAAAGTGAACTGTAGGGGGCAAAGTGAACTGTAGGGGGCAAAATGAACTGTAGAGGGCAAAGTGAACTGTAGGGTACAAAGTGAACTGTAGGGGGCAAAGTGAACTGTAGGGGGCAAAGTGAACTGTAGGGGGCAAAGTGAACTGTAGAGTACAAAGTGAACTGTAGGGTACAAAGTGAACTGTAGGGTACAAAGTGAACTGTAGGGGGCAAAGTGAACTGTAGGGGGCAAAGTGAACTGTAGGGGGCAAAGTGAACTGTAGGGTACAAAGTGAACTGTAGGAGGCAAAGTGAACCGTAGGGGGCAAAGTGAACTGTAGAGTACAAAGTGAACTGTAGGGGGCAAAGTGAACTGTAGAGTACAAAGTGAACTGTAGAGTACAAAGTGAACTATAGGGGGCAAAGTGAACTGTAGGGGGCAAAGTGAACTGTAGGGTACAAAGTGAACTGTAGGGTACAAAGTGAACTGTAGGGGGCAAAGTGAACTGTAGGGGGAAAAGTGAACGTTAGGGGGCAAAGTGAACTGTAGGGGGCAAAGTGAACTGTAGGAGGCAAAGTGAACTGTAGGGTACAAAGTAAACTGTAGAGTACAAAGTGAACTGTAGAGTACAAAGTGAACTATAGGGGGCAAAGTGAACTGTAGGGGGCAAAGTGAACTGTAGGGGGCAAAGTGAACTGTAGGAGGCAAAGTGAACTGTAGGGTGCAAAGTGAACTGTAGGAGGCAAAGTGAACTGTAGGAGGCAAAGTGAACTGTAGGGGGCAAAGTGAACTGTAGAGTACAAAGTGAACTGTAGGGGGCAAAGTGAACTGTAGGGTACAAAGTGAACTGTAGGGTACAAAGTGAACTGTAGGGTACAAAGTGAACTGTAGGGGGCAAAGTGAACTGTAGGGTACAAAGTGAACTGTTGGGTACAAAGTGAACTGTAGGGTACAAAGTTAACTGTAGGGGGCAAAGTAAACTGTAGGAGGCAAAGTGAACTGTAGGGGGCAAAGTGAACTGTAGGGTACAAAGTGAACTGTAGGGGGCAAAGTGAACTGTAGGGGGCAAAGTGAACTGTAGAGTACAAAGTGAACTGTAGGGGGCAAAGTGAACTGTAGGGTACAAAGTGAACTGTAGGGTACAAAGTGAACTGTAGGGTACAAAGTGAACTGTAGGAGGCAAAGTAAACTGTAGGAGGCAAAGTGAACTGTAGGGGGCAAAGTGAACTGTAGGGTACAAAGTGAACTGTAGGGGGCAAAGTGAACTGTAGGGGGCAAAGTGAACTGTACAGTACAAAGTGAACTGTAGGGGGCAAAGTGAACTGTAGGGGGCAAAGTGAACTGTAGGGGGAAAAGTGAACGTTAGGGGGCAAAGTGAACTGTAGGGGGCAAAGTGAACTGTAGTGGGCAAAGTGAACTGTAGGGGGGAAAGTGAACTGCAGGGGGCAAATTGAACTGTAGGGGGCAAAGTGAACTGTAAAGTACAAAGTGAACTGTAGGGGGCAAAGTGAACTGTAGGGGGCAAAGTGAACTGTAGAGTACAAAGTGAACTGTAGAGTACAAAGTGAACTATAGGGGGCAAAGTGAACTGTAGGGGGCAAAGTGAACTGTAGGAGGCAAAGTGAACTGTAGGGTACAAAGTGAACTGTAGGAGGCAAAGTGAACTGTAGGGGGCAAAGTGAACTGTAGAGTACAAAGTGAACTGTAGAGTACAAAGTGAATTGTAGGAGGCAAAGTGAACTGTAGGGTGCAAAGTGAACTGTAGAGTACAAAGTGAACTGTAGAGTACAAAGTGAACTGTAGAGTACAAAGTGAATTGTAGGAGGCAAAGTGAACTGTAGGGGGCAAAGTGAACTGTAGGAGGCAAAGTGAACTGTAGGGTACAAAGTGAACTGTAGGGTGCAAAGTGAACTGTAGGGTACAAAGTGAATTGTAGGAGGCAAAGTGAACTGTAGGGGGCAAAGTGAACTGTAGGAGGCAAAGTGAACTGTAGGGTACAAAGTGAACTGTAGGGTGCAAAGTGAACTGTAGGGTACAAAGTGAATTGTAGGAGGCAAAGTGAACTGTAGGGTGCAAAGTGAACTGTAGGGGGCAAAGTGAACTGTAGGAGGCAAAGTGAACTGTAGGGTACAAAGTGAATTGTAGGAGGCAAAGTGAACTGTAGGGTGCAAAGTGAACTGTAGGGGGCAAAGTGAACTGTAGGAGGCAAAGTGAACTGTAGGGTACAAAGTGAACTGTAGGGTGCAAAGTGAACTGTAGGGGGCAAAGTGAACTGTAGGGTACAAAGTGAACTGTAGGAGGCAAAGTGAACTGTAGGAGGCAAAGTGAACTGTAGGGTACAAAGTGAACTGTAGGGTACAAAGTGAACTGTAGGGGGCAAAGTGAACTGTGCGGTACAGAGTGAACTGTAGGAGGCAAAGTGAACTGTAGAGTACAAAGTGAACTGTAGGGGGAAAAGTGAACTGTAGGGTACAAAGTGAACTGTAGGGTGCAAAGTGAACTGTAGAGTACAAAGTGAACTGTAGGGGGAAAAGTGAACTGTAGGGTACAAAGTGAACTGTAGGGTGCAAAGTGAACTGTAGGGTGCAAAGTGAACTGTAGGGGGCAAAGTGAACTGTAGGGGGCAAAGTGAACTGTAGAGTACAAAGTGAACTGTAGGGGGAAAAGTGAACTGTAGGGTACAAAGTGAACTGTAGGGTGCAAAGTGAACTGTAGGGTGCAAAGTGAACTGTAGGGGGCAAAGTGAACTGTAGGGTGCAAAGTGAACTGTAGGGTACAAAGTGAATTGTAGGAGGCAAAGTGAACTGTAGGGTGCAAAGTGAACTGTAGGGGGCAAAGTGAACTGTAGGGGGCAAAGTGAACTGTAGGGTACAAAGTGAATTGTAGGAGGCAAAGTGAACTGTAGGGTACAAAGTGAACTGTAGGGGGCAAAGTGAACTGTAGGGTACAAAGTGAACTGTAGGGGGTAAACTGAACTGTAGGGTACAAAGTGAACTGTAGGGGGCAAAGTGAACTGTAGGGGGCAAAGTGAACTGTAGAGTACAAAGTGAACTGTAGGGGGCAAAGTGAACTGTAGGGGGCAAAGTGAACTGTAGGGGGCAAAGTGAACTGTAGGGTACAAAGTGAACTGTAGGGGGCAAAGTGAACTGTAGGGGGCAAAGTGAACTGTAGAGTACAAAGTGAACTGTAGGGGGCAAAGTGAACTGTAGGGGGCAAAGTGAACTGTAGGGGGCAAAGTGAACTGTAGGGTACAAAGTGAACTGTAGGGGGCAAAGTGAACTGTAGGAGGTAAAGTGAACTGTAGGGGGCAAAGTGAACTGTAGGGGGCAAAGTGAACTGTAGGGGGCAAAGTGAACTGTAGGGGGCAAAATGAACTGTAGGGGCAAAGTGAACTGTAGGGTACAAAGTGAACTGTAGGGGGCAAAGTGAACTGTAGGGGGCAAAGTGAACTGTAGGGGGCAAAGTGAACTGTAGGGTACAAAGTGAACTGTAGAGTGCAAAGTGAACTGTAGGGGGCAAAGTGAACTGTAGGGGGCAAAGTGAACTGTAGGGGGCAAAGTGAACTGTAGAGTACAAAGTGAACTGTAGGGTACAAAGTGAACTGTAGGGTACAAAGTGAACTGTAGGGGGCAAAGTGAACTGTAGGGGGCAAAGTGAACTGTAGAGTACAAAGTGAACTGTAGAGTACAAAGTGAACTATAGGGGGCAAAGTGAACTGTAGGGGGCAAAGTGAACTGTAGGGTACAAAGTGAACTGTAGGGTACAAAGTGAACTGTAGGGGGCAAAGTGAACTGTAGGGGGAAAAGTGAACGTTAGGGGGCAAAGTGAACTGTAGGGGGCAAAGTGAACTGTAGGAGGCAAAGTGAACTGTAGGGTACAAAGTGAATTGTAGGAGGCAAATTGAACTGTAGGGTGCAAAGTGAACTGTAGGGGGCAAAGTTAACTGTAGGGTACAAAGTGAACTGTAGGGGGCAAAGTGAACTGTAGGGGGCAAACTGAACTGTAGGGTACAAAGTGAACTGTAGGGGGCAAAGTGAACTGTAGGGTACAAAGTGAACTGTAGGGGGCAAAGTGAACTGTAGAGTACAAAGTGAACTGTAGGGGGCAAAGTAAACTGTAGGGGGCAAAGTGAACTGTAGTGGGCAAAGTGAACTGTAGGGTACGAAGTAAACTGTAGAGTACAAAGTGAACTGTAGAGTACAAAGTGAACTATAGGGGGCAAAGTGAACTGTAGGGGGCAAAGTGAACTGTAGGGGGCAAAGTGAACTGTAGGAGGCAAAGTGAACTGTAGGGTGCAAAGTGAACTGTAGGGTACAAAGTGAACTGTAGGGTACAAAGTGAACTGTAGGGTACAAAGTGAACTGTAGGGGGCAAAGTGAACTGTAGGGTACAAAGTGAACTGTTGGGTACAAAGTGAACTGTAGGGTACAAAGTTAACTGTAGGGGGCAAAGTGAACTGTAGGGTACAAAGTGAACTGTAGGGGGCAAAGTGAACTGTAGGGGGCAAAGTGAACTGTAGAGTACAAAGTGAACTGTAGGGGGCAAAGTGAACTGTAGGGTACAAAGTGAACTGTAGGGTACAAAGTGAACTGTAGGGTACAAAGTTAACTGTAGGGGGCAAAGTAAACTGTAGGAGGCAAAGTGAACTGTAGGGGGCAAAGTGAACTGTAGGGTACAAAGTGAACTGTAGGGGGCAAAGTGAACTGTAGGGGGCAAAGTGAACTGTACAGTACAAAGTGAACTGTAGGGGGCAAAGTGAACTGTAGGGGGCAAAGTGAACTGTAGGGGGAAAAGTGAACGTTAGGGGGCAAAGTGAACTGTAGGGGGCAAAGTGAACTGTAGTGGGCAAAGTGAACTGTAGGGGGGAAAGTGAACTGCAGGGGGCAAATTGAACTGTAGGGGGCAAAGTGAACTGTAGGGTACAAAGTGAACTTTAGGGGGCAAAGTGAACTGTAGGGGGCAAAGTGAACTGTAGGGGGCAAAGTGAACTGTAGAGTACAAAGTGAACTGTAGAGTACAAAGTGAACTATAGGGGGCAAAGTGAACTGTAGGGGGCAAAGTGAACTGTAGGGTGCAAAGTGAACTGTAGGGGGCAAAGTGAACTGTAGGGTACAAAGTGAACTGTAGAGGGCAAAGTGAACTGTAGGGTACAAAGTGAACTGTAGGAGGAAAAGTGAACTGTAGGGGGCAAAGTGAACTGTGCGGTACAGAGTGAACTGTGGGGTACAAAGTGAACTGTAGGAGACAAAGTGAACTGTAGGGGGCAAAGTGAACTGTAGGGGGCAAAGTGAAATGTAGGGTACAAAGTGAATTGTAGGAGGCAAAATGAACTGTAGGGGGCAAAGTGAACTGTAGGGGGCAAAATGAACTGTAGGGGGCAAAGTGAACTGTAGGGTACAAAGTGAACTGTTGGGGGCAAAGTGAACTGTAGGGGGCAAAGTGAACTGTAGGGGGCAAAGTGAACTGTAGGGGGCAAAGTGAACTGTAGAGTACAAAGTGAACTGTAGAGTACAAAGTGAACTATAGGGGGCAAAGTGAACTGTAGGGGGCAAAGTGAACTGTAGGAGGCAAAGTGAACTGTAGGGTACAAAGTGAACTGTAGGAGGCAAAGTGAACTGTAGGGGGCAAAGTGAACTGTAGAGTACAAAGTGAACTGTAGAGTACAAAGTGAATTGTAGGAGGCAAAGAGAACTGTAGGAGGCAAAGTGAACTGTAGAGTACAAAGTGAACTGTAGAGTACAAAGTGAACTGTAGAGTACAAAGTGAACTGTAGGGGGCAAAGTGAACTGTAGGGTACAAAGTGAATTGTAGGAGGCAAAGTGAACTGTAGGGGGCAAAGTGAACTGTAGGAGGCAAAGTGAACTGTAGGGTACAAAGTGAACTGTAGGGTGCAAAGTGAACTGTAGGGTACAAAGTGAATTGTAGGAGGCAAAGTGAACTGTAGGGTGCAAAGTGAACTGTAGGGGGCAAAGTGAACTGTAGGAGGCAAAGTGAACTGTAGGGTACAAAGTGAATTGTAGGAGGCAAAGTGAACTGTAGGGTGCAAAGTGAACTGTAGAGTACAAAGTGAACTGTAGGGTACAAAGTGAACTGTAGGGTGCAAAGTGAACTGTAGGGGGCAAAGTGAACTGTAGGGGGCAAAGTGAACTGTAGGGTACAAAGTGAACTGTAGGAGGCAAAGTGAACTGTAGGAGGCAAAGTGAACTGTAGGGTACAAAGTGAACTGTAGGGTACAAAGTGAACTGTAGGGGGCAAAGTGAACTGTGCGGTACAGAGTGAACTGTAGGAGGCAAAGTGAACTGTAGGGGGCAAAGTGAACTGTAGGGGGCAAAGTGAACTGTAGAGTAAAAGTGAACTGTAGGGGGAAAAGTGAACTGTAGGGTACAAAGTGAACTGTAGGGTGCAAAGTGAACTGTAGGGTGCAAAGTGAACTGTAGGGTACAAAGTGAATTGTAGGGGGCAAAGTGAACTGTAGGGTACAAAGTGAATTGTAGGAGGCAAAGTGAACTGTAGGGTACAAAGTGAACTGTAGGGGGCAAAGTGAACTGTAGGGTAAAAGTGAACTGTAGGAGGCAAAGTGAACTGTAGGGTAAAAGTGAACTGTAGGAGGCAAAGTGAACTGTAGGGGGCAAAGTGAACTGTAGGGGGCAAAGTGAACTGTAGAGTAAAAGTGAACTGTAGGGGGCAAAGTGAACTGTAGGGTACAAAGTGAATTGTAGGAGGCAAAGTGAACTGTAGGGTGCAAAGTGAACTGTAGGGGGCAAAGTGAACTGTAGGGTACAAAGTGAATTGTAGGAGGCAAAGTGAACTGTAGGGTACAAAGTGAACTGTAGGGGGCAAAGTGAACTGTAGGGTACAAAGTGAACTGTAGGGGGCAAACTGAACTGTAGGGTACAAAGTGAACTGTAGGGGGCAAAGTGAACTGTAGGGGGCAAAGTGAACTGTAGGGTACAAAGTGAACTGTAGGGGGCAAAGTGAACTGTAGGGGGCAAAGTGAACTGTAGAGTACAAAGTGAACTGTAGGGGGCAAAGTGAACTGTAGGGGGCAAAGTGAACTGTAGGGGGCAAAGTGAACTGTAGGGGGCAAAGTGAACTGTAGGGTACAAAGTGAATTGTAGGAGGCAAAGTGAACTGTATGAGGCAAAGTGAACTGTAGGAGGTAAAGTGAACTGTAGAGTACAAAGTGAACTGTAGGGGGCAAAGTGAACTGTAGGGGGCAAAGTGAACTGTAGGGGGCAAAGTGAACTGTAGGGGGCAAAATGAACTGTAGGGGGCAAAGTGAACTGTAGGGGGCAACGTGAACAGTAGGGGGCAAAGTGAACTGTAGGGGGCAAAGTGAACTGTAGGGTACAAAGTGAACTGTAGGGTACAAAGTGAACTGTAGGGGCCAAAGTGAACTGTAGGGGGCAAAGTGAACTGTAGGGGGCAAAGTGAACTGTAGGAGGCAAAGTGAACCGTAGGGGGCAAAGTGAACTGTAGAGTACAAAGTGAACTGTAGGGGGCAAAGTGAACTGTAGAGTACAAAGTGAACTGTAGAGTACAAAGTGAACTATAGGGGGCAAAGTGAACTGTAGGGTACAAAGTGAACTGTAGGGTACAAAGTGAACTGTAGGGGGCAAAGTGAACTGTAGGGGGCAAAGTGAACTGTAGGGGGCAAAGTGAACTGTAGGGTACAAAGTGAACTGTAGGAGGCAAAGTGAACTGTAGGGGGCAAAGTGAACTGTAGGAGGCAAAGTGAACTGTAGGGTACAAAGTGAATTGTACGAGGCAAAGTGAACTGTAGGGGGCAAAGTGAACTGTAGGAGGCAAAGTGAACTGTAGGAGGCAAAGTGAACTGTAGGGTACAAAGTGAATTGTAGGAGGCAAAGTGAACTGTAGGGTGCAAAGTGAACTGTAGGGGGCAAAGTGAACTGTAGGAGGCAAAGTGAACTGTAGGGGGAAAAGTGAACTGTAGGGTACAAAGTGAACTGTAGGAGGCAAAGTGAACTGTAGGAGGCAAAGTGAACTGTAGGGTACAAAGTGAATTGTAGGGGGCAAAGTGAACTGTAGGGGGCAAAGTGAACTGTAGGGGGCAAAGTGAACTGTAGGGGGCAAAGTGAACTGTAGAGTACAAAGTGAACTGTAGGGGGAAAAGTGAACTGTAGGGTACAAAGTGAACTGTAGGGTACAAAGTGAACTGTAGGGGGCAAAGTGAACTGTAGGAGGCAAAGTGAACCGTAGGGGGCAAAGTGAACTGTAGAGTACAAAGTGAACTGTAGGGGGCAAAGTGAACTGTAGAGTACAAAGTGAACTGTAGAGTACAAAGTGAACTATAGGGGGCAAAGTGAACTGTAGGGTACAAAGTGAACTGTAGGGTACAAAGTGAACTGTAGGGGGCAAAGTGAACTGTAGGGGGCAAAGTGAACTGTAGGGGGCAAAGTGAACTGTAGGGTACAAAGTGAACTGTAGGAGGCAAAGTGAACTGTAGGGGGCAAAGTGAACTGTAGGAGGCAAAGTGAACTGTAGGGTACAAAGTGAATTGTAGGAGGCAAAGTGAACTGTAGGGTACAAAGTGAACTGTAGGAGGCAAAGTGAACTGTAGGGGGCAAAGTGAACTGTAGGGGGCAAAGTGAACTGTAGGGGGCAAAGTGAACTGTAGAGTACAAAGTGAACTGTAGAGTACAAAGTGAATTGTAGGAGGCAAAGTGAACTGTAGGGTGCAAAGTGAACTGTAGGGGGCAAAGTGAACTGTAGGAGGCAAAGTGAACTGTAGGAGGCAAAGTGAACTGTAGGGTACAAAGTGAATTGTAGGAGGCAAAGTGAACTGTAGGGTGCAAAGTGAACTGTAGGGGGCAAAGTGAACTGTAGGAGGCAAAGTGAACTGTAGGGGGAAAAGTGAACTGTAGGGTACAAAGTGAACTGTAGGAGGCAAAGTGAACTGTAGGAGGCAAAGTGAACTGTAGGGTACAAAGTGAATTGTAGGGGGCAAAGTGAACTGTAGGGGGCAAAGTGAACTGTAGGGGGCAAAGTGAACTGTAGGGGGCAAAGTGAACTGTAGGGGGCAAAGTGAACTGTAGAGTACAAAGTGAACTGTAGGGGGCAAAGTGAACTGTAGGGGGCGCATCGGCTGACATTTAGAACAAAGCACCAGTAGAATCTATGATGCCAATGTAAGATTAAGAGGAGTCTGTTTTTTTAGAAAAACAAAACGTTTCGACTCATCCAAGAGTTATTCTCGATCTGTGAATCAAGACCGGGAACTCAGACATTTATCCTGCTCTGAGTAGGTCTTTATCAGGATAAAGGGTGTTTTTGGTTTCACTGGAAAATAAGCCTCTGTTTACTATCAGCCCTTTAATTGGCTATCAGCCTCCTATTGTAGCCTGACTTACTCTCTCTCCTCACTGAGGACCTGATTAGCATCAGAATGCTCTGGGCGTCGACTTCTCCAGAGATTCAAAACTAATTTTAAACAACAGGAAGGTTGAAAATTAAACCACTGTTTCTATTTAACGACTTTCTTTTTTCTTTTTTTAACAAAATAGCCTCTTTAACTCTTTCAAACCATCTTTTCTCCTGCTCAGAATCTTCTCCTCACTGTCTTCAATAGAGTGATTAGAGGCTTCAAGATGAAGATGCACGGCGCTCTGTGGTCCTGAACTCCAGTGTCTTCTGTGCTGATAGTCTCTTGTGCAGAGGCTGTTTAGTCTCACTATGTGACGCTCTTCACACTTTTCTTCACTGCATTGGACAGAATAAACTACATTGCTCTGTTTTTGTGTTGCATCTTGTCCTTAGGATGAACCAGGTTTTGTCTTAAAGTGTTTCCTGGTTTAAAATAAACAGAGTTCAGACGATACAACTGAATATGTTCTACAGTGGAACACTCCTGGAAGAAAGATTATACCACGTGTTTAAGAGAGAATCATAATGAAACGCTCGGACATAAAGGTGCTTTTGACTAAATACTGTAAGTGTCTTAAAGCTTTCACTACTCTGCATGACATGAACATGTGACAAACTTTAACAAACATTGTCATTCCAAGTGCTAAAGCTGCTCAACCACAGGACGAGTCTGGCTCTGAAGTCAACTTATGTGAACAAGACCCAGAGACGAGGGAGACGAGGAAGAAGAGGGGGACGAGGGAGACGAGGGAGACGAGGGAGAGACGAGGAAGAAGAGGGGGACGAGGGAGACGAGGGAGACGAGGGAGAAGAGGGGGACGAGGGAGACGAGGGAGACGAGGGAGACGAGGGAGACGAGGGAGAGACGAGGAAGAAGAGGGGGACGAGGGAGACGAGGGAGACGAGGGAGAAGAGGGGGACGAGGGAGACGAGGGAGAAGAGGGGGACGAGGGAGACGAGGGAGACGAGGGAGACGAGGGAGACGAGGGAGAGACGAGGAAGAAGAGGGGGACGAGGGAGACGAGGGAGACGAGGGAGAAGAGGGGGACGAGGGAGACGAGGGAGACGAGGGAGACGAGGAAGAGACGAGGAAGAAGAGAGGGACGAGGGAGACGAGGAAGAAGAGGGGACGAGGGAGACGAGGGAGAGACGAGGAAGAAGAGGGGGACGAGGGAGACGAGGGAGACGAGGGAGACGAGGGAGAGACGAGGAAGAAGAGGGAGACGAGGGAGACGAGGGAGACGAGGGAGACGAGGGAGAGACGAGGAAGAAGAGGGGGACGAGGGAGACGAGGGAGACGAGGGAGACGAGGGAGACGAGGGAGACGAGGGGGACGAGGGGGACGAGGGAGACGAGGGAGACGAGGGAGAGACGAGGGAGACGAGGGAGACGAGGGAGACGAGGGAGACGAGGGAGAGAGGAGGAAGAAGAGGGGGATGAGGGAGACGAGGGAGATACGAGGAAGAAGAGGGGGACGAGGGAGACGAGGGAGACGAGGGAGACGAGGGAGACGAGGGAGAGACGAGGAAGAAGAGGGGGACGAGGGAGACGAGGGAGACGAGGGAGACGAGGGAGACGAGGAAGACGAGGGGGACGAGGGAGACGAGGGAGACGAGGGAGAAGAGGGAGAGAAGAGGAAGAAGAGGGGGACGAGGGAGACGAGGGAGAGACGAGGAAGAAGAGGGGGACGAGGGAGACGAGGAAGAAGAGGGGGACGAGGGAGAGACGAGGAAGAAGAGGGGGACGAGGGAGACGTGGGAGACGAGGGAGAAGAGGGAGACGAGGGAGAGACGAGGACAAAGAGGGGGACGAGGGAGAGGAGGGAGAAGAGGGGGACGAGGGAGACGAGGGAGACGAGGGAGAAGAGGGGACGAGGGAGACGAGGGAGACGAGGGAGACGAGGGGGACGAGGGAGACGAGGGAGACGAGGGAGACGAGGGAGAGACGAGGGAGACGAGGGAGAGACGAGGGAGACGAGGGAGACGAGGGAAACGAGGGAGGCGAGGGATACGAAGGAGACGAAGGAGACGAGGGAGAGACGAGGAAGAAGAGGGGGACGAGGGAGACGAGGGAGACGAGGAAGAAGAGGGAGACGAGGGAGACGAGGAAGAAGAGGGGGACGAGGGAGACGAGGGAGACGAGGGAGACGAGGGAGAGACGAGGAAGAAGAGGGGGACGAGGGAGACGAGGGAGACGAGGGAGACGAGGGAGACGAGGAAGAAGAGGGGGACGAGGGAGACGAGGGAGACGAGGGAGAAGAGGGAGAGAAGAGGAAGAAGAGGGGGACGAGGGAGACGAGGGAGACGAGGGAGACGAGGGAGACGAGGGAGAGACGAGGAAGAAGAGGGGGACGAGGGAGACGAGGGAGACGAGGGAGACGAGGGAGAGACGAGGAAGAAGAGGGGGACGAGGGAGACGAGGGAGACGAGGGAGACGAGGGAGACGAGGGAGACGAGGGAGAGACGAGGAAGAAGAGGGGGACGAGGGAGACGAGGGAGACGAGGGAGACGAGGGAGAGACGAGGAAGAAGAGGGGGACGAGGGAGACGAGGGAGACGAGGGGGACGAGGGAGACGAGGGAGACGTGGGAGACGAGGGAGAGACGAGGGAGACGAGGGAGAAGAGGGAGAGAGGAGGAAGAAGAGGGGGACGAGGGAGACGAGGGAGACGAGGGAGACGAGGGAGACGAAGGAGACGAGGGAGACGAGGGAGAGACGAGGAAGAAGAGGGGGACGAGGGAGACGAGGGAGACGAGGGAGACGAGGGAGACGAGGGAGAGACGAGGAAGAAGAGGGAGAGAAGAGGAAGAAGAGGGGGACGAGGGAGACGAGGGAGAGACGAGGAAGAAGAGGGGGACGAGGGAGACGAGGAAGAAGAGGGGGACGAGGGAGAGACGAGGAAGAAGAGGGGGACGAGGGAGACGAGGGAGACGAGGGAGACGAGGGAGACGAGGAAGAAGAGGGGGACGAGGGAGACGAGGGAGACGAGGGAGACGAGGGAGACGAGGGGGACGAGGGAGACGAGGGAGAAGAGGGAGAGACGAGGAAGAAGAGGGGGACGAGGGAGATGAGGGCGAGGAGGGAGAGACGAGGAAGAAGAGGGGGACGAGGGAGACAAGGGAGAAGAGGGAGACGAGGGAGAGACGAGGAAGAAGAGGGGGACGAGGGAGAGGAGGGAGACGAGGGAGACGAGGCAGACGAGGGAGACGAGGAAGAAGAGGGGGACGAGGGAGACGAGGGAGACGAGGGAGACGAGGGAGAGACGAGGAAGAAGAGGGGGACGAGGGAGACGAGGGAGACGAGGGAGAAGAGGGGGACGAGGGAGACGAGGAAGAAGAGGGGGACGAGGGAGAGACGAGGAAGAAGAGGAGGACGAGGGAGACGAGGGAGACGTGGAAGAAGAGGGGGACGAGGGAGACGAGGGAGACGAGGGAGACGAGGGAGACGAGGGAGAGACGAGGAAGAAGAGGGGGACGAGGGAGACGAAGGAGACGAGGGAGAAGAGGGGGACGAGGGAGACGAGGGAGACGAGGGAGACGAGGGAGAAGAGGGAGACGAGGGAGACGAGGGAGACGAGGGAGACGAGGGAGACGAGGGAGAGACGAGGAAGAAGAGGGGGACGAGGGAGACGAGGGAGACGAGGGAGAAGAGGGGGACGAGGGAGACGAGGGAGAAGAGGGGGACGAGGGAGACGAGGGAGACGAGGGAGACGAGGGAGACGAGGGAGAGACGAGGAAGAAGAGGGGGACGAGGGAGACGAGGGAGACGAGGGAGAAGAGGGGGACGAGGGAGACGAGGGAGACGAGGGAGACGAGGAAGAGACGAGGAAGAAGAGAGGGACGAGGGAGACGAGGAAGAAGAGGGGACGAGGGAGACGAGGGAGAGACGAGGAAGAAGAGGGGGACGAGGGAGACGAGGGAGACGAGGGAGACGAGGGAGAGACGAGGAAGAAGAGAGGGAGGAGGGAGACGAGGAAGAAGAGGGGACGAGGGAGACGAGGGAGAGACGAGGAAGAAGAGGGGGACGAGGGAGACGAGGGAGACGAGGGAGACGAGGGAGAGACGAGGAAGAAGAGGGAGACGAGGGAGACGAGGGAGACGAGGGAGACGAGGGAGAGACGAGGAAGAAGAGGGGGACGAGGGAGACGAGGGAGACGAGGGAGACGAGGGAGACGAGGGAGACGAGGGGGACGAGGGGGACGAGGGAGACGAGGGAGACGAGGGAGACGAGGGAGAGACGAGGGAGACGAGGGAGACGAGGGAGACGAGGGAGAGAGGAGGAAGAAGAGGGGGATGAGGGAGACGAGGGAGATACGAGGAAGAAGAGGGGGACGAGGGAGACGAGGGAGACGAGGGAGACGAGGGAGACGAGGGAGAGACGAGGAAGAAGAGGGGGACGAGGGAGACGAGGGAGACGAGGGAGACGAGGGAGACGAGGAAGACGAGGGGGACGAGGGAGACGAGGGAGACGAGGGAGAAGAGGGAGAGAAGAGGAAGAAGAGGGGGACGAGGGAGACGAGGGAGAGACGAGGAAGAAGAGGGGGACGAGGGAGACGAGGAAGAAGAGGGGGACGAGGGAGAGACGAGGAAGAAGAGGGGGACGAGGGAGACGTGGGAGACGAGGGAGAAGAGGGAGACGAGGGAGAGACGAGGACAAAGAGGGGGACGAGGGAGAGGAGGGAGAAGAGGGGGACGAGGGAGACGAGGGAGACGAGGGAGAAGAGGGGACGAGGGAGACGAGGGAGACGAGGGAGACGAGGGGGACGAGGGAGACGAGGGAGACGAGGGAGACGAGGGAGACGAGGGAGAGACGAGGGAGACGAGGGAGAGACGAGGGAGACGAGGGAGACGAGGGAAACGAGGGAGGCGAGGGATACGAAGGAGACGAAGGAGACGAGGGAGAGACGAGGAAGAAGAGGGGGACGAGGGAGACGAGGGAGACGAGGAAGAAGAGGGAGACGAGGGAGACGAGGAAGAAGAGGGGGACGAGGGAGACGAGGGAGACGAGGGAGACGAGGGAGACGAGGGAGAAGAGGGAGAGAAGAGGAAGAAGAGGGGGACGAGGGAGACGAGGGAGACGAGGGAGACGAGGGAGACGAGGGAGAGACGAGGAAGAAGAGGGGGACGAGGGAGACGAGGGAGACGAGGGAGACGAGGGAGAGACGAGGAAGAAGAGGGGGACGAGGGAGACGAGGGAGACGAGGGAGACGAGGGAGACGAGGGAGAGACGAGGAAGAAGAGGGGGACGAGGGAGACGAGGGAGACGAGGGAGACGAGGGAGAGACGAGGAAGAAGAGGGGGACGAGGGAGACGAGGGAGACGAGGGAGACGAGGGGGACGAGGGAGACGAGGGAGACGTGGGAGACGAGGGAGAGACGAGGGAGACGAGGGAGACGAGGGAGACGAGGGAGACGAGGGAGACGAGGGAGACGAAGGAGACGAGGGAGACGAGGGAGAGACGAGGAAGAAGAGGGGGACGAGGGAGACGAGGGAGACGAGGGAGACGAGGGAGACGAGGGAGAGACGAGGAAGAAGAGGGGGACGAGGGAGACGAGGGAGACGAGGGAGACGAGGGAGACGAGGGAGAGACGAGGAAGAAGAGGGAGAGAAGAGGAAGAAGAGGGGGACGAGGGAGAGACGAGGAAGAAGAGGGGGACGAGGGAGACGAGGAAGAAGAGGGGGACGAGGGAGAGACGAGGAAGAAGAGGGGGACGAGGGAGACGAGGGAGACGAGGGAGACGAGGGAGACGAGGAAGAAGAGGGGGACGAGGGAGACGAGGGAGACGAGGGAGACGAGGGAGACGAGGGGGACGAGGGAGACGAGGGAGAAGAGGGAGAGACGAGGAAGAAGAGGGGGACGAGGGAGATGAGGGCGAGGAGGGAGAGACGAGGAAGAAGAGGGGGACGAGGGAGACAAGGGAGAAGAGGGAGACGAGGGAGAGACGAGGAAGAAGAGGGGGACGAGGGAGAGGAGGGAGACGAGGGAGACGAGGCAGACGAGGGAGACGAGGAAGAAGAGGGGGACGAGGGAGACGAGGGAGACGAGGGAGACGAGGGAGAGACGAGGAAGAAGAGGGGGACGAGGGAGACGAGGGAGACGAGGGAGAAGAGGGGGACGAGGGAGACGAGGAAGAAGAGGGGGACGAGGGAGAGACGAGGAAGAAGAAGGGGACGAGGGAGACGAGGGAGACGAGGGAGACGAGGGAGAGACGAGGAAGAAGAGGGGGACGAGGGAGACGAGGGAGACGTGGAAGAAGAGGGGGACGAGGGAGACGAGGGAGACGAGGGAGACGAGGGAGAGACGAGGGAGACGAGGGAGACGAGGGAGAGACGAGGAAGAAGAGGGGGACGAGGGAGACGAGGGAGACGAGGGAGACGAGGGGGACGAGGGAGACGAGGGAGACGTGGAAGAAGAGGGGGACGAGGGAGACGAGGGAGACGAGGGAGACGAGGGAGAGACGAGGGAGACGAGGGAAACGAGGGAGACGAGGGAGAGACGAGGAAGAAGAGGGGGACGAGGGAGACGAGGGAGACGAGGGAGACGAGGGAGAGACGAGGAAGAAGAGGGGGACGAGGGAGACGAGGGAGACGAGGGAGACGAGGGAGACGAGGGAGAGACGAGGAAGAAGAGGGAGAGAAGAGGAAGAAGAGGGGGACGAGGGAGACGAGGGAGACGAGGGAGAGACAAGGAAGAAAAGGGGGACGAGGGAGACGAGGAAGAAGAGGGGGACGAGGGAGAGACGAGGAAGAAGAGGGGGACGAGGGAGACGAGGGAGACGAGGGAGACGAGGGAGACGAGGGAGAGACGAGGAAGAAGAGGGGGACGAGGGAGACGAGGGAGACGAGGGAGACGAGGGAGACGAGGGAGAGACGAGGAGACGAGGGAGACGAGGGAGACGAGGGAGAGACGAGGAAGAAGAGGGGGACGAGGGAGACGAGGGAGACGAGGGAGACGAGGGAGACGAGGGAGACGAGGGAGAGACGAGGAAGAAGAGGGGGACGAGGGAGACGAGGGAGAGACGAGGAAGAAGAGGGGGACGAGGGAGACGAGGGAGACGAGGGAGACGAGGGGGACGAGGGAGACGAGGGAGACGTGGGAGAGACGAGGAGACGAGGGAGACGAGGGAGACGAGGGAGAGACGAGGAAGAAGAGGGGGACGAGGGAGACGAGGGAGACGAGGGAGACGAGGGAGACGAGGGAGACGTGGAAGAAGAGGGGGACGAGGGAGACGAGGGAGACGAGGGAGACGAGGGAGACGAGGGAGAGACGAGGGAAACGAGGGAAACGAGGGAGACGAGGGAGACGAGGGAGACGAGGGGGACGAGGGAGACGAGGGAGACGAGGAAGAAGAGGGGGACGAGGGAGACGAGGGAGACGAGGGAGACGAGGGAGACGAGGGAGACGAGGGAGAGACGAGGAAGAAGAGGGGGACGAGGAAGACGAGGGAGACGAGGGAGACGAGGGAGACGAGGGAGAGACGAGGAAGAAGAGGGAGAGAAGAGGAAGAAGAGGGGGACGAGGGAGATGAGGGAGAGACGAGGAAGAAGAGGGGGACGAGGGAGACGAGGGAGACGAGGGAGAGACAAGGAAGAAAAGGGGGACGAGGGAGACGAGGAAGAAGAGGGGGACGAGGGAGAGACGAGGAAGAAGAGGGGGACGAGGGAGACGAGGGAGACGAGGGAGACGAGGGAGACGAGGGAGAGACGAGGAAGAAGAGGGGGACGAGGGAGACGAGGGAGACGAGGGAGACGAGGGAGACGAGGGAGAGACGAGGAGACGAGGGAGACGAGGGAGACGAGGGAGACGAGGGAGAGACTAGGAAGAAGAGGGGGACGAGGGAGACGAGGGAGACGAGGGAGACGAGGGAGACGAGGGAGACGAGGGAGACGAGGGAGACGAGGGAGAGACGAGGAAGAAGAGGGAGAGAAGAGGAAGAAGAGGGGGACGAGGGAGACGAGGGAGAGACGAGGAAGAAGAGGGGGACGAGGGAGACGAGGGAGACGAGGGAGAGACAAGGAAGAAAAGGGGGACGAGGGAGACGAGGAAGAAGAGGGGGACGAGGGAGAGACGAGGAAGAAGAGGGGGACGAGGGAGACGAGGGAGACGAGGGAGACGAGGGAGACGAGGGAGAGACGAGGAAGAAGAGGGGGACGAGGGAGACGAGGGAGACGAGGGAGACGAGGGAGACGAGGGAGAGACGAGGAGACGAGGGAGACGAGGGAGACGAGGGAGAGACGAGGAAGAAGAGGGGGACGAGGGAGACGAGGGAGACGAGGGAGACGAGGGAGACGAGGGAGACGAGGGAGAGACGAGGAAGAAGAGGGGGACGAGGGAGACGAGGGAGAGACGAGGAAGAAGAGGGGGACGAGGGAGACGAGGGAGACGAGGGAGACGAGGGGGACGAGGGAGACGAGGGAGACGTGGGAGAGACGAGGAGACGAGGGAGACGAGGGAGACGAGGGAGAGACGAGGAAGAAGAGGGGGACGAGGGAGACGAGGGAGACGAGGGAGACGAGGGAGACGAGGGAGACGTGGAAGAAGAGGGGGACGAGGGAGACGAGGGAGACGAGGGAGACGAGGGAGACGAGGGAGAGACGAGGGAAACGAGGGAAACGAGGGAGACGAGGGAGACGAGGGAGACGAGGGGGACGAGGGAGACGAGGGAGACGAGGAAGAAGAGGGGGACGAGGGAGACGAGGGAGACGAGGGAGACGAGGGAGACGAGGGAGAGACGAGGAAGAAGAGGGGGACGAGGAAGACGAGGGAGACGAGGGAGACGAGGGAGACGAGGGAGAGACGAGGAAGAAGAGGGAGAGAAGAGGAAGAAGAGGGGGACGAGGGAGATGAGGGAGAGACGAGGAAGAAGAGGGGGACGAGGGAGACGAGGGAGACGAGGGAGAGACAAGGAAGAAAAGGGGGACGAGGGAGACGAGGAAGAAGAGGGGGACGAGGGAGAGACGAGGAAGAAGAGGGGGACGAGGGAGACGAGGGAGACGAGGGAGACGAGGGAGACGAGGGAGAGACGAGGAAGAAGAGGGGGACGAGGGAGACGAGGGAGACGAGGGAGACGAGGGAGACGAGGGAGAGACGAGGAGACGAGGGAGACGAGGGAGACGAGGGAGACGAGGGAGAGACTAGGAAGAAGAGGGGGACGAGGGAGACGAGGGAGACGAGGGAGACGAGGGAGATGAGGGAGACGAGGGAGACGAGGGAGACGAGGGAGACGAGGGAGAGACGAGGAAGAAGAGGGAGAGAAGAGGAAGAAGAGGGGGACGAGGGAGACGAGGGAGAGACGAGGAAGAAGAGGGGGACGAGGGAGACGAGGGAGACGAGGGAGAGACAAGGAAGAAAAGGGGGACGAGGGAGACGAGGAAGAAGAGGGGGACGAGGGAGAGACGAGGAAGAAGAGGGGGACGAGGGAGACGAGGGAGACGAGGGAGACGAGGGAGACGAGGGAGAGACGAGGAAGAAGAGGGGGACGAGGGAGACGAGGGAGACGAGGGAGACGAGGGAGACGAGGGAGAGACGAGGAGACGAGGGAGACGAGGGAGACGAGGGAGAGACGAGGAAGAAGAGGGGGACGAGGGAGACGAGGGAGACGAGGGAGACGAGGGAGACGAGGGAGACGAGGGAGAGACGAGGAAGAAGAGGGGGACGAGGGAGACGAGGGAGAGACGAGGAAGAAGAGGGGGACGAGGGAGACGAGGGAGACGAGGGAGACGAGGGGGACGAGGGAGACGAGGGAGACGTGGGAGAGACGAGGAGACGAGGGAGACGAGGGAGACGAGGGAGAGACGAGGAAGAAGAGGGGGACGAGGGAGACGAGGGAGACGAGGGAGACGAGGGAGACGAGGGAGACGTGGAAGAAGAGGGGGACGAGGGAGACGAGGGAGACGAGGGAGACGAGGGAGAGACGAGGGAAACGAGGGAAACGAGGGAGACGAGGGAGACGAGGGAGACGAGGGGGACGAGGGAGACGAGGGAGACGAGGAAGAAGAGGGGGACGAGGGAGACGAGGGAGACGAGGGAGACGAGGGAGACGAGGGAGACGAGGGAGAGACGAGGAAGAAGAGGGGGACGAGGAAGACGAGGGAGACGAGGGAGACGAGGGAGACGAGGGAGAGACGAGGAAGAAGAGGGAGAGAAGAGGAAGAAGAGGGGGACGAGGGAGATGAGGGAGAGACGAGGAAGAAGAGGGGGACGAGGGAGACGAGGGAGACGAGGGAGAGACAAGGAAGAAAAGGGGGACGAGGGAGACGAGGAAGAAGAGGGGGACGAGGGAGAGACGAGGAAGAAGAGGGGGACGAGGGAGACGAGGGAGACGAGGGAGACGAGGGAGACGAGGGAGAGACGAGGAAGAAGAGGGGGACGAGGGAGACGAGGGAGACGAGGGAGACGAGGGAGACGAGGGAGAGACGAGGAGACGAGGGAGACGAGGGAGACGAGGGAGACGAGGGAGAGACTAGGAAGAAGAGGGGGACGAGGGAGACGAGGGAGACGAGGGAGACGAGGGAGACGAGGGAGACGAGGGAGAGACGAGGAAGAAGAGGGGGACGAGGGAGACGAGGGAGACGAGGGAGACGAGGGAGACGAGGGAGACGAGGGAGAAGAGGGGGACGAGGGGGACGAGGGAGACGAGGGAGACGAGGGAGACGAGGGAGACGAGGGAGACGAGGGAGACGAGGAAGAAGAGGGGGACGAGGGAGAGACGAGGAAGAAGAGGGGGACGAGGGAGACGAGGGAGACGAGGGAGACGAGGGAGACGAGGGAGAGACGAGGGAGACGAGGGAGACGAGGGAGACGAGGGAGACGAGGGAGAGACGAGGAAGAAGAGGGGGATGAGGGAGACGAGGGAGACGAGGGAGACGAGGGGGACGAGGGAGACGAGGGAGACGTGGAAGAAGAGGGGGACGAGGGAGACGAGGGAGACGAGGGAGAGACGAGGGAGACGAGGGAGACGAGGGAGAGACGAGGAAGAAGAGGGAGAGAAGATGAAGAAGAGGGGGACGAGGGAGACGAGGGAGAGACGAGGAAGAAGAGGGGGACGAGGGAGAGACGAGGAAGAAGAGGGGGACGAGGGAGACGAGGGAGACGAGGGAGACGAGGGAGACGAGGAAGAAGAGGGGGACGAGGGAGAGACGAGGAAGAAGAGGGGGACGAGGGAGACGAGGGAGACGAGGGAGACGAGGGAAGACGAGGAAGAAGAGGGAGACGTGGAAGACGAGGGCGACGAGGAAGACGAGGGAGACGAGGGAGACGTGGAAGACGAGGGAGACGAGGAAGACCAGGGAGAGACGAGGAAGAAGAGGGGGACGAGGGAGACGAGGAAAACGAGGGAGACGAGGGAGACGAGGAAGACGAGGGAGACGTGGAAGACGAGGGAGACGAGGAAGACCAGGGAGAGACGAGGAAGAAGAGGGGGACGAGGGAGACGAGAGAGACGAGGAAGACGAGGGAGAGACGAGGAAGAAGAGGGGGACGAGGGAGACGAGAGCTGATCCTTCTGGACTAAACGTCCATGTCCTGGAGGGACTGAACAGTCTCACTTCATGACTCAAACTGAAGTGTTCTTAACGTCTCATCATTATTTACAGATCATGAGACACAAACACAGACTCTAAAAGAGACATTTTAAATAATGTCATATTCATGTGTAATAATGTCACATTCATGTGTAATAATGTCACATTCATGTGTAATAATGTCACATTCATGTGTAATAATGTCACATTCATGTGTAATAATGTCACATTCATGTGTAATAATGTCACATTCATGTGTAATAATGTCACATTCATGTGCAATAATGTCACATTCATGTGTAATAATGTCACATTCACGTGTAATAATGTCACATTCATGTGTAATAATGTCACATTCATATGTAATAATGTCACATTCATGTGTAATAATGTCACATTCACGTGTAATAATGTCACATTCATGTGTAATAATGTCACATTCATATGTAATAATGTCATATTCATGTGTAATAATGTCACATTCATGTGTAATAATGTCACATTCATGTGTAATAATGTCACATTCATGTGCAATAATGTCACATTCATGTGTAATAATGTCACATTCATGTGCAATAATGTCACATTCATGTGTAATAATGTCACATTCATGTGTAATAATGTCACATTCATGTGTAATAATGTCACATTCATGTGTAATAATGTCACATTCATGTGAAATAATGTCACATTCATGTGCAATAATGTCACATTCATGTGTAATAATGTCACATTCATGTGTAATAATGTCACATTCATGTGTAATAATGTCACATTCATGTGTAATAATGTCACATTCATGTGTAATAATGTCACATTCATGTGAAATAATGTCACATTCATGTGCAATAATGTCACATTCATGTGCAATAATGTCACATTCATGTGTAATAATGTCACATTCATGTGTAATAATGTCACATTCATGTGTAATAATGTCACATTCATATGTAATAATGTCATATTCATGTGTAATAATGTCACATTCATGTGTAATAATGTCACATTCATGTGTAATAATGTCACATTCACGTGTAATAATGTCATATTCATGTGTAATAATGTCATATTCATGTGTAATAATGTCATATTCATGTGTAATAATGTCACATTCATGTGTAATAATGTCACATTCATGTGCAATAATGTCACATTCATGTGTAATAATGTCACATTCATGTGTAATAATGTCATATTCATGTGTAATAATGTCATATTCATGTGTAATAATGTCACATTCATGTGTAATAATGTCACATTCATGTGCAATAATGTCACATTCATGTGCAATAATGTCACATTCATGTGTAATAATGTCACATTCATGTGTAATAATGTCATGTGTAATAATGTCACATTCATGTGTAATAATGTCACATTCATGTGCAATAATGTCACATTCATGTGTAATAATGTCACATTCATGTGTAATAATGTCACATTCATGTGTAATAATGTCATATTCATGTGTAATAATGTCATATTCATGTGTAATAATGTCACATTCATGTGCAATAATGTCACATTCATGTGCAATAATGTCACATTCATGTGCAATAATGTCACATTCATGTGTAATAATGTCACATTCATGTGTAATAATGTCAAATTCATGTGTAATAATGTCACATTCATGTGTAATAATGTCATATTCATGTGTAATAATGTCACATTCATGTGCAATAATGTCACATTCATGTGTAATAATGTCACATTCATGTGTAATAATGTCACATTCATGTGCAATAATGTCACATTCATGTGTAATAATGTCACATTCATGTGCAATAATGTCACATTCATGTGTAATAATGTCACATTCATGTGTAATAATGTCACATTCATGTGTAATAATGTCACATTCACGTGTAATAATGTCACATTCATGTGCAATAATGTCACATTCATGTGTAATAATGTCACATTCATGTGTAATAATGTCACATTCATGTGCAATAATGTCACATTCATGTGCAATAATGTCACATTCATGTGTAATAATGTCACATTCATGTGTAATAATGTCACATTCATGTGCAATAATGTCACATTCATGTGCAATAATGTCACATTCATGTGTAATAATGTCACATTCATGTGTAATAATGTCACATTCATGTGCAATAATGTCACTGATGTAAATAGAGAGTTTATTTTACCATTATTATTAGTATTATTTTGTCTTACGCTGTTTTTATTTTAATTTATCTTTATTTTCCCTCCATTCCTTTTGAAGAAATGAGAGGTTTTGTCTATTAGAGTTTTTCTATTTAAAGTGTTTTTTTAAACTTCCTATAAGTTCTGTCCTTTTCCTCTGTATCTACTGCGTTGCAACAATGGAATTTCCCCATGTGTGGACAATAAAGGAATATCTTATCTTAAACCTGGCACTGCTGTTGCTTCTCTCCTCTGCACATGCTCAGTTAGAGCTTCTCCTCTGCACATGCTCAGTTAGAGCTTCTCCTCTGCACATGCTCAGTTAGAGCTTCTCCTCTGCACATGCTCAGTTAGAGCTTCTCTTCTGCACATGCTCAGTTAGAGCTTCTCCTCTGCACATGCTCAGTTAGAGCTTCTCTTCTGCACATGCTCAGTTAGAGCTTCTCTTCTGCACATGGATGAATGTGACTTTATTTTACCATTATTTAAGTTTCCTTTATTGTTCTGTAAATTAAACCATGGATGCTCTGAGCGGCTCACCTTCTGCCTGAGCGGCTGGAGCTTGAACGTGGCCACGAGAGAGAACTCCTCTGGGAAGAGCTCACACTCTGTGAAGACCTGAGCAGCCGAGAAGCTGAGGCCTGAAGACACACGGAGACCTCTAGAGCCTCCGGACTGGACCAGCTGGATCTGAGAGTGAGCAGGACATGAGCACTGAGCGTGAGCAGACAGGACATGAGCACTGAGTGTGAGCAGACAGGACATGAGCACTGAGTGTGAGCAGACAGGACATGAGCACTGAGTGTGAGCAGACAGGACATGAGCACTGAGTGTGAGCAGACAGGACATGAGCACTGAGCGTGAGCAGACAGGACATGAGCACTGAGTGTGAGTAGGACATGAGCACTGAGCGTGAGCAGACAGGACATGAGCACTGAGTGTGAGTAGGACATGAGCACTGAGTGTGAGCAGGACATGAGCACTGAGTGTGAGCAGGACATGAGCACTGAGCGTGAGCAGGACATGAGCACTGAGCGTGAGCAGACAGGACATGAGCACTGAGTGTGAGCAGACAGGACATGAGCACTGAGTGTGAGCAGACAGGACATGAGCACTGAGTGTGAGCAGACAGGACATGAGCACTGAGTGTGAGCAGACAGGACATGAGCACTGAGTGTGAGCAGACAGGACATGAGCACTGAGTGTGAGCAGACAGGACATGAGCACTGAGTGTGAGCAGACAGGACATGAGCACTGAGTGTGAGTAGGACATGAGCACTGAGCGTGAGCAGACAGGACATGAGCACTGAGTGTGAGTAGGACATGAGCACTGAGTGTGAGCAGGACATGAGCACTGAGTGTGAGCAGGACATGAGCACTGAGCGTGAGCAGACAGGACATGAGCACTGAGTGTGAGCAGACAGGACATGAGCACTGAGTGTGAGCAGGACATGAGCACTGAGCGTGAGCAGGACATGAGCACTGAGCGTGAGCAGACAGGACATGAGCACTGAGTGTGAGCAGACAGGACATGAGCACTGAGTGTGAGCAGACAGGACATGAGCACTGAGTGTGAGTAGGACATGAGCACTGAGTGTGAGCAGGACATGAGCACTGAGCGTGAGCAGGACATGAGCACTGAGCGTGAGCAGACAGGACATGAGCACTGAGTGTGAGCAGACAGGACATGAGCACTGAGTGTGAGTAGGACATGAGCACTGAGCGTGAGCAGACAGGACATGAGCACTGAGTGTGAGTAGGACATGAGCACTGAGCGTGAGCAGACAGGACATGAGCACTGAGTGTGAGTAGGACATGAGCACTGAGCGTGAGCAGACAGGACATGAGCACTGAGTGTGAGCAGGACATGAGCACTGAGTGTGAGCAGGACATGAGCACTGAGCGTGAGCAGGACATGAGCACTGAGCGTGAGCAGAACATGAGCACTGAGCGTGAGCAGACAGGACATGAGCACTGAGCGTGAGCAGACAGGACATGAGCACTGAGTGTGAGCAGACAGGACATGAGCACTGAGTGTGAGCAGGACATGAGCACTGAGTGTGAGCAGGACATGAGCACTGAGCGTGAGCAGACAGGACATGAGCACTGAGTGTGAGCAGACAGGACATGAGCACTGAGTGTGAGCAGACAGGACATGAGCACTGAGCGTGAGCAGACAGGACATGAGCACTGAGTGTGAGCAGGACATGAGCACTGAGCATGAGCAGACAGGACATGAGCACTGAGTGTGAGCAGGACATGAGCACTGAGTGTGAGCAGGACATGAGCACTGAGTGTGAGCAGACAGGACATGAGCACTGAGTGTGAGCAGGACATGAGCACTGAGCGTTAGCAGACAGGACATGAGCACTGAGTGTGAGCAGGACATGAGCACTGAGTGTGAGCAGACAGGACATGAGCACTGAGTGTGAGCAGACAGGACATGAGCACTGAGTGTGAGCAGACAGGACATGAGCACTGAGTGTGAGCAGACAGGACATGAGCACACATCTCACAAACATCTAACACAGGAGTCTTACCTGTGTGGGCGGAGCTTGTGAGGAAGGCGGGAAGACTCCAACCAACAGGTCCAGGGGCAGAAGGTCTGAGGAGGAGACGAGAAGAAAAGAGTTTTAATCTGGTGTTCATCACATGTTCCTCACATGTTCCTCTGGTGTTCCTCACATGTTCCTCTGGTGTTCCTCACATGTTCCTCTGGTGTTCATCACATGTTCCTCTGGTGTTCATCACATGTTCCTCACATGTTCCTCTGGTGTTCATCACATGTTCCTCTGGTGTTCATCACATGTTCCTCACATGTTCCTCTGGTGTTCATCACATGTTCCTCACATGTTCCTCTGGTGTTCATCACATGTTCCTCATATGTTCCTCACATGTTCCTCATATGTTCCTCTGGTGCTCCTCACATGTTCCTCATATGTTCCTCACATGTTCCTCATATGTTCATCACATGTTCCTCACATGTTCATCAAATGTTCCTCTGGTGTTCCTCACATGTTCCTCTGGTGTTCATCACATGTTCCTCATATGTTCCTCACATGTTCCTCATATGTTCCTCTGGTGCTCCTCACATGTTCCTCATATGTTCCTCACATGTTCCTCATATGTTCATCACATGTTCCTCACATGTTCATCAAATGTTCCTCTGGTGTTCCTCACATGTTCCTCTGGTGTTCCTCACATGTTCCTCACATGTTCATCTGGTGTTCCTCACATGTTCTTCTGGTGTTCCTCACATGGTCCTCACATGTTCCTCTGGTGTTCCTCACATGTTCCTCACATGGTCCTCACATGTTCCTCACATGTTCCTCTGGTGTTCCTCACATGTTCCTCACATGTTCTTCTGGTGTTCCTCACATGTTCCTCACATGTTCCTCACATGTTCCTCACATGTTCCTCACATGTTCCTCTGGTGTTCCTCACATGTTCCTCTGGTGTTTCTCACATGTTCCTCTGGTGTTCCTCACATGTTCCTCACATGTTCCTCTGGTGTTCCTCACATGTTCCTCACATGTTCCTCTGGTGTTCCTCACATGTTCCTCTGGTTCTCCTCACATGTTCCTCACATGTTCCTCTGGTGTTCCTCACATATTCCTCTGGTGTTCCTCACATGTTCCTCACATGTTTCTCACATGTTCATCTGGAGTTCCTCACATGTTCCTCACATGGTCCTCACATGTTCCTCACATGTTCCTCTGGTGCTCCTCACACATTCCTCACATGTTCCTCACATGGTCCTCACATGTTCCTCACATGTTCCTCACATGGTCCTCACATGTTCCTCACATGTTCCTCTGGTGCTCCTCACACATTCCTCACATGGTCCTCACATGTTCCTCACATGGTCCTCACATGTTCCTCTGGTGCTCCTCACACATTCCTCACATGTTCCTCACATGGTCCTCACATGTTCCTCACATGTTCCTCACATGGTTCTCACATGTTCCTCACATGGTCCTCTGGTGCTCCTCACATGTTCCTCACATGTTCCTCTGGTGTTCCTCACATGTTCTTCTGGTGTTCCTCACATGTTTCTCTGGTGTTCCTCACATATTCCTCACATGGTCCTCACATGTTCCTCTGGTGTTCCTCACATGTTCCTCACATGTTCCTCTGGTGTTCCTCACATGTTCCTCACATGTTCCTCTGGTGTTCCTCACATGTTCCTCTGGTGTTCCTCACATATTCCTCACATGGTCCTCACATGTTCCTCTGGTGCTCCTCACATGTTCCTCATATGTTCCTCACATGTTCCTCATATGTTCATCACATGTTCCTCACATGTTCATCAAATGTTCCTCTGGTGTTCCTCACATGTTCCTCACATGTTCATCTGGTGTTCCTCACATGTTCTTCTGGTGTTCCTCACATGTTCCTCACATGTTCATCTGGTGTTCCTCACATGTTCTTCTGGTGTTCCTCACATGTTCCTCACATGTTCCTCACATGGTCCTCACATGTTCCTCACATGTTCCTCACATGTTCCTCTGGTGTTCCTCACATGTTCCTCACATGTTCTTCTGGTGTTCCTCACATATTCCTCACATGTTCCTCTGATGTTCCTCACATGTTCCTCTGGTGTTCCTCACATGTTCATCTGGTGTTCCTCACATGTTCTTCTGGTGTTCCTCACATGTTCCTCACATGTTCCTCACATGGTCCTCACATGGTCCTCACATGTTCCTCACATGTTCCTCACATGTTCCTCACATGTTCTTCTGGTGTTCCTCACATGTTCCTCAAATGTTCCTCACATGGTCCTCACATGTTCCTCACATGTTCCTCACATGTTCCTCACATGTTCCTCACATGTTCCTCACATGTTCCTCACATGTTCCTCTGGTGTTCCTCTGGTGTTCCTCACATGTTCCTCTGGTGTTCCTCACATGTTCCTCACATGTTCCTCTGGTGTTCCTCACATGTTCCTCTGGTTCTCCTCACATGTTCCTCACATGTTCCTCTGGTGTTCCTCACATGTTCCTCTGGTGTTTCTCACATGTTCCTCTGGTGTTCCTCACATGTTCCTCACATGTTCCTCACATGTTCCTCTGGTGTTCCTCACATGTTTCTCACATGTTCCTCTGGTGTTCCTCACATGTTCCTCTGGTTCTCCTCACATGTTCCTCACATGTTCCTCACATATTCCGCTGGTGTTCCTCACATGTTCCTCACATGTTCCTCACATGTTCATCTGGTGTTCCTCACATGTTCCTCACATGTTCCTCACATGGTCCTCACATGTTCCTCACATGTTCCTCTGGTGCTCCTCACACATTCCTCACATGGTCCTCACATGTTCCTCACATGGTCCTCACATGTTCCTCTGGTGCTCCTCACACATTCCTCACATGTTCCTCACATGGTCCTCACATGTTCCTCACATGTTCCTCACATGGTCCTCACATGTTCCTCTGGTGCTCCTCACATGTTCCTCAAATGTTCCTCTGGTGTTCTTCACATTTTCCTCACATGTTCCTCTGGTGTTCCTCACATGTTCTTCTGGTGTTCCTCACATGTTCCTCTGGTGTTCCTCACATATTCCTCACATGGTCCTCACATGTTCCTCTGGTGTTCTTCACATTTTCCTCACATGTTCCTCTGGTGTTCCTCACATGTTCTTCTGGTGTTCCTCACATGTTCCTCTGGTGTTCCTCACATATTCCTCACATGGTCCTCACATGTTCCTCTGGTGCTCCTCACATGTTCCTCACATATTCCTCTGGTGTTCCTCACATGTTCCTCTAGTGTTCCTCTGGTGTTCCTCACATGTTCCTCACATGTTCCTCTGGTGTTCCTCACATGGTCCTCACATGTTCCTCACATGTTCCTCTGGTGTTCTTCACATGTTCCTCACATGGTCCTCACATGTTCCTCTGGTGTTCCTCACATGTTCCTCACATGGTCCTCACATGTTCCTCACATATTCCTCACATGTTCCTCACATGTTCCTCTGGTGTTCCTCACATGTTCCTCACATGTTCCTCTGGTGTTCCTCACATGTTCCTCACATGTTCCTCTGGTGTTCCTCACATGTTCCACACATGTTCCTCTGGTGTTCCTCACATGTTCCTCACATGTTCCTCTGGTGTTCCTCACATGTTCCTCACATGTTCCTCACATGTTCCTCTGGTGTTCCTCACATGTTCCTCTGGTGTTCCTCACATGTTCCTCACATGTTCCTCTGGTGTTCCTCACATGTTCCTCACATGTTCATCTGGTGCTCCACACATGTTCCTCACATGTTCCTCACATGTTCCTCACATGTTCCTCTGATGTTCCTCACATGTTCCTCACATGTTCCTCTGGTGTTCCTCACATGTTCCTCTGGTGTTCCTCACAGGTTCCTCACATGTTCCTCACATGTTCCTCACATGTTCCTCTGGTGTTCCTCACATGTTCCTCACATGTTCCTCTGGTGTTCCTCACATGGTCCTCACATGTTCCTCACATGTTCCTCTGGTGCTCCTCACACATTCCTCACATGGTCCTCACATGTTCCTCTGGTGCTCCTCACACATTCCTCACATGTTCCTCACATGGTCCTCACATGTTCCTCACATGTTCCTCACATGGTCCTCACATGGTCCTCACATGTTCCTCTGGTGCTCCTCACATGTTCCTCAAATGTTCCTCTGGTGTTCTTCACATTTTCCTCACATGTTCTTCTGGTGTTCCTCACATGTTCCTCTGGTGTTCCTCACATATTCCTCACATGGTCCTCACATGTTCCTCTGGTGTTCCTCACATGTTCCTCAGGTGTTTCTCACATGTTCCTCTGGTGTTCCTCACACATTCCTCACATGGTCCTCACATGTTCCTCTGGTGTTCCTCACATGTTCCTCACATGTTCCTCTGGTGTTCCTCACATGTTCCTCTAGTGTTCCTCTGGTGTTCCTCACATGTTCCTCACATGTTCCTCTGGTGTTCCTCACATGGTCCTCACATGTTCCTCACATGTTCCTCTGGTGTTCTTCACATGTTCCTCACATGGTCCTCACATGTTCCTCTGGTGTTCCTCACATGTTCCTCACATGTTCCTCTGGTGTTCCTCACATGTTCCTCACATGTTCCTCACATGGTCCTCACATGTTCCTCACATGTTCCTCACATGTTCCTCTGGTGTTCCTCACATGTTCCTCACATGTTCCTCTGGTGTTCCTCAAATGTTCCTCACATGTTCCTCTGGTGTTCCTCACATGTTCCTCACATGTTCCTCTGGTGTTCCTCACATGTTCCTCACATGTTCCTCACATGTTCCTCACATGTTCCTCACATGTTCCTCTGGTGTTCCTCACATGTTCCTCACATGTTCCTCTGGTGTTCCTCACATGTTCCTCTGGTGTTTCTCACATGTTCCTCTGGTGTTCCTCACATATTCCTCACATGGTCCTCACATGTTCCTCTGGTGTTCCTCACATGTTCCTCACATGTTCCTCTGGTGTTCCTCACATGTTCCTCACATGTTCCTCTGGTGTTCCTCACATGGTCCTCACATGTTCCTCACATGTTCCTCTGGTGCTCCTCACACATTCCTCACATGGTCCTCACATGTTCCTCACATGTTCCTCTGGTGCTCCTCACACATTCCTCACATGTTCCACACATGTTCCTCACATGGTCCTCACATGGTCCTCACATGTTCCTCACATGTTCCTCACATGTTCCTCACATGTTCTTCTGGTGTTCCTCACATGTTCCTCAAATGTTCCTCACATGGTCCTCACATGTTCCTCACATGTTCCTCACATGTTCCTCACATGTTCCTCTGGTGTTCCTCTGGTGTTCCTCACATGTTCCTCTGGTGTTCCTCACATGTTCCTCACATGTTCCTCTGGTGTTCCTCACATGTTCCTCTGGTGTTCCTCACATGTTCCTCTGGTTCTCCTCACATGTTCCTCACATGTTCCTCTGGTGTTCCTCACATGTTCCTCTGGTGTTTCTCACATGTTCCTCTGGTGTTCCTCACATGTTCCTCACATATTCCTCACATGTTCCTCACATGTTCCTCTGGTGTTCCTCACATGTTCCTCTGGTTCTCCTCACATGTTCCTCACATGTTCCTCACATATTCCGCTGGTGTTCCTCACATGTTCCTCACATGTTCCTCACATGTTCATCTGGTGTTCCTCACATGTTCCTCACATGTTCCTCACATGGTCCTCACATGTTCCTCACATGTTCCTCTGGTGCTCCTCACACATTCCTCACATGGTCCTCACATGTTCCTCACATGGTCCTCACATGTTCCTCTGGTGCTCCTCACACATTCCTCACATGTTCCTCACATGGTCCTCACATGTTCCTCACATGTTCCTCACATGGTCCTCACATGTTCCTCTGGTGCTCCTCACATGTTCCTCAAATGTTCCTCTGGTGTTCTTCACATTTTCCTCACATGTTCCTCTGGTGTTCCTCACATGTTCTTCTGGTGTTCCTCACATGTTCCTCTGGTGTTCCTCACATATTCCTCACATGGTCCTCACATGTTCCTCTGGTGTTCTTCACATTTTCCTCACATGTTCCTCTGGTGTTCCTCACATGTTCTTCTGGTGTTCCTCACATGTTCCTCTGGTGTTCCTCACATATTCCTCACATGGTCCTCACATGTTCCTCTGGTGTTCCTCACATGTTCCTCACATATTCCTCTGGTGTTCCTCACATGTTCCTCTAGTGTTCCTCTGGTGTTCCTCACATGGTCCTCACATGTTCCTCACATGTTCCTCACATGGTCCTCACATGGTCCTCACATGTTCCTCTGGTGCTCCTCACATGTTCCTCAAATGTTCCTCTGGTGTTCTTCACATTTTCCTCACATGTTCTTCTGGTGTTCCTCACATGTTCCTCTGGTGTTCCTCACATGTTCCTCAGGTGTTTCTCACATGTTCCTCTGGTGTTCCTCACACATTCCTCACATGGTCCTCACATGTTCCTCTGGTGTTCCTCACATGTTCCTCACATGTTCCTCTGGTGTTCCTCACATGTTCCTCTAGTGTTCCTCTGGTGTTCCTCACATGTTCCTCACATGTTCCTCTGGTGTTCTTCACATGTTCCTCACATGGTCCTCACATGTTCCTCTGGTGTTCCTCACATGTTCCTCACATGTTCCTCTGGTGTTCCTCACATGTTCCTCACATGTTCCTCACATGGTCCTCACATGTTCCTCACATGTTCCTCACATGTTCCTCTGGTGTTCCTCACATGTTCCTCACATGTTCCTCTGGTGTTCCTCAAATGTTCCTCACATGTTCTTCACATGTTCCTCTGGTGTTCCTCACATGTTCCTCACATGTTCCTCACATGTTCCTCTGGTGTTCCTCACATGTTCCTCACATGTTCCTCACATGTTCCTCACATGTTCCTCTGGTGTTCCTCACATGTTCCTCACATGTTCCTCTGGTGTTCCTCACATGTTCCTCTGGTGTTCCTCACATGTTCCTCTGGTGTTTCTCACATGTTCCTCTGGTGTTCCTCACATATTCCTCACATGGTCCTCACATGTTCCTCTGGTGTTCCTCACATGTTCCTCACATGTTCCTCTGGTGTTCCTCACATGTTCCTCACATATTCCTCTGGTGTTCCTCACATGTTCCTCACATGTTCCTCTGGTGTTCCTCACATGGTCCTCACATGTTCCTCACATGTTCCTCTGGTGCTCCTCACACATTCCTCACATGGTCCTCACATGTTCCTCACATGTTCCTCTGGTGCTCCTCACACATTCCTCACATGTTCCTCACATGGTCCTCACATGGTCCTCACATGTTCCTCACATGTTCCTCACATGTTCCTCACATGTTCTTCTGGTGTTCCTCACATGTTCCTCAAATGTTCCTCACATGGTCCTCACATGTTCCTCACATGTTCCTCACATGTTCCTCACATGTTCCTCACATGTTCCTCTGGTGTTCCTCTGGTGTTCCTCACATGTTCCTCTGGTGTTCCTCACATGTTCCTCACATGTTCCTCTGGTGTTCCTCACATGTTCCTCTGGTGTTCCTCACATGTTCCTCTGGTTCTCCTCACATGTTCCTCACATGTTCCTCTGGTGTTCCTCACATGTTCCTCTGGTGTTTCTCACATGTTCCTCTGGTGTTCCTCACATGTTCCTCACATGTTCCTCACATGTTCCTCACATGTTCCTCTGGTGTTCCTCACATGTTCCTCTGGTTCTCCTCACATGTTCCTCACATGTTCCTCACATATTCCGCTGGTGTTCCTCACATGTTCCTCACATGTTCCTCACATGTTCATCTGGTGTTCCTCACATGTTCCTCACATGTTCCTCACATGGTCCTCACATGTTCCTCACATGTTCCTCTGGTGCTCCTCACACATTCCTCACATGGTCCTCACATGTTCCTCACATGGTCCTCACATGTTCCTCTGGTGCTCCTCACACATTCCTCACATGTTCCTCACATGGTCCTCACATGTTCCTCACATGTTCCTCACATGGTCCTCACATGTTCCTCTGGTGCTCCTCACATGTTCCTCAAATGTTCCTCTGGTGTTCTTCACATTTTCCTCACATGTTCCTCTGGTGTTCCTCACATGTTCTTCTGGTGTTCCTCACATGTTCCTCTGGTGTTCCTCACATATTCCTCACATGGTCCTCACATGTTCCTCACATGTTCCTCTGGTGTTCTTCACATGTTCCTCACATGTTCCTCTGGTGTTCCTCACATGTTCTTCTGGTGTTCCTCACATGTTCCTCTGGTGTTCTTCACATTTTCCTCACATGGTCCTCACATGTTCCTCACATGTTCCTCTGGTGTTCTTCACATGTTCCTCACATGGTCCTCACATGTTCCTCTGGTGTTCCTCACATGTTCCTCACATGGTCCTCACATGTTCCTCACATATTCCTCACATGTTCCTCACATGTTCCTCTGGTGTTCCTCACATGTTCCTCTGGTGTTCCTCACATGTTCCTCTGGTGTTCCTCACATGTTCCTCAGGTGTTTCTCACATGTTCCTCTGGTGTTCCTCACACATTCCTCACATGGTCCTCACATGTTCCTCTGGTGTTCCTCACATGTTCCTCACATGTTCCTCTGGTGTTCCTCACATGTTCCTCTAGTGTTCCTCTGGTGTTCCTCACATGTTCCTCAAATGTTCCTCTGGTGTTCCTCACATGGTCCTCACATGTTCCTCACATGTTCCTCTGGTGTTCTTCACATGTTCCTCACATGGTCCTCACATGTTCCTCTGGTGTTCCTCACATGTTCCTCACATGTTCCTCACATGGTCCTCACATGTTCCTCACATGTTCCTCACATGTTCCTCTGGTGTTCCTCACATGTTCCTCACATGTTCCTCACATGTTCCTCTGGTGTTCCTCAAATGTTCCTCACATGTTCTTCACATGTTCCTCTGGTGTTCCTCACATGTTCCTCTGGTGTTCCTCACATGTTCCTCACATGTTCCTCACATGTTCCTCACATGTTCCTCTGGTGTTCCTCACATGTTCCTCACATGTTCCTCTGGTGTTCCTCACATGTTCCTCACATGTTCCTCTGGTGTTCCTCACATGTTCCTCTGGTGTTTCTCACATGTTCCTCTGGTGTTCCTCACATATTCCTCACATGGTCCTCACATGTTCCTCTGGTGTTCCTCACATGTTCCTCACATGTTCCTCTGGTGTTCCTCACATGTTCCTCACATATTCGTCTGGTGTTCCTCACATGTTCCTCACATGTTCCTCTGGTGTTCCTCACATGGTCCTCACATGTTCCTCACATGTTCCTCTGGTGCTCCTCACACATTCCTCACATGGTCCTCACATGTTCCTCACATGTTCCTCTGGTGCTCCTCACACATTCCTCACATGTTCCTCACATGTTCCTCACATGGTCCTCACATGGTCCTCACATGTTCCTCACATGTTCCTCACATGTTCCTCACATGTTCTTCTGGTGTTCCTCACATGTTCCTCAAATGTTCCTCACATGGTCCTCACATGTTCCTCACATGTTCCTCACATGTTCCTCACATGTTCCTCACATGTTCCTCTGGTGTTCCTCTGGTGTTCCTCACATGTTCCTCTGGTGTTCCTCACATGTTCCTCACATGTTCCTCTGGTGTTCCTCACATGTTCCTCTGGTGTTCCTCACATGTTCCTCTGGTTCTCCTCACATGTTCCTCACATGTTCCTCTGGTGTTCCTCACATGTTCCTCTGGTGTTTCTCACATGTTCCTCTGGTGTTCCTCACATGTTCCTCACATGTTCCTCACATGTTCCTCACATGTTCCTCTGGTGTTCCTCACATGTTCCTCTGGTTCTCCTCACATGTTCCTCACATGTTCCTCACATATTCCGCTGGTGTTCCTCACATGTTCCTCACATGTTCCTCACATGGTCCTCACATGTTCCTCACATGGTCCTCACATGTTCCTCTGGTGCTCCTCACACATTCCTCACATGTTCCTCACATGGTCCTCACATGTTCCTCACATGTTCCTCACATGGTCCTCACATGTTCCTCTGGTGCTCCTCACATGTTCCTCAAATGTTCCTCTGGTGTTCTTCACATTTTCCTCACATGTTCCTCTGGTGTTCCTCACATGTTCTTCTGGTGTTCCTCACATGTTCCTCTGGTGTTCCTCACATATTCCTCACATGGTCCTCACATGTTCCTCTGGTGTTCTTCACATTTTCCTCACATGTTCCTCTGGTGTTCCTCACATGTTCTTCTGGTGTTCCTCACATGTTCCTCTGGTGTTCCTCACATATTCCTCACATGGTCCTCACATGTTCCTCTGGTGTTCCTCACATGTTCCTCACATATTCCTCTGGTGTTCCTCACATGTTCCTCTAGTGTTCCTCTGGTGTTCCTCACATGTTCCTCACATGTTCCTCACATGTTCCTCTGGTGTTCCTCACATGGTCCTCACATGTTCCTCACATGTTCCTCTGGTGTTCTTCACATGTTCCTCACATGGTCCTCACATGTTCCTCTGGTGTTCCTCACATGTTCCTCACATGGTCCTCACATGTTCCTCACATATTCCTCACATGTTCCTCACATGTTCCTCTGGTGTTCCTCACATGTTCTTCTGGTGTTCCTCACATGTTCCTCTGGTGTTCCTCACATATTCCTCACATGTTCCTCACATGTTCCTCTGGTGTTCTTCACATTTTCCTCACATGTTCCTCTGGTGTTCCTCACATGTTCTTCTGGTGTTCCTCACATGTTCCTCTGGTGTTCCTCACATATTCCTCACATGGTCCTCACATGTTCCTCTGGTGTTCCTCACATGTTCCTCACATATTCCTCTGGTGTTCCTCACATGTTCCTCTAGTGTTCCTCTGGTGTTCCTCACATGTTCCTCACATGTTCCTCACATGTTCCTCTGGTGTTCCTCACATGGTCCTCACATGTTCCTCACATGTTCCTCTGGTGTTCTTCACATGTTCCTCACATGGTCCTCACATTTTCCTCTGGTGTTCCTCACATGTTCCTCACATGGTCCTCACATGTTCCTCACATATTCCTCACATGTTCCTCACATGTTCCTCTGGTGTTCCTCACATGTTCCTCACATGTTCCTCTGGTGTTCCTCACATGTTCCTCACATGTTCCTCTGGTGTTCCTCACATGTTCCACACATGTTCCTCTGGTGTTCCTCACATGTTCCTCACATGTTCCTCTGGTGTTCCTCACATGTTCCTCACATGTTCATCTGGTGTTCCTCACATGTTCCTCTGGTGCTCCACACATGTTCCTCACATGTTCCTCACATGTTCCTCACATGTTCCTCTGATGTTCCTCACATGTTCCTCACATGTTCCTCTGGTGTTCCTCACATGTTCCTCTGGTGTTCCTCACAGGTTCCTCACATGTTCCTCACATGTTCCTCACATGTTCCTCTGGTGTTCCTCACATGGTCCTCACATGTTCCTCACATGTTCCTCTGGTGCTCCTCACACATTCCTCACATGGTCCTCACATGTTCCTCACATGTTCCTCTGGTGCTCCTCACACATTCCTCACATGTTCCTCACATGGTCCTCACATGTTCCTCACATGTTCCTCACATGGTCCTCACATGGTCCTCACATGTTCCTCTGGTGCTCCTCACATGTTCCTCAAATGTTCCTCTGGTGTTCTTCACATTTTCCTCACATGTTCTTCTGGTGTTCCTCACATGTTCCTCTGGTGTTCCTCACATATTCCTCACATGGTCCTCACATGTTCCTCTGGTGTTCCTCACATGTTCCTCAGGTGTTTCTCACATGTTCCTCTGGTGTTCCTCACATATTCCTCACATGGTCCTCACATGTTCCTCTGGTGTTCCTCACATGTTCCTCACATGTTCCTCTGGTGTTCCTCACATGTTCCTCTAGTGTTCCTCTGGTGTTCCTCACATGTTCCTCACATGTTCCTCTGGTGTTCCTCACATGGTCCTCACATGTTCCTCACATGTTCCTCTGGTGTTCTTCACATGTTCCTCACATGGTCCTCACATGTTCCTCTGGTGTTCCTCACATGTTCCTCACATGTTCCTCTGGTGTTCCTCACATGTTCCTCACATGTTCCTCACATGGTCCTCACATGTTCCTCACATGTTCCTCACATGTTCCTCTGGTGTTCCTCACATGTTCCTCACATGTTCCTCTGGTGTTCCTCAAATGTTCCTCACATGTTCCTCACATGTTCCTCTGGTGCTCCTCACATGTTCCTCACATGTTCCTCTGGTGTTCCTCACATGTTCCTCACATGTTCCTCTGGTGTTCCTCACATGTTCCTCTGGTGTTTCTCACATGTTCCTCTGGTGTTCCTCACATATTCCTCACATGGTCCTCACATGTTCCTCTGGTGTTCCTCACATGTTCCTCACATGTTCCTCTGGTGTTCCTCACATGTTCCTCTGGTGTTTCTCACATGTTCCTCTGGTGTTCCTCACATATTCCTCACATGGTCCTCACATGTTCCTCTGGTGTTCCTCACATGTTCCTCACATGTTCCTCACATGTTCCTCTGGTGTTCCTCACATGTTCCTCACATATTCCTCTGGTGTTCCTCACATGTTCCTCTAGTGGTCCTCTGGTGTTCTTCACATGTTCCTCACATGGTCCTCACATGTTCCTCTGGTGTTCCTCACATGTTCCTCACATGTTCCTCACATGGTCCTCACATGTTCCTCTGGTGTTCCTCACATGTTCCTCACATGTTCCTCTGGTGTTCCTCACATGTTCCTCACATGTTCCTCTGGTGTTCCTCACATGTTCCTCACATGTTCCTCACATGTTCCTCTGGTGTTCCTCACATGTTCCTCACATGTTCCTCACATGTTCCTCACATGTTCCTCACATGTTCCTCACATGTTCCTCACATGTTCCTCACATGTTCCTCTGGTGTTCCTCACATGTTCCTCACATGTTCCTCACATGTTCCTCACATGTTCATCTGGTGTTCCTCACATGTTCCTCACATGTTCCTCACATGTTCCTCACATGGTTGATGTTAGTAAACTGTGTGGTGTGATAGTCAGAGGACTGTGGGGTTTTCCCTCTTGTGGCTGGAGGATGAATGAAGGGAGGCTCCAGGCTCAGGTTTCAAAGCCGTCTTCACATCACAGAAGACATCACACACACACTCACACACACACTCACACACACACTCACACACACACTCACACACACACACACACACACACACACTCACACACACACACACACTCACACACACACTCACACACACAAACACACACACACACACACACTCACACACACACACATACACACACTGTACACACACACTCACACACACACACACACTCACACACACACTCACACACACAAACACACACACACACACACACACACACTCACACACACACACATACACACACTGTACACACACACACACACACAGACACACAGCACTTCCTGTACACACAGCACTTCCTGTACACACAGCACTTCCTGTACACACAGCACTTCCTGTACACACAGCACTTCCTGTACACATAGCACTTCCTGTACACACAGCACTTCCTGTACACACAGCACTTCCTGTACACACAGCACTTCCTGTACACATAGCACTTCCTGTACACACAGCACTTCCTGTACACACAGCACTTCACATCTTCAGTTGTGTCAAGGTGAATGTCGCACAAATATGATTCAGTTCTTTTTTATTCATAAATGAACTGAAAAATATGTTATTAAAATTATAAAGGAAACAAATCCCAAAATGTGAGAGTGAAAATATATTTGCACCTGGAGCTCCACCTGCAGGTTCACGGCCCAAACGGCCCCAAACACACTCGCTAACGGCCCAAACGGCCCCAAACACACTCGCTAACGGCCCAAACGGCCCCAAACACACTCGCTAACGGCCCAAACGGCCCCAAACATACTCGCTAACGGCCCAAACGGCCCCAAACATACTCGCTAACGGCGCAAACGGCCCCAAGCATACTAACGGCTCAAACGGCCCCAAACATACTAACGGCTCAAACGGCCCCAAACATACTAACGGCCCAAACGGCCCCAAACACACTCGCTAACGGCCCAAACGGCCCCAAACACACTCGCTAACGGCCCCAAACATACTAACAGCCCAAATGGCCCCAAACATACTCGCTAACGGCCCAAACGGCCCCAAACATACTCGCTAACGGCGCAAACGGCCCCAAACATACTCGCTAACGGCGCAAACGGCCCCAAGCATACTAACGGCTCAAACGGCCCCAAACATACTAACGGCTCAAACGGACCCAAACATACTAACGGCCCAAACGGCCCCAAACATACTCGCTAACGGCCCCAAACAGACTCGCTAACGGCACAAACAGCCCCAAACATACTCGCTAACGGCCCAAATGGCCCCAAACATACTCGCTAACGGCCCCAAACATACTCGCTAACGGCCCAAATGGCCCCAAATATACTCGCTAACAGCCCAAATGGCCCCAAACATACTCGCTAACGGCCCCAAACATACTCGCTAACGGCCCAAACGGCCCCAAACATACTCGCTAACGGCCCAAACGGCCCCAAACATACCCGCTAACAGCCCAAATGGCCCCAAACATACTCGCTAATGGCCCAAACGGCCCCAAACATACTTGCTAACAGCGCAAACGGCCCCAAACATACTAACGGCTCGAACGGCCCCAAACATACACGCTAACGGCCTAAACAGCCCCAAACATACTCGCTAACGGCCCCAAACAGACTCGCTAACGGCCAAAACGGCCCCAAACATACTCGATAACGGCCCAAATGGCCCCAAACATACTCGCTAACGGCCCCAAACATACTCGCTAACAGCCCAAATGGCCCCAAACACACTCGCTAACGGCCCAAACGGCCCCAAACACACTCGCTAACGGCCCCAAACATACTAACAGCCCAAATGGCCCCAAACATACTCGCTAACGGCGCAAACGGCCCCAAGCATACTAACGGCTCAAACGGCCCCAAACATACTAATGGCTCAAACGGCCCCAAACATACTAACGGCCCAAACGGCCCCAAACACACTCGCTAACGGCCCAAACGGCCCCAAACACACTCGCTAACGGCCCCAAACATACTAACAGCCCAAATGGCCCCAAACATACTCGCTAACGGCCCAAACGGCCCCAAACATACTCGCTAACGGCGCAAACGGCCCCAAACATACTCGCTAACGGCGCAAACGGCCCCAAGCATACTAACGGCTCAAACGGCCCCAAACATACTAACGGCTCAAACGGACCCAAACATACTAACGGCCCAAACGGCCCCAAACATACTCGCTAACGGCCCCAAACAGACTCGCTAACGGCACAAACAGCCCCAAACATACTCGCTAACGGCCCAAATGGCCCCAAACATACTAACGGCTCAAACGGACCCAAACATACTAACGGCCCAAACGGCCCCAAACATACTCGTTAACGGCCCCAAACAGACTCGCTAACGGCCTAAACGACCCCAAACATACTCGCTAACGGCCTAAACGACCCCAAACATACTCGCTAACGGCCCCAAACAGCCCCAAACACCCAAAACGGCCCCAAACATGTTTAATTCAATCATGGACCAGAACATCTCCAAAGGCTGATGGCTTTATGTAGTGGTACCTGTGCAGGGCCTCCAGCTCAGCTCCAGGGCCCAGGTGCTCCAAAGCAGCAGCAGCTCCAGCAGAAGTCCACGAGAAGCCCACATGCTGGCTCTGACATGGGGGTCCTCAGCTGCACTTGGCTCTTGTGGCCCTCATCCTCAGTGTGTACGCCTGGGGCCCCACCAGCATCAGATCTGTAGCAGTGTCCTGGGCCACAAAACAAGGACAAAACAAACCCATGCAAACTTTTCTTCATGGAACATTGAGGAAAACCATGACAATATTCTCACCTGCTCCAGAGAACTCGTCCCGTTAAAGACACAAAACCATCATCGCTGCTTTTTCAGGCTCAGATCCAAATGGTATCGAGATGTAGTCAAAGTATTATATGAACCCACTGGATGTGTGTCCTGTGTGTCTCCTGTGTGTCTCCTGTGTGTCTCCTGTGTGTCTCCTGTGTGTCTCCTGTGTGTCTCCTGTGTGTCTCCTGTATGTCTCCTGTGCTTCTTCTGTGTGTCTCTTGTGTGTCTCCTGTATGTCTCTTGTATGTCCCTTGTGCGTCTCCTGTATGTCTCCTGTGCGTCTCCTGTGTGTCTCCTGTGTGTCTCCTGTGTGTCTCCTGTGCGTCTCCTGTGCGTCTCCTGTGCGTCTCCTGTGCGTCTCCTGTATGTCTCCTGTATGTCCCTTGTGCGTCTCCTGTGCGTCTCCTGTGCGTCTCCTGTGCGTCTCCTGTGCGTCCTCTGTGCGTCCTGACTAAACTGAGGTGAGATCAGAGTGAGAGAAAGGAGGTTTGGCCTGTTGTAAGCCCCGCCCCTAAACCACTCCCTCTCAGACTTGATTGGCTGTAGAGGCTGAAGGACACAAAGGTTTATATAAAAGAGCCAAATGGTGAAGAGAGCAAACACAGAAGTAGAAGTACATGTTGGGTTAGGGTTGGGTGAATACATGTTGTACATGAGTACATGTTGTACATGAATACATGTTGTACATGAGTACATGTTGTACATGAATACATGTTGTACATGAGTACATGTTGTACATGAGTACATGTTGTACATGAGTACATGTTGTGGGTGAATACATGTTGTACATGAGTACATGTTGTACATGAGTACAACATGTACTCATGTACAACATGTACTCATGTACATGTTGTACGTGAATACATGTTGTACATGAGTACATGTTGTACATGAGTACACATTCTATAGAGCAGCTGGTCCATTGAGGGCGATGGGGCGACGCCCCTCCTGGGGATCAGCCAATGATGTCAAATGGTATTCAACAACTGTTTTGTCTATCCATCCATCCATTTTCTACCGCTTGTTCCCTTTTGGGGTCGCGGGTGACTGGAGCCTATCCCAGTGACTTCGGGCCTTAGGCGGGGTACACCCTGGACAGTGGCCAACTTGTCGCAGGGTCAACACAGAGACATGGACATTACAGACAGTTCACTCTCACATTCATTCACTAGGGCCAATTTAGAGTTACCAATTTTTACCTAACACATGTATGTGTTTGGACGGTGGGAGGAGCCGGAGAACTCGGAGAGAACCCACGGTAACACGGGGAGAGGCAAGAGCGCTAACCGCCTTTGCCACCGTGCACCCTGTTTTGTCTAAAAACAATATAATTTCTTCAGAATGATTCTATATTATTATTAGTTTTAAATGTGTAAAAATAATCAAGTATATATATATATATATATATATATATATATATATATATATATATATTTATATATATATATATATACATGGTTCCAGCTTCTAGCTTCAGCTCCAGCATTTCCTCCTTGGGCAACGTGTCTCCACGGTGCCAGGTCCACCCCATGTGCCATTTCATTTCAAGCCCGGGCTTCCTGGTCTGTCCACTCCAGCCTCCTCATCCACTCCAGCCTCCTCATCCACTCCAGTCTCCTCATCCACTCCAGCCTCCTCATCCACTCCAGCCTCCTCATCCACTCCAGCCTCCTCATCCACTCCAGCCTCCTCATCCACTCCAGCCTCCTCATCCACTCCAGCCTCCTCATCCACTCCAGCCTCCTCATCCACTCCAGCCTCCTCATCCACTCCAGCCTCCTCATCCACTCCAGCCTCCTCATCCACTCCAGCCTCCTCATCCACTCCAGCCTCCTCATCCACTCCAGCCTCCTCATCCACTCCAGCCTCCTCAAGCACTGGATTGCCCTCTTGCTCTAACAGAAGGGCAGTGTCCACCCACCTGTCTCCAGCTCCAGGATACTTCAGCCTCGCACTTTCATGTCTCGCTGAATCAATTAAATCCCAGGTCAGCTTATTGCTGGCCGCGTCCCGACTTCTTTCGGCCCCAGAGACCCCTTCAACTCCAGCTGAATTGTTCTACAATCTCAAAGCACTAGTTCTCCCCCTGAGTGGTCCCAACTCCAGTCTCACTGCTATTGGAGCATGTCTGCCTGTCCGTTCGAGAGAGTCGGATACCCTCCTCCGTAGAACTCCTCAAGGTTTCTAACCCTAACCCTTTAAGTCGTGGATGGTCATCATGGATTTGCTCATATCGGTCTTGACGTAGTATCGACTGGCATCTCCTAATCCATTAATTCCCCAGAGCCGCATTCGGGTACCGAGATGCCTCCTCTTCCCTCTTCAGGCACCGGGATGCCGCCTCCCTCTTCGGGCACCAGGATGCCGCCTCCCTCTTCGGACACCAGGATGCCGCCTCCCTCTTCGGGCACCAGGATGCCGCCTCCCTCTTCGGACACCGGGATGCCGCCTCCCTCTTCAGGCACCGGGATGCCGCCTCCCTCTTCGGACACCGGGATGCCGCCTCTTCCCTCTTTGGACACCAGGATGCCGCCTCCCTCTTCGGGCACCAGGATGCCGCCTCCCTCTTCGGACACCAGGATGCCGCCTCCCTCTTCAGGCACCGGGATGCCGCCTCCCTCTTCGGACACCAGGATGCCGCCTCCCTCTTCAGGCACCGGGATGCCGCCTCCCTCTTCGGACACCGGGATGCCGCCTCCCTCTTCGGGCACCAGGATGCCAGTCCTGCCATGTTCTAGGAGTTCCCTGGTACCAACCCTAAGTTAAACCGGAGCTCTCGTCTCAGGAACCTTCTCCTCATGCTCCAAACAGCAGCTTGTCCCCATTTGGTCATCCCAACTTTGCCATGCAGATCATCCCCTAGGGACAAGCTCCTAATCTCCCACCTCCTGACCCGCTCCTCCACTTTGATATGCTGTTCCATCAGCCGGTTTTTAGGGTTACTTTAAGGCAAGTGCTCGTTCCCCCCAGCTTGACCAGTTCATCTGTGAGTTTGTATGTCTTTTGCTGCCTTATTTTAGATCCATATCGTGGGGATTGCTGCCGTCCTTTCGGGCCATTCATCTTCATGGCTATCCAGTCCGATGACCCTGTATTCACTGACGCCATCAACAAATACTTTCAGAACATTTATTACCGAGGTGGAACCGTCATCGATCCCAGTTCCTCCATCCTCAGCTACCACTTTCTACACCTGAGACCTTCTCTTCCTTCTGGACCACCCAGCTCAGTTTCCGTTCCAATCTACCTTCCCGTGTTCAACCTTCTTTCCCTAACTTATTACTTCCCATTCACCTTTGACCATCAGTCTCCATTTGCAGGTGCTCAAAGCCTACCTGAGCGGCATAAACATAGTTTCAGGTGTGCTCTTAGACTCGATGATTCCCTCGCCGTTCTGTGAAGAGACCAAACGACAATGGTCGTTAAAAGTTTGCAATGGCACGTTCCTTTTGCTTTCCAGGTTTGTTCTCCCGCTCAGAAGTTGCCTCGTCCTCAACCGTTCTCCTCACCCCGACACCAAGGTTCTCCAACCAACGCTTAGTCTTCCCCTAAAACAAGCAGGATCACAGTGGTAGTTCAAACACGATTGACTTGTTCAAGCAATTTTCCCGGACATTGCATACAGGTCGTCAAGTGGCACTTCCCCTCAGGACTTAATCCTCACTAACGACCAAGACCAGATTAGATCAAGGTCTGGTTCATCCTTTACTTAAAGTAGATTCTTGCCTGGTCCCCACATTTCCTACCAAACTTTTCCAGCATTGGCGCTGCCACATCTGCCTCCAGTTAAGGAGTTGTTGACTGCCTCATTATATCATGGAACACCGGTTCTCCATGGCCTTCCAGGTCTACACCCACCATTACCTCTGCGTTCTCATTCTGCCAATTCGCACGGCCTCTGTTAAGCTTCTTTTGGGGGTATCGAGGCCCGGGAGCATTCAGCCCTCATCGCAAGAAGCCCCAAAACGGCAACAACTTCTGTACATTTGTGTTGTTCACGTTTCTCGCCTGCCAATAAACACTTTGCATCGTAGCTGGAGTTGTGGTCCTTTCTAGTAAAATTAAGATAAGTTGTTATCTTAAGTTCGGGAGCAGGACCACGCCCCTTCATGCGGCTACACAATTTAAGCATCCAGATCACATACACCTGTGTTTATGTCGTCATGCCCCTCCCTCCCACCCTCTTTTTAATTATTCTAATTTATCTCCTAGATGGGGGTGTCGAGGCCCGGAAGCCTTCAGCCCTCATTGCAAGAAGCCCCAAAACGGCAACAACTTCTGTACATTTGTGTTGTTCATGTTTCTCGCCTGCCAATAAACACTTTGCATCATAGCTGGGGTCGTGGTCCTTGCTAGTGAATTGACCTAATGTGTAAAAAAGTCTTATTGTTGTGACATGGGACTGGAGCACCATCAGCAGACTCCATAGGTGATGGTCTGGGGTGCAGTCATCATAGGTGATGGTCTGGGGTGCAGTCATCATAGGTGATGGTCTGGGGTGCAGTCATCATAGGTGATGGTCTGGGGTGCAGTCATCATAGGTGATGGTCTGGGGTGCAGTCATCATAGGTGATGGTCTGGGGTGCAGTCATCATAGGTGATGGTCTGGGGTGCAGTCATCATAGGTGATGGTCTGGGGTGCAGTCATCATAGGTGATGGTCTGGGGTGCAGTCATCATAGGTGATGGTCTGGGGTGCAGTTGTGATAGGTTAGATAAGTATAGTTTTCTTTTATACAGCTGTGTATTTCATTAAGTGATTTCATGCGTTAAAAGACAATGGTTAAAAACTGGTTTACAATAAATGTGAATTCACAGAAGCCTTAACTTAAATAAATGTTATGTGTCATGTTAGAAAAGTATTGTTTTGTTTTCAGGTCATTTCGGTCATATGATCGGTTATCAGCCAGAATGCCTGAATCCTGTGTTCTTGATCCATTGCTTATGTCTTTTACCCGCCACTAGGGGATTTCCGTGCCGTTTCTCCTCATTGCATTAAACCCCTGCAAGAGGGAAACAAGTACAAATCACTCTCGTGATTATTTCTCCTGTTTTCAGGTAAATGTTACAGATTGTCATTTTCTTGTCACCTGTAAATAAGACGTTTTGATTGAAATAGGTTATTTTGAGTAAGTTAAGTTTTTATATGTGTACTTTGAAAGTTGAGACACCACGTTTTCTGTGCCCATGAACCTGTGCTCCGCCATTTTGGGCCAGTACAGATAATGTGGTGGAAGATTATTTTGCTATTTTCTGTATATTATGTGAAATTATTTGGTAAATGTTGTTGTTCCAAGGTCGGACATTTGAAATGTTGTACACGTGTGTTAACTTTGATTGCATTAAACCCCTGCAAGAGGGAAACAAGTACAAATCACTCTCGTGATTATTTCTCCTGTTTTCAGGGGTGCAACATTTGGAGGCACCGCTGGGATAGCTGTTTAGATGTCTGGTGTACACAGTCTGTGCACCGCAGTTTAAATCAGCTAAATCCCCCCACACAATTCAGGCAGACGTAGCGAGGAGGAGTTTGTGGTAAAGGAGAGCTGGCAGCAGTGTTCCAGTCTACGCATCCTGAGGCCAACCAGAGATCATCAGGAGCTGCAAAGACCATACACCTCAGCGTCACCTATACCTGCAAAAGTTCCTCCTGTCTACTGCCACAATGTCGACGCAGGAACAACTACAAGATCAAATTGTGCGTGAAGTGCACACCTTGCTCAAAGACCAATTAGTGACCATCTGTGAGTACTTGGGTATAGCAGACAAAATAAAGGCCAGCACAAGAACACGCCTGTCTCTGCTAACACATATCCAGATGCACATTGGAAGAGATGAAATGGAAGAACTTGAGGATCAAGGAATGTCAGAACTACTGTTGTTTAATGACAAGATTGCTGAAATAATAAAAGTTGGAAAAGAAGACCAAGATACAAATGAAAGAGGTGATTCAGAGCACACAGACGAACCAACTGCTACTTCACTGGTAACAGAGACAGTTAAGGTAGTCAACAACACAGTGGCTCAACCCCAGTTTCAACCAAGTAGCCACCCTGTGAGTAGTGTACCTGATCACAAGCAACAAAGTCCCTACTGGCAAAAGGACTTCAAAATATCAGGCCAGATAGGCGAGCCGGGCCAAAAGGATAAACTGACATTTTCCAGTCTTGCTCACCAGATTGAAAACGGACTGAGCAGAGGCTACTCAGAGCTGGACATTGTAGATTCTGTCATTAGAGCAATTCTTCCAGGCCTACAACTACGCAGCTACCTGGAAGGAAAGACCCAGCTTACCTTGCCCCCTCTACGTCGCATTCTACGCTCGCATTTCCAAGAGAAGAGTGCCACTGAACTCTATAAACAACTTGCTTCAGAGGTACAGAACCCTAAAGAGACCGCACAAACTTTCCTTATGAGAGTCCTAGATTTGAAACAGAAAGTATTGTTTGCTTCACAAGAGTCAGAATCAGGGCTTAAATATGACCCAGCTCTTGTCCAGCGTATGTGTTTACACACAATACTTACAGGCTTTCAGAGTGACAGTGTCAGAATAGACATGCAACCACTATTGTTAGACCCTGAGACCCCAGATGAGCTCTTGTTAGAGAGGTTAAATATGGCTTGTGCTAATGAAACCGAGAGAAAAAACAAGAAAAGGTGTTTAGCCTCACAGTCGGCAACAAGTGTGAGTGCAGTTGAGTTACATGACACAGTGCCCGCCAAGAATCCAGTGAAAGAGGTCAAGCCTAAATTTCCTTCTGAACTGTTTACTGAACTAGCAGAGCTTAAGACGGGTGTAGCCTCCCTTAAAGGTCTCAGTGCAGAGATAGCGCAAATTAAAGAGACATTACAGCAGCCAGTGACTAGTCTTCAGTCATATGCCCCTCCACCAGCTATGCAGTATGATAGAGACCCACAGATGCAGTTTTATAGCTATCAGGGCCCCCGCCAAAGACCACCACCCCCTAAGTATCCAGCGCAGCACTACCAAAGTCGTCCAGCTCGTCGTGAGAGGAGGTGCCACGCCTGCCAGCAAACCGGGGCCAGCGAGCGCTGCACACACTGCTACTTCTGTGGGAGTGGAGAACACTTTCAAGTTGGATGCAGAAACAGAGGTACAAGACAACAACAAGAGAGGCATTTAAACAGGCAATGGTTACCACCGAGGGACGAGTGTTAACCATCGCCCACCACAAGTCCCAACAGTGTACCAACTGTAAACAAGAACATCCAAATAATACCCTGCGGCAGTGTTCAACATGTAAAAAGACACTTTATTGTTCAAGAACATGCCAGAAGCAACACTGGAACGAACACAAGAGACAATGCATTGAGTTAAAGACAAACAATGGAAATAAAACTGTCAATATTCCACTGCCACCAGCCCAGGTAAACACCACGCACAAAGTCACATCTCTGGTGGGCAGACAATGCCTGGTCGAGTGTCTCCTGGATGGCCACAGACTCCAGGCTCTGTGGGATTCAGGCTCGCAAGTGTCAATCATCGACGAGAAACGGAAAGAGGACTATTTGCCACACATAAAGTTGAGAGATGTTGCAGAGCTCATGGACTCAACTCAACTGAGTTTGAATGCAGCCAATGGAACCAACATGCCGTACCTCGGGTGGATCGAGACGACTTTTCAACTCATTTCCGGAGCTGAACCACCTGAGAGAATAATTATTCCCATGCTGGTGATGAAAGGTTTTTACTTGTCACACCCCATTATAGGTTACAATGTCATTGAATACCTCCTGAATAAGACTGAAAAGGCAAAAGTATACAGTACAGTGAAAAAAGTATTCCCCGGCCTCAGAAGGAACAAGGTGAAAGCTTTCATTCAGGCTGTCAGCGCAGATACCGTAGATGAGTTTACAGTTAAAACTAAGAGAGACTGTATTACTGTACCAAAACGAAGTCACATTCCTGTTGAGTGCCGCATAGCTGCGCAGCCATTTAAAGAAGACATGACTATGCTGTTTGAGCCAGATTTAAATCCGCAGTGGCCAGACGATTTAGAGTTCTTTGACACTTTGGTTAAAGTTAAAAAGGGTAACCTACCTATCATAAGTGTTGATGTCTCTAATCCCACTGATCATGATATTGTCCTGTTAGGCCGTACAGTAGTGGGCACAGTGCAGACTATTACTTCCATCTTACCTGCTCAGGTGTTTGAAAAAACTACTGTAGCTTCAGTTATTCCCACAGGTACACAGTCACCCTGTAGCACTAGTGAAAGTTGGCACCCACCTGTAGATCTCAGCCATCTCAGTGAAGAACAGAGAGTAATCGTGCAGCAAATGCTTAGAGATGAGTGTGAGTCTTTCTCTAAAACGGACAATGACATAGGCTGTATCGAAAACTTGAAAATGACTATTTCACTCAAAGACAATGAGCCTGTTAAACGCACATATATGTCAGTTCCACGCCCACTCTATCAAGAGATGAAAAGTTACTTACATGATCTAATAGCACATGGCTGGGTCAAAAAGTCAAACTCATCATACTCCTCACCAGTTGTGTGTGTTAGAAAAAAGGATGGAACTTTAAGACTGTGCATAGATTACAGGGACTTGAATAGGAAAACTCATCCTGACCGCCAGCCAATCCCTCGTGTTCAGGACATTATGGACAGTTTCAAATCAAATCAATTTATTTTTGTAAGGCCCAAAATCACAACAACAGTTGCCTCTGAGGGCCACAGGGAGAAATGAATCAACAATGTCTGTGGTGGCGATGGAGTCAGACAATGTCTGTGGTGGCGAGGGACGATGTCCCAGGGTCCTCTGTCCTTAGACTCTCCTTCTCGGCCAGGAAAAACTACAAAAAAAACCTCTTTGGGAAAAAAGCGTAGAAACCTGGAGGAGTTCCAGTGAAGGAGAGATCCGACTCTCACAGACGGACAGACGGACACGAGGAGACTGGAGCTGGACCCACTCTTCAGGCAGAAGAGGGACCGTCTGAGTCGAGCTGGACCCACTCTTCAGGCAGAAGAGGGACCGTCTGAGTCGAGCTGGACCCACTCTTCAGGCAGAAGAGGGACCGTCGGAGGCGAGCTGGACCCACTCTTCAGGCAGAAGAGGGACCGTCGGAGGCGAGCTGGACCCACTCTTCAGGCAGAAGAGGGACCGTCGGAGGCGAGCTGGACCCACTCTTCAGGCAGAAGAGGGACCGTCGGAGGCGAGCTGGACCCACTCTTCAGGCAGAAGAGGGACCGTCGGAGGCGAGCTGGACCCACTCTTCAGGCAGATGAGGGACCGTCCACACAGGGCAGGGACCACTTCACCAGGGGAGGGGCATCTGGGTCCACAGGTCCTCAGGAGTGAGAGAAAGAAAAGAAGGCGGTGAACAGTTTGCAAGTGGAATCAAAAAATAAATATTGTTTGATAGCATAAGTAGTCAGAAGAAGAAGAGGATAGTGCTCAAGCTGTCATACTTCCCCAGCATAGTTACTCCTAGGGCAGCGTAGCTGAAGCTGTGGGTTTATCTTTATGTTCCTAACTAGTCTGACCATAAGCGATTTCGAAGAGGAACGTTTTAAGCCTGGACTTAAATGAAGAGACTGTGTCAGCATATTTAACATGGGTCGGGAGCTGATTCCATAACACAGGAGCTTGGTAGCTAAACACTCTACCTCCTACAGTACTTTTAGAGACTCTTGGCACCACCAGAAGGCCGGCATTCTGAGAGCGAAGAGCTCTGTTTGGATGATATGGTTCTATAGCATCTTTGAGGTAGGATGGGGCCATGTCATTTATGGCTTTGTAGGTCAAGAGTAGAATTTTGAATTTGATTCTAGATTCGACGGGGAGCCAGTGAAGAGACTCCAGCACCGGCGTAATGTGCTCTCTTCTTTTTGTTCCTGTTAGTAATCTTGCTGCTGCATTTTGAACCAGTTAAAGCTTTTTATGGAGCTTTTAGGACACGCTGCAAGCAGGGAGTTACAGTAGTCTAATCTAGTCGTTACAAATGCATGGATAAGTTTTTCAGCTTCACTTTTAGGCCGGATTCTTCTGATTTTGGCGATGTTGCGCAAATGGAAATAGGCTGTTTTACAAGCTTGATTTATATGAGCTTTAAATGAGAGCTCCTGGTCAAATAAGACTCCAAGGTTTCTTACAGTAGAACTGGAGGCTACACTGACATTGTCCAGTGTGACTATCTGCTCAGATAGAGCGTCTCGTAGATGCTTAGGGCCAAGCACAATGACCTCAGTTTTTTCAGGGTTAAGAAGCAGGTAGTTTAGTGTCATCCAGGTTTTTATCTCCTTCACACAAGTACTAAGTCTGTCTACTTGATCGCTCTGATCAGGTTTCATTGATAAATACAGCTGAGTGTCATCTGCATAGCAGTGGAAGTTAATGCCATGCTTTCTGATAATGTTGCCTAATGGTAGCATATAAAGAGTAAACAGAATTGGACCGAGTACCGAACCCTGTGGCACACCGTAAATTACTTTAGAGCATGGTGAGGAGCTCTGGTTTACATTAACAAATTGGAACCTATAAGATAGATAGGATTTAAACCAGCTGAGGGCTGTTCCTCCAACACCTACATCACATTCTAACCTCTGCAGTAGAATGTTGTGGTCGATGGTGTCAAACGCTGCGCTGAGGTCCAACAGAACCAGGATTGAGACCAGTCCATCGTCAGCGGCTAATAACAAATCATTTGTGACTTTAACTAGTGCAGTTTCAGTGCTGTGGTGGGCTCTGAACCCTGACTGGAAAACTTCAAATAAGTTATTGTCCTGCAGGTGGCGACAAAGCTGTTTTACTACAACTTTTTCAAGGATTTTAGAGACGAAGGGAAGATTTGAAATAGGTCTGTAGTTTACCAATAGGTCGGGATCTAGATTAGGCTTTTTCAGAAGAGGTTTAATGACTGCATGTTTGAAGGACTGTGGAACATAGCCACTTTCGAGTGAAGTATTTATTATATTAAGAATAGGGTCTATAATTAGGGGAAGAATGTCTTTGAGGAGTCTGCTTGGAATGGGGTCTAGGACACAAGTTGAGCTTTTAGAGGTTTAGGTGGAAACTCTTGGTTTTCACTTTTGGATCAAGGAAAAGCGTACCACCAGGGGTTCATGTCAGAGGAAAGCCGGCCACTCACTGCCTTTGTGACCCCCTGGGGACTCTATGAGTGGATACGCATCCCTTTTGGACTGATGAATGCTCCTGCAGCATTTCAACGCTGTATGGAAGAGTGCTTGGAGGGACTTCGTGACAACATATGCATCCCATACCTGGATGACACATTAGTCTACAGCAAAACCTTCAACGATCATGTGGAGGATGTGAGAAAGGTGCTCCAGCGGCTAAGAAACGTTGGTATCAAACTTAAGCCAAGTAAGTGTGACATCTTTAAAGCTGAAGTACGCTATTTAGGCAGAATAGTGTCAGCAGAGGGCAGTAGAGTTGATCCCGCAGATTTTGAAGCAGTAAGAGCACTCAAAGACACTAACCCACAAAACGTTGGTCAGCTCAGAAAAATGTTAGGCCTTCTGTCATACTATAGACAGTACATAAAAGACTTTTCCAGAAAAGCAAGCTGTCTGTATGAACTGTTGAAAGCCGAAAAAGATACAGACAACTTAAAAGTGACAAAGAGAAAACAAAAGAAATCCAGTCCAGTTGTGCCCTCAACAAAACAAATATTGTGGACTGATCAACACCAAAGTGCACTTGAGGAACTAATAGACTGTTTGCTCAACCCACCAGTGCTCGGCTTCCCGGAGTTCACTCAGCCGTTCATCGTACACACTGACGCCTCACACAAGGGACTAGGTGCAGTGTTGTACCAAAGACAAAATGGTAAGCTGCGAGTTATTGCTTATGGCTCCCGCACATTAACAGCAGCTGAAAAGAACTACCATTTTCATGCAGGCAAGCTAGAGTTTTTAGCTTTGAAGTGGGCTATCACTGACAAATTTAGAGACTATTTATACTATGCCCCAACATTCACTGTGTTTAGTGACAACAACCCGCTAACATACATTTTGTCCACTGCTAAACTTAACGCAACAACTTCTAGATGGGTTGCTGAGCTTGCTGACTTTCACTTCACTATTAAGTACAAACCTGGAAAGGAAAATGGTGATGCTGATGCTTTATCCAGAATGCCTCTAGATGTAGAGACATTAATGAGAGACTGTTCTGTAGAACTTGCACCTAACTCTATTTCAGCTGCTATTCAAGCCATTGAGGTGCAAAACGACACTCCTGCCACATGGACATTATCAGTAACAGCCATGTCGGTCACAGCACAAGGTGAGCCAGCTGAAGCGTCATTCACGCCCATACCGAAAGAACAGTTAAGCCAAGCACAAAAGACTGATCCTGTTATAGGCCCTGTATTACAGTGTAAACAGTCAGATTCAAAGCCACTGACCAAAGAGCTGAAAACATTCAGTCCAAAAACCAAATGTCTGTTCAGAGAATGGGACAAGCTAGCACTAGACCGTGATGGTATCTTATACAGAACCACATTTGCCCGCAAACAATTAGTCCTGCCAGAACAGTTCATAAAGACAGTGTTTGAAGAACTGCACAACAACCTGGGTCATCAAGGAGTTGACCGCACAGTTTCCCTAGTACGTGATCGCTTCTTTTGGCCATACATGCAGTCAGACATTGAGCATTATGTGACCAAAGTTTGTTCCTGTGTCAAACAGAAAAAGCCCAGTCGTGACACAAGAGCACCTTTATGCAATATTGTAACCACACAGCCGTTTGAACTTGTGTGTATAGACTTTTTACATCTTGACAAATGCAAAGGCGGTTATGAATATATTTTAGTGATAGTTGACCACTTCACACGCTTTGCACAAGCCTATGCCACAACGTCAAAGTCAGGGAAAACTGCAGCAAACCTTGTATTCAATGACTATGCCCTGAAATTTGGTTTTCCTTCTCGCATTCACCATGACCAAGGCGGTGAATTTGAAAATCAGCTATTCACGCAGCTCAAGAAACTAAGTGGCATGGCAGGCTGTAGAACAACGCCCTATCACCCAATGGGGAATGGCCAAGTTGAGCGAATGAACAGGACATTGTTACAAATGCTTAAGACGCTAACTGAAACACAAAAATCAAACTGGAAGGAATCTATCAACAAGTTGATGTACTCGTATAACTGTACACGCTGTGAAGTAATTGGTTATTCCCCCTTTTATCTACTCTTTGGACGGTCACCCAGATTACCAGTAGATATGCTCTTTGGACTATATTCAGATTCAAGTTTTCATGACCACAGAGACTATGTTGAAAAATGGAGAAAAGGCATGGAAGAAGCCTATGCCATAGCAAATGAGAATGCAAAGAAAGCTGCTGATAAAAGCAAAAGACATTATGACACCAAAGTGAAGAGTTCTGTGTTACAGCCTGGCGAGAGAGTTTTGGTCAAAAACCTGACACCAAGGGGAGGCCCAGGGAAACTAAGAGACTATTGGGAAGACACTATTCACACAGTAGTCAGACAAATGGGTCCAGATCTCCCAATCTATGAAGTAAGACCAGAGAGAGGCAAAGGTCGCTCTAGAGTGCTACACAGAAATTTACTCATGTCATGTGACCACTTACCTTTTGAATGTGACCCTGATAAAGACAATGCAGCAAAACACAAAAACAGAAGCAAACCTGCTCGAGACAACCCTGTGTCAGACGATGAGGAGAGTGGTGATGAGTACAGCTTTTACTATGCACCACCTCAGCATCCTGTGTTCCAGCCATCAGACTCTCCTGTTGAACCGTTAAGAGAACCCTCCGGCAGTGAGACATCAGCTTCCAGAACCAGCACCTGCTGCATCACCAGAACCCCCTGGTGGAGACCAACCCGACGTTCCTGACCCTGTTGCTGTGGAGACAACCCATGAGGAGACGGATTCTGCGGATGGTGACCCACCGGCCCCTCCATCGCCTGCTGCACCTGAGGGACCAGAGGAGCCATCGCCCCAGCGACCTCAACGAGAGAGACACCCGCCGAGACGGATGACCTACAACCACCTGGGCACTCCATCCTGCTTCAGTGTCCAGCCTGCCCCATCACTGTATCCTGTGTATCCAGGTTTGGTGCCATGGTTTCCAGCTCTACAGCCATACTACGCCCAGCCCTTTGGTATGTATGGATTACAACAAACTTGAGTTGACATTTTTGCCATGGATGACCTGGTACGAAAGACTGTCGTCAAATCTACGTTTGCTACTTTTGGATTATGAATGCAGAAAATGGACTGTTTATGGACTATAGTCTTCAGTTCTAACCTGCGGATGGTTTACTCTTCTGTTGACGGACTAATGAGTAAACATGGACTCTGAAGAAACATTTTTTTTGGTATAATGTCGAGACGACATTTTTCAAGTGGGAGAGAGTGTGATAGGTTAGATAAGTATAGTTTTCTTTTATACAGCTGTGTATTTCATTAAGTGATTTCATGCGTTAAAAGACAATGGTTAAAAACTGGTTTACAATAAATGTGAATTCACAGAAGCCTTAACTTAAATAAATGTTATGTGTCATGTTAGAAAAGTATTGTTTTGTTTTCAGGTCATTTCGGTCATATGATCGGTTATCAGCCAGAATGCCTGAATCCTGTGTTCTTGATCCATTGCTTATGTCTTTTACCCGCCACTAGGGGATTTCCGTGCCGTTTCTCCTCATTGCATTAAACCCCTGCAAGAGGGAAACAAGTACAAATCACTCTCGTGATTATTTCTCCTGTTTTCAGGGGTGCAACACAGTCATCATAGGTGATGGTCTGGGGTGCAGTCATCATAGGTGATGGTCTGGGGTGCAACACAGTCATCATAGGTGATGGTCTGGGGTGCAGTCATCATAGGTGATGGTCTGGGGTGCAACACAGTCATCATAGGTGATGGTCTGGGGTGCAGTCATCATAGGTGATGGTCTGGGGTGCAACACAGTCATCATAGGTGATGGTCTGGGGTGCAGTCATCATAGGTGATGGTCTGGGGTGCAGTCATCATAGGTGATGGTCTGGGGTGCAGTCATCATAGGTGATGGTCTGGGGTGCAGTCATCATAGGTGATGGTCTGGGGTGCAGTCATCATAGGTGATGGTCTGGGGTGCAGTCATCATAGGTGATGGTCTGGGGTGCAGTCATCATAGGTGATGGTCTGGGGTGCAGTCATCATAGGTGATGGTCTGGGGTGCAGTCATCATAGGTGATGGTCTGGGGTGCAGTCATCATAGGTGATGGTCTGGGGTGCAGTCATCATAGGTGATGGTCTGGGGTGCAGTCATCATAGGTGATGGTCTGGGGTGCAGTCATCATAGGTGATGGTCTGGGGTGCAGTCATCATAGGTGATGGTCTGGGGTGCAGTCATCATAGGTGATGAACTCTCTTAACAGCAAATGCATATCTCCAGCCTGTCCGTCTGCGGGAGGAGGATCTCTCCTTCACTGTGGTTCTGTTTTGTAGTTTTTCCTGCAGGAGGCGGGTCTAAGGACAGAGGATGATGGGACAGTTATCCTTTGCTAAATTTCAGTTAACATTGTTTGCAACGTTGTTTGCAACATAATTAAGACAGAATAAATGCATTATTATCCATGCTGACCTCCTGCCAAACACAAGATTGTCAAACTGACATCAACTTGAGAAGCGAAGTGAGATGTCCAACGCACACGTTTCTGAAGGGAAATTCCAACCAGAGCAGCGTTCATTTTTCCAAGTTGGAGGTCGGATCTTCCGAGGTTCCGAGCTCACGCAGCATCTCACGCCGTCAGAGCATTACACATCCACACAAGCAGCTTTACGCTTATGTGCAGCACGCTCAGATCTACATGCAAAAAGACCTTAAGGCTAAACTGGTATTCATTTGGGACCTTTTGTTGAGATGTGTGAAGGAGTTATGAATTTATTGTATAAAAAGGAAATAAATCTAATATTAATCATTACCATCATCTGACAATCATGAACAAAGCTAATCGGAATCAGAATCAGAAAAGGTTTATTGCCTTTTTTTAATACAGTTCACAAACATAAGAATGAATAACACATTATTTACTTCTGTACCTACTTTGTGTTGCAACACTGGAATTTCCCCATTGCTGGACAAATAAAGGCTTACCTTATGTAAACGAAAAAATTTAGAAATATAAAATAACTTGGTCCTGATATTTACAAAAAAAATTACAGTTGGTCGGAAAAAAGTGAAACAGAAACAGAAAGTGAACAGTGCATGAATAAGTGTTGGTTGAGTATTGTTTAAGTGTCAGGTGTGTTCATGAGTCAGAGGGAAAGAAAGTGTTCTAGTGGAGGAGGTTCTGGTCCAGATGGACCTGAGCCTCCTGCCTGAGGGGAGTGGCCTCCTGTCTGAGGGGAGTGGCCTCCTGCCTGAGGGGAGTGGCCTCCTGCCTGAGGGGAGTGGCCTCCTGCCTGAGGGGAGTGGCCTCCTGCCTGAGGGGAGTGGCCTCCTGCCTGGGGGGAGTGGCCTCCTGCCTGAGGGGAGTGGCCTTCTGTCTGAGGGGAGTGGTCTCCTGCCTGAGGGGAGTGGCCTCCTGCCTGAGGGGAGTTTTCTCCTGTCTGAGGGGAGTGGTCTCCTGCCTGAGGGGAGTGGCCTCCTGCCTGAGGGGAGTTTTCTCCTGTCTGAGGGGAGTGGTCTCCTGCCTGAGGGGAGGGGCCTCTTGCCTGGGGGGAGTGGCTCAAATAGTCCATGTCGGCTGTGATTGGACCCTCACGTCCCAGAGTCCTGAGACGTACAGGTCCTGCAGAGATGAAGTCTGCAGCTGATCACCTTCTCATCAGAGGGCGCTGTAGTCTCTGTTTGTCCCTGGCTGTGGCTCCAGTGTACCACACGGTGATGGAGGAGGTGATGGAGGAGGTGATGGAGGAGGTGATGGAGGAGGTGATGGAGGAGGTGATGGAGGAGGTGATGGAGGAGGTGTAGAACCGCTCCATCATCAGTTTGTCTTTCCTCAGCTGCAGCAGGAAGTACATCCTCTGCTGGAGCTTCTTGATGAGGAGCTGATGGTGGCTCCTCCCACTTGAGGTCCTGGTGATGGAGGCTCCTCCCTCTTGAGGTCCTGATGATGGTGGCTCCTCCCACTTGAGGTCCTGGTGATGGTGGCTCCTCCCACTTGAGGTCCTGGTGATGGTGGCTCCTCCCACTTGAGGTCCTGGTGATGGTGGCTCCTCCCTCTTGAGGTCCTGGTGATGGTGGCTCCTCCCTCTTGAGGTCCTGGTGATGGTGGCTCCTCCCACTTGAGGTCCTGGTGATGGTGGCTCCTCCCACTTGAGGTCCTGGTGATGGTGGCTCCTCCCACTTGAGGTCCTGGTGATGGTGGCTCCTCCCACTTGAGGTCCTGGTGATGGTGGCTCCTCCCACTTGAGGTCCTGGTGATGGTGGAGCAGAGGAAGTGGAGGGAGTCCTCAGTGGAGATGGGGGGCTGTGACTTTCCTGAAGTCCATGATCATCTCCACCGTCTTCTGGGCGTTGAACTCCAGGTTGTCCAAACGGTGGGAGGAGCCGGAGAACCCGGAGAGAACCCACGAAAAGAAATCAGGCCCACTTAAAATGAAAAATACAAAGATCCTGTTGTTCATGAGATGTATAGTATATATAGTAGTATGTATAGATGTATAGTATATATAGTAGTATGTAGTACTAGTACAGTAGTAGTTATATGTGAGAGTCCTTTGGCCTGTGGTTCCATCCTAAAAGAACCACATTTCTTTACTTTACTGGCTTGTTGTTGGTGAGTGGGCGTGTCCCTGGTGAGTGGGCGTGTCCCTGGTGAGTGGGCGTGTCCCTGGCGCTGCCCGTTCTTTTCGCCATGATAAGTGTCTTTTAACTCCGCCCATTATTGTGAGCTAGAACCTGCAAGGTGCGAATGGGCGGGGCACTTATGTCCTATCAATGCTCTGATTGGCCGGGTAGCGTATGTCAACCGTATTGTATCATTGGCTATGATACATACAGCGCTGCGCACACGATATTTATGAAGACAATAGAAGTTGTCCATTTACTGTCAATAAACCGCAGGTGTAACATGAGATATGTAACATGATATTTACCCATAAATAAACACTGTAGTGATGCGTCTTTTGAACCAGGGCGCGCGGCGCACCCGCGGTCCTCTGCGCGGCGCACCCGCGGTCCTCTGCGCGGCGCACCCGCGGTCCTCTGCGCGGCGCACCCGCGGTCCTCTGCGCGGCGCACCCGCGGTCCTCTGCGCGGCGGGACTAATTAGACTAATATCTCAGTGAATATGAGTCTGATTGTAATAAAACACACAGCGTTTTGAAACTAAAAATATAGAGAACAGGAGTTACACGACGTGTCCCCTGGACAGTTGCCTGAACAGCCGTTCCCAACACTTTTTGGCAAAATACTTATCAAATCTGTGTGTGGTTCTGGAGCTGCGTTTATATTTCTAGGGCGGAGTTTAGAGCAGAGACAGAACCAATCACATAAACCCAGAAGTGACGCAAAATTGCGACGCGCTTAACCAGATATTACCCATGTCAACAAGGCGTGTTCCACGTTCTCCGTCCTGAACGCAGAACATGTCTCCTGAATAGAGATCACGCCCTTCGTATAACCACATCTAACGCACGTTCATCACGGCGAGTAGAGCGGACTTTCCTGATGTTCAAACCGAAGCGAGAGCAGATGTAAAGACTCGGTCACGAGCCGGGTCACGAGCCGGCGTGACCTGGGTCACGAGCCGGGTCAGCCATCTTGAATGTTTTGGATCGGGGGTGAAGAGCTACTTCCGTATCTCAGTGTGAAGCGTTAAAACCTCCGCCTGGGATTGGTAAATTGGTCGGTAGATGGAATACCGACGATCTCATTGGCTATTGACGACTCTGAGTCCAGACCGAGACGCATTCGAAAAGAATGTGGGGGGGGGCTGGCTGGTCAGGCAACCTGGACAGTGCTTCTACTGTCCACTAGAGTCTTCTACTGTCCACTAGAGTCTTCTACTGTCCACAAGAGTCTTCTACTGTCCACTAGAGTCTTCTACTGTCCACTAGAGTCTTCTACTGTCCACTAGAGTCTTCTACTGTCCACTAGAGTCTTCTACTGTCCACAAGAGTCTTCTACTGTCCACTAGAGTCTTCTACTGTCCACTAGAGTCTTCTACTGTCCACTAGAGTCTTCTACTGTCCACAAGAGTCTTCTACTGTCCACAAGAGTCTTCTACTGTCCACTAGAGTCTTCTACAGTCCACTAGAGTCTTCTACTGTCCACCAGAGTCTTCTACTGTCCACCAGAGTCTTCTACTGTCCACCAGAGTCTTCTACTGTCCACCAGAGTCTTCTACTGTCCACCAGAGTCTTCTACTGTCCACCAGAGTCTTCTACTGTCCACCAGAGTCTTCTACTGTCCACAAGAGTCTTCTACAGTCCACTAGAGTCTTCTACTGTCCACTAGAGTCTTCTACTGTCCACTAGAGTCTTCTACTGTCCACTAGAGTCTTCTACTGTCCACAAGAGTCTTCTACTGTCCACTAGAGTCTCTACTGTCCACAAGAGTCTTCTACTGTCCACTAGAGTCTTCTACAGTCCACTAGAGTCTTCTACAGTCCACTAGAGTCTTCAACTGTCCACTAGAGTCTTCTACTGTCCACAAGAGTCTTCTATTGTCCACCAGAGTCTTCTACTGTCCACCAGAGTCTTCTACAGTCCAGAGTCTTCTACTGACCACAAGAGTCTTCTACTGTCCACTAGAGTCTTCTACTGTCCACAAGAGTCTTCTACTGTCCACTAGTCTTCTACTGTCCACAAGTCTTCTACTGTCCACTAGAGTTTTCTACTGTCCACAAGAGTCTTCTACTGTCCACTAGAGTCTTCTACTGTCCACAAGAGTCTTCTACTGTCCACTAGAGTCTTCTACTGTCCACTAGAGTCTTCTACTGTCCACAAGAGTCTTCTACTGTCCACAAGAGTCTTCTACTGTCCACAAGAGTCTTCTACTGTCCACAAGAGTCTTCTACTGTCCACAAGAGTCTTCTACTGTCCACTAGAGTCTTCTACTGTCCACTAGAGTCTTCTACTGTCCACTAGTCTTCTACTGTCCACAAGAGTCTTCTACTGTCCACTAGAGTCTTCTACTGTCCACTAGAGTCTTCTACTGTCCACTAGAGTCTTCTACTGTCCACTAGAGTCTTCTACTGTCCACTAGAGTCTTCTACTGTCCACTAGAGTCTTCTACTGTCCACAAGAGTCTTCTACTGTCCACAAGAGTCTTCTACTGTCCACAAGAGTCTTCTACTGTCCACAAGAGTCTTCTACTGTCCACAAGAGTCTTCTACTGTCCACTAGAGTCTTCTACTGTCCACAAGAGTCTTCTACTGTCCACAAGAGTCTTCTACTGTCCACAAGAGTCTTCTACTGTCCACTAGAGTCTTCTACTGTCCACTAGAGTCTTCTACTGTCCACTAGAGTCTTCTACTGTCCACAAGAGTCTTCTACTGTCCACAAGAGTCTTCTACTGTCCACAAGAGTCTTCTACTGTCCACAAGAGTCTTCTACTGTCCACAAGAGTCTTCTACTGTCCACAAGAGTCTTCTACTGTCCACAAGAGTCTTCTACTGTCCACAAGAGTCTTCTACTGTCCACAAGAGTCTTCTACTGTCCACAAGAGTCTTCTACTGTCCACTAGAGTCTTCTACTGTCCACAAGAGTCTTCTACTGTCCACAAGAGTCTTCTACTGTCCACAAGAGTCTTCTACTGTCCACAAGAGTCTTCTACTGTCCACTAGAGTCTTCTACTGTCCACTAGAGTCTCTACTGTCCACTAGAGTCTTCTACTGTCCACTAGAGTCTTCTACTGTCCACTAGAGTCTTCTACAGTCCACTAGAGTCTTCAACTGTCCACTAGAGTCTTCAACTGTCCACTAGAGTCTTCAACTGTCCACTAGAGTCTTCTACTGTCCACAAGAGTCTTCTACTGTCCACAGGAGTCTTCTACTGTCCACAGGAGTCTTCTACAGTCCACAGGAGTCTTCTACTGTCCACTAGAGTCTTCTACAGTCCACTAGAGTCTTCTACAGTCCACTAGAGTCTTCTACTGTCCACTAGAGTCTTCTACTGTCCACTAGTCTTCTACTGTCCACTAGAGTCTTCTACAGTGTGTCAAATGCTTGCGCTTCATTCTAGATTGCTCCCGGTGGCCGTTTGGTAATTAGATTAGGTCTAATATTAGTTAGACCTATTATTATTATTATTATTATGTTATTAATTCATAGGTTTATGGTGAATAAAATGTTCTGCGCGCCATAGATTTTCTTCTGCGTGCACTATGTGCGAGCAGTGCGCAATTGCGCAGGCGCAGCTTAGAGGGAACAGAGGGAGAAAGTACACAGCCTTGTGGCGCTCCTGTGCTGATAGGAGCCCCAGCCACACGCACTGCCTCAGACCCGGAGGTCTGCAGGTGGAGTCAGTGCTCCCCCTGTGGGTGGAGTCAGTGCTCCCCCTGGAGGTGGAGTCAGTGCTCCCCCTGTGGGTGGAGTCAGTGCTCCCCCTGGAGGTGGAGTCAGTGCTCCCCCTGTGGGTGGAGTCAGTGCTCCCCCTGTGGGTGGAGTCAGTGCTCCCCCTGGAGGTGGAGTCAGTGCTTCCCCTGGAGGTGGAGTCAGTGCTTCCCCTGGAGGTGGAGTCAGTGCTCCCCCTGTGGGTGGAGTCAGTGCTCCCCCTGGAGGTGGAGTCAGTGCTCCCCCTGTGGGTGGAGTCAGTGCTCCCCCTGGAGGTGGAGTCAGTGCTCCCCCTGGAGGTGGAGTCAGTGCTTCCCCTGGAGGTGGAGTCAGTGCTCCCCCTGTGGGTGGAGTCAGTGCTCCCCCTGTGGGTGGAGTCAGTGCTCCACCTGCGGGTGGAGTCAGTCAGGCATGTTGAGCTGGGAGAGCTTGTCCTGGAGCAGAGCAGGAGGTGGTGTTGATCCTGGTGCAGGTTCCAGAGGAGTCCAGGTGCTGCTTATGAGTCAGTGTAACAGTTGTTTCCCAGCTCCACTGCCCTAGAGTAACTGTGCTGGGGGAAGTATGGCAGCTTGAGCTCTATCCTCTGCTTAAGACTCCTCCTCCTCCTCCTTTTTGCCATGACTCTCTCTCCTCCTCCTTCTTGCCTTGACTCTCTCTCCTCCTTTTTGCCATGACTCTCTCTCCTCCTCCTTTTTGCCATGACTCTCTCCTCCTCCTTTTTGCCATGACTCTCTCTCCTCCTCCTTCATGCCATGACTCTCTCTCCTCCTCCTTTTTGCCATGACTCTCTCTCCTCCTCCTTTTTGCCATGACTCTCTCTCCTCCTCCTCCTTTTTGCCTTGACTCTCTCTCCTCCTCCTTCATGCCATGACTCTCTCTCCTCCTCCTTCATGCCATGACTCTCTCTCCTCCTTTTTGCCATGACTCTCTCTCCTCCTCCTTTTTGCCATGACTCTCTCCTCCTCCTTTTTGCCATGACTCTCTCTCCTCCTCCTACATGCCATGACTCTCTCTCCTCCTCCTTCATGCCATGACTCTCTCTCCTCCTCCTTCATGCCATGACTCTCTCTCCTCCTCATTCTTGCCATGACTCTCTCCTCCTCCTTTTTGCCATGACTCTCTCTCCTCCTCCTTCATGCCATGACTCTCTCTCCTCCTCCTTTTTGCCATGACTCTCTCTCCTCCTCCTTTTTGCCATGACTCTCTCTCCTCCTCCTTCATGCCATGACTCTCTCTCCTCCTCATTCTTGCCATGACTCTCTCTCCTCCTCCTTCATGCCATGACTCTCTCTCCTCCTCATTCTTGCCATGACTCTCTCCTCCTCCTTTTTGCCATGACTCTCTCTCCTCCTCCTTCATTCCATGACTCTCTCTCCTCCTCCTTCATGCCATGACTCTCTCTCCTCCTCCTTCTTGCCATGACTCTCTCTCCTCCTCCTTCATGCCATGACTCTCTCTCCTCCTCCATCATTCCATGACTCTCTCTCCTCCTCCTTCATGTCATGACTCTCTCTCCTCCTCCTTCTTGCCTTGACTCTCTCTCCTCCTCCTTCATGCCATGACTCTCTCTCCTCCTCCTTCATTCCATGACTCTCTCTCCTCCTCCTTCATGCCATGACTCTCTCTCCTCCTCCTTCACGCCATGACTCTCTCCTCCTCCTTCTTGCCTTGACTTTCTCTCCTTCTCCTTTTTGCCATGACTCTCTCCTCCTCCTTCATGCCATGACTCTCTCTCCTCCTCCTTCATGCCATGACTCTCTCTCCTCCTTTTTGCCATGACTCTCTCTCCTCCTCCTTCATGCCATGACTCTCTCTCCTCCTCCTTCATGCCATGACTCTCTCTCCTCCTTTTTGCCATGACTCTCTCTCCTCCTCCTTCATGCCATGACTCTCTCTCCTCCTCCTTCATGCCATGACTCTCTCTCCTCCTCCTTCATGCCATGACTCTCTCTCCTCCTCATTCTTGCCATGACTCTCTCCTCCTCCTTTTTGCCATGACTCTCTCTCCTCCTCCTTCATGCCATGACTCTCTCTCCTCCTCCTTTTTGCCATGACTCTCTCTCCTCCTCCTTCATGCCATGACTCTCTCTCCTCCTCATTCTTGCCATGACTCTCTCTCCTCCTCCTTCATGCCATGACTCTCTCTCCTCCTCCTTTTTGCCATGACTCTCTCTCCTCCTCCTTCATTCCATGACTCTCTCTCCTCCTCCTTCATGCCATGACTCTCTCTCCTCCTCCTTCTTGCCATGACTCTCTCCTCCTCCTCCTTCATTCCATGACTCTCTCTCCTCCTCCTTCATGCCATGACTCTCTCTCCTCCTCCATCATTCCATGACTCTCTCTCCTCCTCCTTCTTGCCTTGACTCTCTCTCCTCCTCCTTCATGCCATGACTCTCTCCTCCTCCTTCATTCCATGACTCTCTCTCCTCCTCCTTCATGCCATGACTCTCTCTCCTCCTCCTTCACGCCATGACTCTCTCCTCCTCCTTCTTGCCTTGACTTTCTCTCCTTCTCCTTTTTGCCATGACTCTCTCCTCCTCCTTCATGCCATGACTCTCTCTCCTCCTCCTTCACGCCATGACTCTCACCTCCTCCTTCTTGCCTTGACTCTCTCTCCTCCTCCTTCATGCCATGACTCTCTCTCCTCCTCCTTCATGCCATGACTCTCTCTCCTCCTCCTTCTTGCCATGACTCTCTCCTCCTCCTCCTTCATTCCATGACTCTCTCTCCTCCTCCTTCATGCCATGACTCTCTCTCCTCCTCCATCATTCCATGACTCTCTCTCCTCCTCCTTCTTGCCTTGACTCTCTCTCCTCCTCCTTCATGCCATGACTCTCTCTCCTCCTCCTTCATTCCATGACTCTCTCTCCTCCTCCTTCATGCCATGACTCTCTCTCCTCCTCCTTCACGCCATGACTCTCTCCTCCTCCTTCTTGCCTTGACTTTCTCTCCTTCTCCTTTTTGCCATGACTCTCTCCTCCTCCTTCATGCCATGACTCTCTCTCCTCCTCCTTCACGCCATGACTCTCACCTCCTCCTTCTTGCCTTGACTCTCTCTCCTCCTCCTTCATGCCATGACTCTCTCTCCTCCTCCTTCATGCCATGACTCTCTCTCCTCCTCCTTCATGCCATGACTCTCTCTCCTCCTCCTTCATGCCATGACTCTCTCTCCTCCTCCTTCATGCCATGACTCTCTCTCCTCCTCCTTCATGCCATGACTCTCTCTCCTCCTCCTTCATGCCATGACTCTCTCTCCTCCTCCTTCATGCCATGACTCTCTCTCCTCCTCCTTCATGCCATGACTCTCTCTCCTCCTCCTTCACGCCATGACTCTCTCTCCTCCTCCTTCATGCCATGACTCTCTCTCCTCCTCCTTCATGCCATGACTCTCTCTCCTCCTCCTTCATGCCATGACTCTCTCTCCTCCTCCTTCATGCCATGACTCTCTCTCCTCCTCCTTCATGCCATGACTCTCTCTCCTCCTCCTTTGACAGCTTGCACTGTGGGGCCCCGGGGCCCGCGCTCACTTGTAATGTCAGACTATAAAGTAAAAACAGAGACTGACTGTCTCTGAGATCGAGCGGTAGATGGTGATCCACGTATTGGGCCCCTCTGACCGAGAGTATACAGTACTTATACACAGACAGTATACAGTACTTATACACAGACAGTATACAGTACTTATACACAGACAGTATACATACAGTACTTATACACAGACAGTATACAGTACTTATACACAGACAGTATACAGTACTTATACACAGACAGTATACAGTACTTATACACATACAGTATACAGTACTTATACACAGACAGTATACAGTACTTATACACATACAGTATACAGTACTTATACACAGACAGTATACAGTACTTATACACAGACAGTATACAGTACTTATACACATACAGTATACAGTACTTATACACAGACAGTATACAGTACTTATACACATACAGTATACAGTACTTATACACATACAGTATACAGTACTTATACACAGACAGTATACAGTACTTATACACATACAGTATACAGTACTTATACACAGACAGTATACAGTACTTATACACAGACAGTATACAGTACTTATACACATACAGTATACAGTACTTATACACATAGTCTACAGTACTTATACACATACAGTATACAGTACTTATACACATACAGTATACAGTACTTATACACATACAGTATACAGTACTTGTACACATACAGTATACAGTACTTGTACACATACAGTATACAGTACTTATACACAGACAGTATACAGTACTTATACACATACAGTATACAGTACTTATACACAGACAGTATACAGTACTTGTACACATACAGTATACAGTACTTATACACATACAGTATACAGTACTTATACACATACAGTATACAGTACTTATACACAGACAGTATACAGTACTTATACACATACAGTATACAGTACTTATACACATACAGTATACAGTACTTATACACATACAGTATAAAGTACTTATACACAGACAGTATACAGTACTTATACACAGACAGTATACAGTACTTATACACAGACAGTATACAGTACTTGTACACATACAGTATACAGTACTTATACACAGACAGTATACAGTACTTATACACAGACAGTATACAGTACTTATACACATATTCACTCAGTAATATTCACTCAGTAATATTCTGTTGAATAGTTCCAGTGTGAGTTGTTTGTGGATATTGGATGTAAATAGAGAAGCACCGATTGCAAAATTCTTGGCCGATATTGATTTCCAATTTTTAAGGTCTGACCTGCCAAAACCGTTTTTTCCGATACCGATTTTATATCTCGCCTATTTTCCCACAAACTCCCCAGTATTACATATATGAAAAAGGTGCATGGACACATGTTTATAATATAAAATGTCATTTATTTTGTGGAAAAATAGAAAAATAAATAACTATATATAAAAATAATATATATAAACAGAACAGGATCAAAAAGGAGCGTCCTCTCTGATTGGCTGCTGCGCCACAGAAAAGTTGAAGAAATCTGAACTTTTCTCCACGCTGAAAAAGCAGGACTCGCGCCGCGGGAAAGGCAGGAGGTGTTCGCCGCACGTGTACAAAGACTTTTATGTAAAGTGGACGCTTTGGCCGTCGCGCTCTGAATGAGTCTTACTAGTTTTTAGCAGTTTTGCTCTGGGCGCGTTGAGTTGCTACGCAGCGCGCAGCGCGCATGCGGGTCAGTCTAATCGGCCGAAAACCGGAAATTACGACAGTGACCAGCCCGTCACCAATTGGACATAAAACCGGCTTTTTTAATCGTCGGACAATTGATCGGTGCATCTCTAGATGTAAATCATAAAATTGTGGTCTGAATTAGAAAACAGTCTGGCCCTGTGAAAAATCTAAAGAGCCCGACAGAAGAGCCCCAGCTCCACTCACTGAAACACACAGTTTACCGGTTCCATTAGTTATTTATTTTGTATATTTAGTCTGATACAAAAGTCTCCTCCTCAGACTGTAAAGGAGGAGGAGCTTCACACAGAAGCAGTGACACTACATTACATATGTGTCTCTTCAAATGACCAGAATTCTCACTGCGATATGTGAGACATGACTTCATTTTCATACTTTGTTGGGCTGCTGGCTTTGAGAACATGTCTGATAAACATGCGGCTCTGGCAGGCCTGTAGGGCGTGAGGGCGTGTCTTGTGTCAGTGTGAGGGCGTGTCTTGTGTCTGTGTGAGGGCGTGTCTGGTGTCTGTGAGGGCGTGTCTGGTGTCTGTGAGGGCGTGTCTGGTGTCTGTGTGAGGGCGTGTCTTGTGTCTGTGTGAGGGCGTGTCTTGTGTCTGTGAGGGCGTGTCTGGTGTCTGTGTGAGGGCGTGTCTTGTGTCTGTGAGGGCGTGTCTGGTGTCTGTGTGAGGGCGTGTCTTGTGTCAGTGTGAGGGCGTGTCTGGTATCCGTGTGAGGGCGTGTCTTGTGTCAGTGTGAGGGCGTGTCTTGTGTCCGTGTGAGGGCGTTCTTGTGTCCGTGTGAGGGCGTCTCTTGTGTCCGTGTGAGGGCGTGTCTTGTGTCCGTGTGAGGGCGTGTCTTGTGTCCGTGTGAGGGCGTGTCTGGTATCCGTGTGAGGGCGTGTCTTGTGTCCGTGTGAGGGCGTGTCTTGTGTCCGTGTGAGGGCGTGTCTGGTATCCGTGTGAGGGCGTGTCTTGTGTCCGTGTGAGGGCGTTCTTGTGTCCGTGTGAGGGCGTGTCTTGTGTCCGTGTGAGGGCGTGTCTTGTGTCCGTGTGAGGGCGTGTCTTGTGTCCGTGTGAGGGCGTGTCTGGTATCCGTGTGAGGGCGTGTCTTGTGTCCGTGTGAGGGCGTGTCTGGTATCCGTGTGAGGGCGTGTCTTGTGTCAGTGTGAGGGCGTGTCTTGTGTCCGTGTGAGGGCGTGTCTTGTGTCCGTGTGAGGGCGTGTCTTGTGTCCGTGTGAGGGCGTGTCTTGTGTCCGTGTGCAGGTGCTTCACAGTGGAGCTGTGTTTGAGTCCAGGTTCAGTCCTGGTTAAAAGCCCAGGGACTTGCGGACGACGCTCTGGGCCAGTCGGTAGAACTGCTCGCGGTCCTCGCGCCACATCTTGGATGCGTCCACGTTGGCGCCGCTTTCATCGTTGGGTTCTGCCAAAAGATCAATTCACAAACTCAGGGTGGGTTGTGTGAGTGTTGTGTGTGAGTGTTGTGTGTGGGTGTGAGTGTGAGTGTGTGTGTGCGCGAGTGCGAGTGTGTGTGCGAGTAAGAGTGTGAGTGTGCGTGTGCGTGTGAGTGTGTGAGTGTGTGATGGGTGTGAGTGTGTGTGTGCGTGTGAGTGTGTGAGAGTGTGCGTGTGAGTGCGAGTGCGTGTGTGTGAGAGTGTGTGTGTGTGTGTGTGTGTGTGTGTGATGGGCGTGAGTGTGTGTGTGAGTGTGTGTGTGTGAGAGTGTGTGCGTGTGTGTGTGAGTGAGAGTGTGTGTGATGGGTGTGAGTGTGAGTGTGTGTGTGTGAGTGAGAGTGCGTGTGCGTGCGTGTGAGTGCAGGCGGCCTTTGGTTCCTGTCAGCTGGCGTCAACGGATTTTTGATGCTGTTCATTCCTTGTCTCAGCCCGGGGTTAAGGCCTCCGTGAAACTGGTGGGGGCAAAGTTTGTGTGGCCTGGCCTCCGTAAGGATGTTAAGACTTGGGCCACTACATGTGTTGCCTGCCAGCGCGCTAAGGTGCAACGCCACACCAAAGCTCCACTGGGACCTTTCCTGATTCCTGACAGGCGGTTTGAGCATGTCCATGTGGATTTGGTTGGTCCTTTTCCTCCTTCCAGGGGATTTACACACATATTGACTATGGTAGACCGGACTACGCGTTGGCCTGAAGCAGTTCCTCTGTTGTCTACTACTTCAGCTGAGGTGGCACGGGCATTCATTTTTTCCTGGGTCGCGCGTTTTGGGGTTCCCTTGGACATGACCTCAGATAGGGGCCCGCAGTTTACTTCCGAGCTGTGGAATGCTGTGGCTGGTACTTTGGGGGTTAAACTCCACCGGACAACTGCATATCATCCACAGGCTAATGGGCTGTGTGAACGCTTTCACCGCAGCTTTGAAAGCTGCTCTTCGTGCCTCGCTTGTGGACAGTAGTTGGGTGGACCGGCTGCCCTGGGTCCTGTTGGGCCTGCGTTCGGCCCCCAAAGACGACCTCAATTCCTCTTCTGCGGAGTTGGTTCTCGGACAGGCTTTAAGGGTCCCGGGGGAATTTCTTCCGGGCTCTTCGGGGGTAGGCCCTAGCGTGGCTAGCCGGGCAGGTTATCACAGGGAAGCTGAGGTTTTTGCTCCTGTGCCGCAGGACCTGATGTCGGCAAGGTATGTTTTCATCCGCCATGATGCACATCGTTTGCCACTACAGCCACCATACGACGGCCTCTTTCGCGTTCTGGAAGCTGGGCCTAAGGCCTTCCTGCCTGTCCCGAGCGGGTTTCGGTGGATCGTTTAAAACCGGCCCATGTACTTAAGGACGATGATGTGCAGTTGGCACTCCCTGCTCGCCGTGGCCGCCCCCCTGCTCGCCGTGGCCGCCCCCCTGCCACAGTCATTACCAGGGATAGTGGGCATAGGCCAGTCTCACCCTCACTTGTGGTCAGGTGCAGTGGTAGGGGTGGGATTATTACTGTTCCTAAGCGTTACTGTTGACTTTTGTTTATATTTTGTTATTTTGTGTGTTCGGGGGGGACCTGTATGGTGAACCTGCATTATGTATGTATGTATTATTATGTCTCACACACAAAAGGTGTCTTATTGTGAAAGGGTGAAGGAAGTAGTAGAGGGGTGAGGGTATTTAAATGGATTCTTGTTGCACAGGTGAAGGTGATTTTGATGGAAACAAATAAAGAAGAGACACAAATGTAATTTTGGTCTGATTATTTGAACTTCCACAATATGAACATTTCACATCATAAATCACATCAAAAGTCCATGTTCCTGTTCCTGCTGCTGCTGAACATGGACTCAGTCTTTCACCTGCTGCACATTTGTGCAACAGTCTCACAACTATTACTCGGCTGTGAAAAAGCTATTTATTTCTTATATTTTTTATTGTTTTATTTTGTACATAATATTTGGCCCACGATTTGAGAAAAGAGTTTGATTTGATGGAAACTGTGGCTCAAACTTAACCTCCTTAAACGCTCCACGTGTGTTTGTGTTTAGTGGTGTCAGTTCAGGTGTAAAGAGAACTACAGAGAACTACAGAGGACTACAGAGGACTACAGAGGACTACAGAGGACTACAGAGAACAACAGAGAACAACAGAGGACTACAGAGGACTACAGAGAACAACAGAGGACTACAGAGGACAACAGAGGACTACAGAGGACTACAGAGAACTACAGAGAACAACAGAGAACAACAGAGGACTACAGAGGACTACAGAGAACAACAGAGAACAACAGAGAACAACAGAGGACTACAGAGGACTACAGAGAACAACAGAGGACTACAGAGGACAACAGAGGACTACAGAGGACTACAGAGGACTACAGAGGACTACAGAGAACTACAGAGAACAACAGAGGACAACAGAGGACTACAGAGGACTACAGAGGACTACAGAGAACAACAGAGAACAACAGAGAACAACAGAGGACTACAGAGAACTACAGAGGACAACAGAGGACTACAGAGGACTACAGAGGACTACAGAGAACAACAGAGAACAACAGAGGACTACAGAGAACTACAGAGGACAACAGAGGACTACAGAGGACTACAGAGGACTACAGAGAACAACAGAGGACTACAGAGGACTACAGAGGACTACAGAGGACAACAGAGAACAACAGAGGACTACAGAGAACTACAGAGGACAACAGAGGACTACAGAGGACTACAGAGGACTACAGAGAACTACAGAGGACAACAGAGGACTACAGAGGACAACAGAGGACTACAGAGGACAACAGAGGACAACAGAGGACTACAGAGGACTACAGAGGACTACAGAGAACAACAGAGAACAATAGAGGACTACAGAGAACTACAGAGGACAACAGAGGACTACAGAGGACTACAGAGGACTACAGAGAACAACAGAGGACTACAGAGGACTACAGAGGACTACAGAGGACTACAGAGGACTACAGAGGACTACAGAGAACTACAGAGAACAACAGAGGACTACAGAGGACTACAGAGAACTACAGAGGACTACAGAGGACTACAGAGGACAACAGAGGACTACAGAGGACTACAGAGGACTACAGAGGACTACAGAGAACAACAGAGGACTACAGAGAACAACAGAGAACAACAGAGGACTACAGAGGACTACAGAGGACTACAGAGGACTACAGAGAACAACAGAGGACTACAGAGGACTACAGAGGACTACAGAGGACTACAGAGAACAACAGAGGACTACAGAGAACTACAGAGAACTACAGAGGACTACAGAGAACTACAGAGGACAACAGAGGACTACAGAGGACTACAGAGAACAACAGAGGACTACAGAGGACTACAGAGGACTACAGAGAACTACAGAGAACAACAGAGGACAACAGAGGACTACAGAGGACTACAGAGGACTACAGAGAACAACAGAGAACAACAGAGAACAACAGAGGACTACAGAGGACTACAGAGAACAACAGAGGACTACAGAGGACAACAGAGGACTACAGAGGACAACAGAGGACAACAGAGGACTACAGAGGACTACAGAGAACAACAGAGAACAACAGAGGACTACAGAGGACTACAGAGGACTACAGAGGACTACAGAGGACAACAGAGGACTACAGAGGACTACAGAGGACTACAGAGGACTACAGAGGACTACAGAGAACAACAGAGAACAACAGAGGACTACAGAGGACTACAGAGGACTACAGAGGACTACAGAGGACTACAGAGAACAACAGAGGACTACAGAGGACTACAGAGGACTACAGAGGACTACAGAGAACAACAGAGGACTACAGAGAACTACAGAGAACAACAGAGGACTACAGAGGACTACAGAGAACTACAGAGGACAACAGAGGACTACAGAGGACTACAGAGGACTACAGAGAACAACAGAGGACTACAGAGGACTACAGAGGACTACAGAGGACTACAGAGAACTACAGAGAACAACAGAGGACTACAGAGGACTACAGAGAACTACAGAGGACTACAGAGGACTACAGAGGACTACAGAGAACAACAGAGGACTACAGAGGACTACAGAGGACTACAGAGGACTACAGAGGACTACAGAGAACAACAGAGGACTACAGAGAACAACAGAGAACAACAGAGGTCTACAGAGAACTACAGAGGACTACAGAGGACTACAGAGGACTACAGAGAACAACAGAGGACTACAGAGGACTACAGAGGACTACAGAGGACTACAGAGAACAACAGAGAACAACAGAGGACTACAGAGGACTACAGAGAACTACAGAGGACTACAGAGGACTACAGAGGACTACAGAGGACTACAGAGGACTACAGAGGACTACAGAGAACAACAGAGGACTACAGAGAACTACAGAGAACAACAGAGGACTACAGAGGACTACAGAGGACTACAGAGGACAACAGAGGACTACAGAGGACTACAGAGGACTACAGAGGACTACAGAGGACTACAGAGGACTACAGAGGACTACAGAGAACAACAGAGGACTACAGAGAACTACAGAGAACAACAGAGGACTACAGAGGACTACAGAGAACTACAGAGGACTACAGAGGACTACAGAGGACTACAGAGAACAACAGAGGACTACAGAGGACTACAGAGGACTACAGAGGACTACAGAGGACTACAGAGAACAACAGAGGACTACAGAGAACAACAGAGAACAACAGAGGACTACAGAGAACTACAGAGGACTACAGAGGACTACAGAGGACTACAGAGAACAACAGAGGACTACAGAGGACTACACAGACGTGGAAATGTTAGTTAGTACATTTTAAAGGTTTTTTAAATCTTGAGAAGTTTATTTTGTTATAAAGTCAAATACAATATTTTTCAGTTCCAAATACCTATTTAACAATATTTAACAATAGATTAAATGTTTATCTCTGTAGATCATCTCTGAAGTTGTGATGACATAAACTGAAGCTCAGAGTAGGTGAAATGACACTTGTTTTTCTAAATACATTTCAGTTTATGAGAACAAACGTGTTTGTCATTTTTTTTAATTGATCCAGTAATTGCTTCAAAAACAGCGTAGGCTTTATAAAGCTATTTATTTCTTATATTTTTTTTATTGTTTTATGTTTTATGTTTTATGTCCGGCCCGCGACCCAGCCTGAGCGTCGAAATTCGGCCCGCGGCCCAAAATGAGTTTGACACCCCTGCTCTAACGGGTCCTCCACGTCTGTTCGAATTATACCCCACTATCTAAAAGCACAGTAGGAGATAGAGCCTTCTGGTGGTGCCAAGAGTCTCTAAAAGCACAGTAGGAGGTAGAGCCTTCTGGTGGTGCCAAGAGTCTCTAAAAGCACAGTAGGAGGTAGAGCCTTCTGGTGGTGCCAAGAGTCTCTAAAAGCACAGTAGGAGGTAGAGCCTTCTGGTGGTGCCAAGAGTCTCTAAAAGCACAGTAGGAGGTAGAGCCTTCTGGTGATCCCAGAGTCTCTAAAAGCACAGTAGGAGGTAGAGCCTTCTGGTGGTCCCAAGAGTCTCTAAAAGCACAGTAGGAGGTAGAGCCTTCTGGTGATGCCAAGAGTCTCTAAAAGCACAGTAGGAGGTAGAGCCTTCTGGTGGTGCCAAGAGTCTCTAAAAGCACAGTAGGAGGTAGAGCCTTCTGGTGGTGCCAAGAGTCTTTAAAAGCACAGTAGAAGGTAGAGCCTTCTGGTGGTGCCAAGAGTCTCTAAAAGCACAGTAGGAGGTAGAGCCTTCTGGTGGTGCCAAGAGTCTCTAAAAGCACAGTAGGAGGTAGAGCCTTCTGGTGGTGCCAAGAGTCTCTAAAAGCACAGTAGGAGGTAGAGCCTTCTGGTGGTGCCAAGAGTCTATAAAAGCACAGTAGGGGGTAGAGCCTTCTGGTGGTCCCAGAGTCTCTAAAAGCACAGTAGGAGGTAGAGCCTTCTGGTGGTCCCAGAGTCTCTAAAAGCACAGTAGGAGGTAGAGCCTTCTGGTGGTGCCAAGAGTCTCTAAAAGCACAGTAGGAGGTAGAGCCTTCTGGTGATGCCAAGAGTCTCTAAAATTACAGTAGGAGGTAGAGCCTTCTGGTGGTGCCAAGAGTCTCTAAAAGCACAGTAGGAGGTAGAGCCTTCTGGTGGTGCCAAGAGTCTCTAAAAGCACAGTAGGAGGTAGAGCCTTCTGGTGGTGCCAAGAGTCTCTAAAAGCACAGTAGGAGGTAGAGCCTTCTGGTGGTGCCAAGAGTCTCTAAAAGCACAGTAGGAGGTAGAGCCTTCTGGTGGTGCCAAGAGTCTCTAAAAGCACAGTAGGGGGTAGAGCCTTCTGGTGGTCCCAGAGTCTCTAAAAGCACAGTAGGAGGTAGAGCCTTCTGGTGGTCCCAGAGTCTCTAAAAGCACAGTAGGAGGTAGAGCCTTCTGGTGGTCCCAAGAGTCTCTAAAAGCACAGTAGGAGGTAGAGCCTTCTGGTGGTGCTTAGAGTCTCTAAAAGCACAGTAGGAGGTAGAGCCTTCTGGTGGTGCCAAGAGTCTCTAAAAGCACAGTAGGAGGTAGAGCCTTCTGGTGGTCCCAGAGTCTCTAAAAGCACAGTAGGAGGTAGAGCCTTCTGGTGGTCCCAGAGTCTCTAAAAGCACAGTAGGAGGTAGAGCCTTCTGGTGGTCCCAAGAGTCTCTAAAAGCACAGTAGGAGGTAGAGCCTTCTGGTGGTCCCAGAGTCTCTAAAAGCACAGTAGGAGGTAGAGCCTTCTGGTGGTCCCAAGAGTCTCTAAAAGCACAGTAGGAGGTAGAGCCTTCTGGTGATGCCAAGAGTCTCTAAAAGCACAGTAGGAGGTAGAGCCTTCTGGTGGTGCCAAGAGTCTCTAAAAGCACAGTAGGAGGTAGAGCCTTCTGGTGGTGCCAAGAGTCTCTAAAAGCACAGTAGGAGGTAGAGCCTTCTGGTGGTCCCAGAGTCTCTAAAAGCACAGTAGGAGGTAGAGCCTTCTGGTGGTCCCAGAGTCTCTAAAAGCACAGTAGGAGGTAGAGCCTTCTGGTGGTCCCAAGAGTCTCTAAAAGCACAGTAGGAGGTAGAGCCTTCTGGTGGTGCCAAGAGTCTCTAAAAGCACAGTAGGAGGTAGAGCCTTCTGGTGGTCCCAAGAGTCTCTAAAAGCACAGTAGGAGGTAGAACCTTCTGGTGGTGCCAAGAGTCTCTAAAAGCACAGTAGGAGGTAGAGCCTTCTGGTGGTGCCAAGAGTCTCTAAAAGCACAGTAGGAGGTAGAGCCTTCTGGTGGTCCCAAGAGTCTCTAAAAGCACAGTAGGAGGTAGAGCCTTCTGGTGGTGACAAGAGTCTCTAAAAGCACAGTAGGAGGTAGAACCTTCTGGTGGTGCCAAGAGTCTCTAAAAGCACAGTAGGAGGTAGAGCCTTCTGGTGGTCCCAAGAGTCTCTAAAAGCACAGTAGGGGGTAGAGCCTTCTGGTGGTCCCAGAGTCTCTAAAAGCACAGTAGGAGGTAGAGCCTTCTGGTGGTCCCAGAGTCTCTAAAAGCACAGTAGTAGGTAGAGCCTTCTGGTGGTCCCAAGAGTCTCTAAAAGCACAGTAGGAGGTAGAGCCTTCTGGTGGTGCCAAGAGTCTCTAAAAGCACAGTAGGAGGTAGAGCCTTCTGGTGGTACCAAGAGTCTCTAAAAGCACAGTAGGAGGTAGAGCCTTCTGGTGGTCCCAGAGTCTCTAAAAGCACAGTAGGAGGTAGAGCCTTCTGGTGGTGCCAAGAGTCTCTAAAAGCACAGTAGGAGGTGGAGCTCCTGTGTTATAGAATCAGCTTTGTCCATGTTAAAGAGGCGACACAGTCTCTTCATTTAAGTCCAGGCTTAAAACGTTCCTCTTTGAAATGACTTATGGTCAGACCAGTTAGGATCAGAAATATAAACCCACAGTTTCAGCTTCGCTGCCCTAGGAGCAACTCTGGGGGAAGTATAGCAGCTTGAGCTCTGTCCTCTTCTTCTGACTTAATCTATCAATTTTTTTTTTAATTTTTTAATTCCACTTGCAAACTGTTCACCTCCTTCTTTTTCTTTCTCTCCCTCCTGAGGACCTGTGGACCCAGATGTCCCTCTCCTGGTGAAGTGGTCCCTGCCCCGTGTGGACGGTCCCTCATCTGCCTGAAGAGTGGCTCTAGCTCCAGTCTCCCTCGTGTCCGTCTGTCCGTCTGTCAGATCTCTCCTTCATCTGGAACTAACCCAGGTTTTTACTTTTTCCCAAGGAGGTTTTTTGTAGTTTTTCCTGCAGAAGGAGGGTCTAAGGACAGAAGGAGGCTCTAAGGACAGAAGGAGAGTCTAAGGACAGAAGGAGGCTCTAAGGACAGAAGGAGAGTCTAAGGACAGAAGGAGGGTCTAAGGACAGAAGGAGGGTCTAAGGACAGAAGGAGGGTCTAAGGACAGAAGGGGGGTCTTCGCCACCACAGACATTGTTGATTCATTTCTCACTGTCGCCCTCAGAGGAAACTGTTGTGATTTTGGGCCTTACAAAAATAAATTGATTTGATTTGATTATCGTTCCAGACATTCTTTGGGGGTTCGATCAGTCAGAAGGCACTCATTCGACAGCTTCTCTTTAGAAGATCAGTAAGAGATGTTCTATTATGCCGCACCTCATAATACTCTAGAGTCTGGTCTACTCCCCTCTATCAATCCGTCACCTGCATCGCTTATACTCAAGTCACCATAATCCACCAAATCCTACTCACGATTCACTGTCCCAAAATCTGAACTTCGACGATCGCCTCAATTCCTCTTCTTTCTTTCAGGAGCCATCTTAAACCAGACGACCCTCTCATCTATCTTTCATTCCACTCATTCAGCTCTAAATGAAGTTCCCTCTTCCATCGCTCATAGTGACTTTATTACTATCTGCAGTTCGTCAATGCCTACAACCCAGCCTATAAGCCAGGGGGGGGCAATTATTGTCCTCCGAGGGCCATATTTGTAGCGGAGGACGGCCCTCGATCATTGGTGTGAAAAAAAATCCCAAAAATTAAATATCAAATAAAATATCACTTTTCTGCAAATATAGACTATTGAATCTATCATTTAATTAATTTCACGTCATATTTATTAAGGATACAAGTGCAGAAGCCTGAGGGCAATACAATTACTTACAATTACTTGGACAAGCTTGGCGGGCCGGATTGAAAGGCCCTGCGGGCCGTAGTTTGCCCACCCCTGCTATAAGCGAACTAAGCAGCCGCTTAGGGCCCCGAGGTGTTAATAGGGCCCCCAAGCGCAGCGTGCGCGCAGCGTGCGCGCAGCGTGTGCGCAGCGTGTGCGCAGCGTGAGCGTGCGCAGCGTGCGCCACTAGCATAGTAGCGCTGTTTCTGCGCAAACAGCGTAATAGCACTGCTAGCGTGGCAGCACACATAGCGGTAAAATATAACACACAAATCCCATTTATTTGTAATGAGAATCTGGCAACCAAGGCACCAATGAAGGCACTTCATGCGCGAGCAGAACGAGAGCGGGACATAAACACGACATAACGTGGTCCTCATGTCCAGAAGAATAATCAGTATAGTAGGTCTTGAACGCTGGTTTGGGGTCAGTTTGGGAGCCAGGGAGTGATGCCCATAGTCAATCTTTATTTTCAAAGTTTTTGTTGGAAGTTTGAGATATTGGGGGATCCAGGTCTCCATATACTTGACCACATCTTTACCCTCAGTGTCCTCTGGAATGCAGACAATCCGTAGGTTACACTAGCATTCTTGGTTCTCCAGGCTATCGAGTTTGTCTGTCACAACACGCAACTGGTAACACAACTGGTATGTTAATTCTGCCACTTTGGTTTGTAAAGTAGACAGTGTCCCTCAGGTCAGAGACCTCTTCCTCGGCCGATGTGGCTCAGGAATCCAGTTCTATTCTAATTTCAAATCACACATTTCCGCCGCGGCCGCATCCGTCTTTGCATCCACTGTCTTCTTGTCAGTAGTCTCCTGTAAGGCCGCCATAAACACAGTCTCCACAGATGAATCAGATCTGGAGCTGGAGGCAGGGCCTGAGCCAGGTGCCCATGCGGAACTAGCTAGCTTAGATGTAGCATTTCAAGCCTGTTCTCTGTGTCTCAGGTTCCATGTTACAGAAATAGACATCCAGGCTCATTATGTCTGCTCCCACGAAGAAATATGGGGTGTCCCCAGTGGAACTCGAAATAAAGAGAGATTATTCCAATAAACCTACGACCGCAGCCAGACATGTCCGAACTAGGCAGCCATCATCCTGGAAGATGATTGTACATCACAATAACCAGAACATGATTTAAATTTGATCACAATTCATGTACAAGATGTAAATACAAATAAATAATAAAATGAAGAGTGAACTTCACAGTAATTGGTTAAATCAACCTGTCACTCACTCTGGCTGACTAATAGAAGGATTGTGTGGAAAAGAGACATATTATATATATATATATGTATATATATATATATATATATATATATGTATACATATACATATATATATATACATATGTATATATATATATATATATATATATATATATATATATATATATATACATATACATATACATATACATATACATATATATATATATATATATATATATATATATATATATATATATACATATATATACACATATATATATACATATATATATATATATATATATATATATACACATATATATATATATATATATATATATGTGGGTGTGACGAAGCCCCTATACTCCACCAAGACGTGAGTCAGAGCACACCAGACCCCTGCCTCCTCCTAAACATGAGGTGGTGTATCGCGGCCCTAAGCCTACAATCCCTTCATTCACAAAGGGTGATCCAAGAGAGTTTGCCAGGCTCAAGGTGGCCCTGGAGAATCTTCTGCCTGAAGACGCCACTGAACGCTTTAAGTATCAAATACTGTTAGACCACTTAAAGCACGAAGATGCCTTGCTTATTGCCGATTCATATATCAACTCACAGCAGCCATATACAGACACAATGGCCAGTTTAACTGAGCGTTATGGCCAGCCCCACCAGTTAGCACTCAGGAAGATTGCTGACCTGATGGAGTCCCTAAACATAGCTCGTGGAGACACCCTGGGCTTTGAGCGTTTTGCACTGAGGGTGAGAGCGCTGGTGGGCTTGTTGGAACAGCTAGGTGAAAGTGGACAGACAGAACTCTGCTGCGGGTCACATGTGACACGTTTATTATCTAAGCTGCCACAAGATATGAGAGCTGAGTTTAAAAGGTTCCTTTACCCCATGCGTGTCACAATTCCCAGCCTTCTGCACTTCTCCGATTGGCTCAATTATGAGCTGAAGATACAGTGTTTGAGTCATCACACAGTGAAGTAAGGAGTAGCAGTGTACCCAAGTCAGCTCGGCACCGTGACAATAAGAGCAGCAGAAACACTAACATCTTTCATACAGGAAACAAGCCCAGTGATCCCCCGCCAGCAGAGCAGACAACAGTCACTCCCAAGAAGTCCCCTTTTTGCCCATATTGTGTCAATACACTACACTACCTTGACCAGTGTGGTAATTTTGCCCTGTTAACAGTGGATCAGAGAACGGCGTGGATCAAGTCTAACAGAAGGTGCTGGCGCTGCGCACGTTCACATCAGGCTGCCCAATGTCGTTTGAAAGTCACATGCACAAAGTGCAAAGGAAACCACCTGCAGGCCCTACATGACGTTAATGCAAAGCTCTTTGAGACACCATTAAGCCCCGTCAGCTCAACCAATGAAGTTTTGTACCTTGACAGACGTTCTGGCTGCAACCAAGTCCTGTTAAAGATTAGCAGGGTGCTGCTCCGCAATGGTGAGAATTCACTAGAGACGTATACAGTGCTTGATGACGGATCAGAGCGGACTATTCTGCTTCCTGCTGCAGCCCAAACACTCAAACTCATTGGTGAGCCAGAAGACCTTGCCCTCAGAACTGTTAGACAAGACATCAAGGTTATGCATGGTGCAGCAGTGTCGTTCACCATTTCCCCTGCAGACCAGCCAATGAAGACGTTTGCCATTAAAAGGTGCATTTACTGCTGAGCCACTGAGTTTAGCTGAACACACATACTCAGTGGAGGCACTCCAGCGAAAGTACAGACACCTCAGAGGTCTGCCACTCCCAGCAATGAACAGAGTACGCCCCCTATTGTTGATAGGCTCCGATTACCCTCACCTCATCACTCCAGTTGCCCCTGTGCGCCTCGGACGTCCTGGGGGACCCGCTGCTGTGAGAACAAGGTTAGGCTGGACACTTCAGGGGCCGATTAAGAATGCCAAACACCCATCTACCTCTCAGCAGTGCCTTCACCTCTCCACCATGTCATCCTCTGCTGAAATACTCCAGAATGTGGAGAAGTTGTGGCAATTAGACATCTTCCCCTATCGCAGTGAAAAGCTGGTGGTGCGATCCAGGCAGGATCAGGAAGCAATAAAACCACACGTGTGAACATCGATGGTGTCCAGCGATATGCCACTCCCCTCCTCAGAGTAAAGAACATGCCACAGCTTCAAGCCCCAAAGGAGGCTGTGCTGGCCAATCTTCGTAGCACAGAGAAAAGACTACTGCGAGACCCAGAGAAGGCTGCTGCGATTGAGATTGATAAATTAGTCAATGCTGGTTATGTGGTAAGGGCCTCGGAGGAGGAGCTGAGCAGCGCCAAGGAGTTGTGGTTCATCCCGCATTACATGGTGAGTCACAATGGGAAGAACCGGATTGTTTTTAACTGTTCTTTCTGTTATAAAGGTGACAATCTTAATGAGCTGCTGTTGCCAGGCCCTACCCTCACGTCCAGCCTGCTAGGGGTGCTATTGCGCTTCAGAGAGCATGCTGTTGCTTTGAGCAGTGACATAAAGGGGATGTTTCATCAAGTCAGGCTGCTCCCCGAAGACCAGACTCTGCTTAGCTTCCTGTGGCGTGACATGCAGACAGAGAAACCACCCAGTGTCTACGTTTGGCAGGTTCTACCATTCGGCACGACATGCAGCCCGTGTTGTGCTACATTCGCACTACAAAAGCATGTGTTTGACAACAGCCAGGTGAGTGAGGATGTGAGGGAGACAATAGAGAAATCCTTCTACGTTGACAACTGTCTACAAAGTCTTCCCACTACAGAAGAAGCCAGACATCTTGTGGACAAGTTACAGGCGCTGTTGGCCGCAGGTGGCTTCGAACTGAGACAATGGGCCAGTAATGCTCCAGAGACCATCAAACATTTGCCCAAAGAAGCCAGGTCTGAAAGCATTGAGCTGTGGCTCCAAGAATCCAGTGCGGACCCACAAGAACTGGCCCTCGGGCTGCGCTGGCTCTGCAACTCCGACACTTTGAGGTATAAATACAATCTGCGGGACCCCCCACCACCTACTATGCGGAACATATACAGAGTCCTTGCCCGTCTGTATGATCCTCTTGGGTTCATTGTACCCTTTACGACACGGGCCAAGATCCTAGTGTAGCGCTTGTGGGACAAAAAGCGAGAATGGGACGACCCCTCCCTACCTGAAGACGTGCTGCAACCTCGGTTGGTGTGGGAAGCAGGATGATCCACACCTTGCAGAAGTTATGCTGCCACGCTGTTATGTCAGTCCTGCCATAGACACCGCAAACTGTCTCAGGGACATCCATGTGTTTGCAGATGCATCGGAAAAGGCATATGGCTCCGTGGCCTATCTGCGTACAGAAGACTCAGACGGTCGAGTGGAGGTGTCCTTTCTCACTGCTCGATCCAGAGTTGCCCCCAAAAGCAACAGTCTATGCCCAGGCTGGAGCTCTGTGCGGACTGACAGCTGCCCAGCTCTCTACACTCCTGCAACGCGAGCTGACCGTGCCAATCAACAGTGTTATCCTCTGGACAGACTCCACCACCGTCCTCACCTGGTTACAGTCAGACTCCTGTCGTTTTAAGGTGTTTGTGGGAACACGAGTGGCCGAGATCCAGGAGCTAACAGACCCGCTGAGTTGGAGGTATGTGAATACAGCACAGAACCCAGCCGATGATGTCACTCGTGGTAAAACCTTGCAGGAGTTGTCTAACAGCGGAAGTGTGGAAACATGGGCCAGCCTTCCTACAGCAGCCACCAGAGACCTGGTCCATGCAACCAGCCAAAGAAGAACCTCAGGATGATCCTGAACTAAGAAAACCTACCATCTCCTGCCTTGCCACCACAGTTGCCAAGACCACACGACAGTTACAGGAGGACCAGTGCTCCTCCTTCACTGAACTCATAAACATGGTCGCATCGTCCTATCACGGGGCGGCACCTGGCCAGGCCGCTCCCTCTGCTGCAGACCATCAGAAGGCGGAGAGGGAGATCCTACAGCAAGCCCAACAGGATAGTTTTCCAGATGAGTACAACTTGCTGAGCAGTAACAAGCCAGTTGCCTCTGCTAGTCGGCTGTTGACCCTGGCCCCAGAGTTTGATCCCACTGCAGGGCTTATTAGAGTTGGTGGGAGGCTAAGGCGCTGCAGTCAACTACAACCGGAGTCTATTCACCCTGTGGTCTTAAACCCCCATCACCGAGTTACTCAGCTCATCATCAAGGACACAGACATTGCCCTACGTCACCCTGGCTCAGAGCGCCTGTTTGCCGAACTAAGGCGGAAGTATTGGATACTCCGGGGGCGAGAGGCAGTGAAAAGACACCAGCATTCATGCCCAGAGTGCCAAAGATGGAGAGCAATGCCAACTGTGCCCAAGATGTCAGATCTGCCAGAGGCGAGGTTGAGACTGTTTAAGCCGCCCTTCTTTTCTACTGGTGTGGACTGTTTTGTACCTTTCACTGTCAAGGTGGGCCGTCGTCTGGAGAAAAGATGGGGTATTATATTTAAGTGCTTGACAACATGAGCCGTGCACTTAGATATTCTCTCCAGTTTAGACCACGATTCGTTTCTCATGGCACTCCGCAGATTCATTGCAAGAAGAGGCAAACCAGCTGAACTCCTGTCTGATCAGGGGACAAACTTCAAAGGAGGAGAGCGGGAGCTCAGAGAGGCCTTTGAAGCCCTACAACCTAAACTCCGTGATCATTTGGCCAAGCACCAGATCCGGTTTAAGTTTAACCCGCCAAGTGCCCCACATTTTGGGGGTGTGTGGGAAAGGGAAGTGAGATCGGTCAAAGTCGCACTTTATGCCACCATCCAGTCTCAGTCTGTTCCAGAAGAAGTCCTGAGGACTGTTCTCACAGAGGTTGATGGGATTTTGAACTCCAAGCCCCTGGGTTATGTTTCGACAGATGTGGCAGACCCAGACCCTGTGACTCCTAATCTGCTTCTCATGGGGCGGCGCGACTCCTCCCTACCACAGGCTGTTTATGAGGATGCAGAGCCTTTAAGTCGACGCCGCTGGAGGCACAGTCAAATGTTAGCAGACCAGTTCTGGGCACACTTTATCCGGTGCTACCTCCCAACCCTTCAAACCCGCTCCAAATGGCACAAGGACCCAGCACAGCTGCAACTCGGGACCACGGTCATGGTGATGGACCCTCAGCTACCGAGAGCCCTCTGGCCAATTGGACTGGTCACCAAAGCTCTCCCTGGGAAGGATGGAAGGGTTCGGGCAGCTGAAGTCCGAATCAAGGATAAGACCTACACCAGGCCCGTTGCACGCCTTGTAGCCCTACCCGCCATCCCAGACACTGACTTTGAAACTGTGCGTCCGTCTTAGGTCTCAAATTTGCTGGATAAATTAGGGGGCGGCTGTGACGAAGGACCCGCCCCGTTTCTGCCAGGAGCCTGATTGACAGGTCGAGTAGCCAATCACGCGTTAGCATAGGCAAGTTAGGTTGAGGATGCTACGTGTTTGCAGAGTTCTAGTTGTTTTCCCCCACATCGTGTAGAGCTTGTGGTTGTTGTTTGGTGTGTGTGATAAAAAGTGAGTAGTTGTTAGAAACGAAAGTAGACATAGACACACCATTTGTTCCATGAGTGTATAAAGTGTTGCATGCCATTCGAATTGTTTAATAGTGTAGTTAAAGTTATATATTTACCTTGTTTTGTATTTGTGAATGCTAAGTGCCTCGAGCTAAGCGCTAACAGCAGTAGCTCCGACGGAGCTCATGTATATTTGTGCATTATATGTTATTGTCTTACAGATTTTATTATAATTTATGTTCTCCTTGTTTATATTACAGAACCACACACGTATTTGCATGATCAATAACTGCTCTGTAAATACCAACCACCAGTATTATTTGACTAAAATCTTTAATAAAGAGAAAACCCTGGATCATCTCTCCCAGTGCATTCTTGCCAATGCCCCCTGGTGGTCACAACCCGTATAAAACCAGAAAATTAGCTCTCCCCAAAACAGTGGCCGTTTATGTATGGATACGTATACCAATGAAATGTCATTTTATTTATGATGCCACTCCCTTATTCGCAACTTTTGCTCCTAAAACTTAAACCTCACCAAGCACTTGAGTTTTTTTTTTTTTTTTTTTAATAATATTATTATTTATTTTATTTCTATTCCCTGTATCATTTATTCTGTTTTTGCATTTGTTTGTTGTTGTTTGTTTGTTTTTCTGGTGTAATAAGTGTTGTTGAGTTTGTGTATGTTTTATGTTCTGATGAAAAATAAAATAGTAAAAAAAAAAGGAAAAGAGACCGTTTTCAAGAATGGGGCTGTATTAAACATTAGGGAATCACAAAGATCAGATCACAATTACATTTGAATATTACCATAACACCCAGCCCAAAGTATGAGTCATGTGGACAATGCCAGTATATATGATATAGTATATATGATATAGTATATATGATATAGTATATGTGATATAGTATATGTGATATAGTATATGTGATATAGTATATGTGATATAGTATATGTGATATAGTATATATATGATACAGTATATATGATACATGTCGGTGTAATCCCTCATTCGTCCAGGCGTGTTCCATAGTAGAAAAAAGCTTCAGTTGTTTCATCTGGACTCAGTTTGAAAAATTAATAATGAATTAATAATTTTTCAAACTGAGTCCAGATGACTACAACTGAAGCTTTTTTCTTCTATATATGATACAGTATATATGATATAGTATATATGATATAGTATATATGATACAGTATATATGATATAGTATATGTGATACAGTATATATGATACAGTATATGTGATACAGTATATATGATATAGTATATATGATACAGTATATGTGATATAGTATATATGATACAGTATATATGATACAGTATATATGATATAGTATATGTGATATAGTATATATGATATAGTATATATGATACAGTATATATGATACAGTATATATGATATAGTATATATGATATAGTATATATGATACAGTATATATGATATAGTATATGTGATATAGTATATATGATATAGTATATATGATATAGTATATATGATACAGTATATATGATACAGTATATATGATACAGTATATATGATATAGTATATGAGATATAGTATATATGATATAGTATATGTGATATAGTATATATGATATAGTATATATGATACAGTATATATGATATAGTATATGAGATATAGTATATGTGATATAGTATATATGATACAGTATATATGATACAGTATATATGATACAGTATATATGATATAGTATATATGATATAGTATATGAGATATAGTATATATGATATAGTATATATGATATAGTATATATGATACAGTATATATGATATAGTATATGAGATATAGTATATATGATATAGTATATATGATATAGTATATATGATATAGTATATATGATATAGTATATATGATACAGTATATATGATACAGTATATATGATATAGTATATATGATACAGTATATATGATATAGTATATATGATACAGTATATATGATATAGTATATATGATACAGTATATATGATATAGTATATGAGATATAGTATATATGATATAGTATATGTGATATAGTATATATGATATAGTATATATGATACAGTATATATGATATAGTATATATGATATAGTATATATGATACAGTATATATGATATAGTATATGAGATATAGTATATATGATATAGTATATGTGATATAGTATATATGATATAGTATATATGATATAGTATATGAGATATAGTATATGTGATATAGTATATATGATACAGTATATATGATATAGTATATATGATACAGTATATATGATACAGTATATATGATACAGTATATATGATATAGTATATGTGATATAGTATATATGATATAGTATATATGATACAGTATATATGATACAGTATATATGATACAGTATATATGATACAGTATATATGATACAGTATATATGATATAGTATATATGATACAGTATATATGATATAGTATATGAGATATAGTATATGTGATATAGTATATATGATACAGTATATATGATATAGTATATATGATACAGTATATATGATACAGTATATATGATACAGTATATATGATACAGTATATATGATATAGTATATGTGATATAGTATATATGATACAGTATATATGATATAGTATATGAGATATAGTATATGTGATATAGTATATATGATACAGTATATATGATATAGTATATGTGATATAGTATATATGATACAGTATATATGATATAGTATATATGATATAGTATATATGATACAGTATATATGATATAGTATATATGATATAGTATATGAGATATAGTATATGTGATATAGTATATATGATACAGTATATATGATATAGTATATATGATACAGTATATATGATATAGTATGTGATGTACCTGCTAACATGCTGACCACAGACAGGAGGATCTTCTCCACGCTCTGGACCGGGCTCCAGCGCTCAGCACTGCTCTCGTAGCCCATAGGATCATCTCCTGGAGCGTGGAGGATGGAGATGCACACACGTCCGTCTGGGTAGACTGCCAATTCAGGGGTTAGAAAAAGAAGAGAGAACCTTTATTTGTCCCAGTGAACCAATGTAAAGTAGAGAATAGAAATCGAACCATTTATCTAAGGTTAATATGCTGGATATGTATCTCATTGTTGGTGAGCTCTGTTTGAATGTGAACAGCTGACATGCCACATGTGGCCTGTAGACTGGCTCTGTCCTGAGTCCTTCTGTGTCCCCAGCCCTGTCCTCACACATAATGATAGGCTCCTCCTGTAATCAGCTGTGCGTCATGTCTGCTGACATCACTCTGACACCATGGGGCTAATCACACAGTAGCTACACGCTAACCACACACTCAGAACACAGGCCCGAGCCCCATTACAGAGCACAGGAAAGCCCCTCTGCTCATGAGCTGTTTAAGTCAGGGGTCAGACAGGAGCGCTGCAGCTCAGACAGGAGCGCTGCAGCTCAGACAGGAGCGCTGCAGCTCAGACAGGAGCGCTGCAGCTCAGACAGGAGCGCTGCAGCTCAGACAGGAGCGCTGCTGCTCAGACAGGAGCGCTGCTGCTCAGACAGGAGCGCTGCTGCTCAGACAGGAGCGCTGCAGCTCAGACAGGAGCGCTGCAGCTCAGACAGGAGCGCTGCTGCTCAGACAGGAGCGCTGCTGCTCAGACAGGAGCGCTGCAGCTCAGACAGGAGCGCTGCAGCTCAGACAGGAGCGCTGCAGCTCAGACAGGAGCGCTGCAGCTCAGACAGGAGCGCTGCAGCTCAGACAGGAGCTGCAGCTCAGACAGGAGCGCTGCAGCTCAGACAGGAGCGCTGCAGCTCAGACAGGAGCGCTGAAGCTCAGACAGGAGCGCTGAAGCTCAGACAGGAGCGCTGCAGCTCAGACAGGAGCGCTGCAGCTCAGACAGGAGCGCTGCAGCTCAGACAGGAGCGCTGCAGCTCAGACAGGAGCGCTGCAGCTCAGACAGGAGCGCTGCAGCTCAGACAGGAGCGCTGCTGCTCAGACAGGAGCGCTGCTGCTCAGACAGGAGCGCTGCAGCTCAGACAGGAGCGCTGCAGCTCAGACAGGAGCGCTGCAGCTCAGACAGGAGCGCTGGGAGCGCTGCTGCTCAGACAGGAGCGCTGCTGCTCAGACAGGAGCGCTGCTGCTCAGACAGGAGCGCTGCTGCTCAGACAGGAGCGCTGCTGCTCAGACAGGAGCGCTGCAGCTCAGACAGGAGCGCTGCTGCTCAGACAGGAGCGCTGCTGCTCAGACAGGAGCGCTGCAGCTCAGACAGGAGCGCTGCAGCTCAGACAGGAGCGCTGCAGCTCAGACAGGAGCGCTGCAGCTCAGACAGGAGCGCTGCAGCTCAGACAGGAGCGCTGCAGCTCAGACAGGAGCGCTGCAGCTCAGACAGGAGCGCTGCTGCTCAGACAGGAGCGCTGCTGCTCAGACAGGAGCGCTGCTGCTCAGACAGGAGCGCTGCAGCTCAGACAGGAGCGCTGCAGCTCAGACAGGAGCGCTGCTGCTCAGACAGGAGCGCTGCTGCTCAGACAGGAGCGCTGCAGCTCAGACAGGAGCGCTGCAGCTCAGACAGGAGCGCTGCAGCTCAGACAGGAGCGCTGCAGCTCAGACAGGAGCTGCAGCTCAGACAGGAGCGCTGCAGCTCAGACAGGAGCGCTGAAGCTCAGACAGGAGCGCTGCTGCTCAGACAGGAGCGCTGAAGCTCAGACAGGAGCGCTGAAGCTCAGACAGGAGCGCTGAAGCTCAGACAGGAGCGCTGCTGCTCAGACAGGAGCGCTGAAGCTCAGACAGGAGCGCTGAAGCTCAGACAGGAGCGCTGAAGCTCAGACAGGAGCGCTGCTGCTCAGACAGGAGCGCTGAAGCTCAGACAGGAGCGCTGAAGCTCAGACAGGAGCTTTAAAAAGTCCACCTTTACTCCACGTATTAAAAAGAATAATAGAGGATTTTTAGCGCGCAATCGGAGTCTCATTTCCTCGTGGCGTGGACAGCCGAGTAGTTCTCCCACATGTCAATCATTCCCTGCGTCCTACTGCACACCTGCAGCCTCGTTCTGGCTCGTTCCCCTGGCTGCGCATGCACGGTTGATATGCCGGTGTGTTCCTTCAGTGTACAGTACAACAATGACCACAGAAAGACTGTTCCACCCGAGATTTGATGGTAGGCGGTTCTTGGAAAGAACAGGAGGGTGGGGGGTAAGTGTGCACATGCGCATTTTAAAAAAAGGGACTAACTAACTGACTAGGGCTTGAGTTCTCAAATCTGCAAAAAATCCTCTTATTATTCTTTTAATCTAAACTAGTAGCACCTATTTGAGCTCGTTAGCTGTATAAAGAGAAATGGTTCCAGGTTACTATGGTAACACACTACGCCTCATGGTTTAAAATCATGCATCGCACAGAAGGTTCTCCTGCTTAAGTCAGCACATGTCCAGATCCATCTGAAGTTTACCAATGACCATCAGGATGATCCAAAAGATCATGGGAGAAAGTCATGTGGTCAGAGGAGACCAAGAACACCATCACTACTGTGAAGCACAGGGGAGGAAACATCACGCTTTGGGGGAGGAAACATCACGCTTTGGGGGAGGAACCATCACGCTTTGGGGGAGGAACCATCACGCTTTGGGGGAGGAAACATCACGCTTTGGGGGAGGAAACATCACGCTTTGGGGGAGGAAACATCACGCTTTGGGGGAGGAAACATCACGCTTTGGGGGAGGAACCATCACGCTTTGGGGGAGGAAACATCAGGCTTTGGGGGAGGAACCATCACGCTTTGGGGGAGGAAACATCAGGCTTTGGGGGAGGAACCATCACGCTTTGGGGGAGTGATGGAACCATCACGCTTTGGGGGAGGAAACATCACGCTTTGGGGGAGGAACCATCAGGCTTTGGGGGAGGAACCATCAGGCTTTGGGGGAGGAACCATCACGCTTTGGGAGAGGAAACATCACGCTTTGGGGGAGGAAACATCACGCTTTGGGGGAGGAAACATCACGCTTTGGGGGAGGAAACATCACGCTTTGGGGGAGGAACCATCACTTTACAAGCAAAACTTTTTTGCTTGTAAATTTATTCAGGAGCGCTGTATAGACTGAAAAGTACAGTACGTGATAAATAAACTACACAAAATAATTATGGTTTCTGGATTTTATAGTTAAGTCACTAAACCGTTACTCTTCCTTCAGATGGAACAACCAGTGAATAAAGAATGTTTATACGTTTTATAGTGCAAACTAAATATTCCAAATCAAACCTTGAGAAAAAGGTGTCGAGTTCTTCCGACAGTTTGCGGTCGTCTGCAGCGTGGGGGGCTCTGGGCTTATAGTTGGAGAGAAGCCGGAGCCCACTCCACACAAAGGCGGGGCCACTCCACAGAGACGGGGCCACTCCACACAGAGGCAGGGCCACTCACCACAGAGGCGGGGCCACTCACCACAGAGGCGGGGCCACTCACCACAGAGGCGGGGCCTCTACATCCATACTTTGCATCTTTGTAGCGCTTTCTATCTCCGGCCCTGTGCGCTGCCCTCTATCTCCGGCCCTGTGCGCTGCCCTCTATCTCCGGCCCTGTGCGCTGCCCTCTATCTCCGGCCCTGTGCGCTGCCCTCTATCTCCGGCCCTGTGCGCTGCCCTCTATCTCCGGCCCTGTGTGCTGCCCTCTATCTCCGGCCCTGTGCGCTGCCTCCTTCTGCCTCAGTTTAAGTGTGAACCAGGATTTCATCATTGAAAGTGACTCTGGTGTGTGATGGTCTGATGCTGTCCTCACAGAATGTGTGACGTCACATGTGACGTTTCATACTCACTGTTGGGGTGGAACATGTCACACGTGAACCTCATCTTGGGGGGGCTCAGGGGGTAGTCTGAGGGGAAGCTGAGCACTGCCGGGAACACACCCCCTTCAAAACATGTGTCCTGGGGCCCCCTGCAGGACATACACAGAACATCAAGCACTGCATCAGTTCACAGGCAATAAATACACAGATCAATATTTTAGGTACAGTGATCCCTCTATATCGTGGTTCACTTTTCACGTCTCGCTGCTTCACGGATTTGCATCATGCATTGTGTTCTGCATTCTGATTGGCTAAACAGTCTCTCCGCGTCTTCTCTACCTGTGTCAATAACGTTATGGATTCATATGGACACGTACGTAAAACCGCTTGCCAAATTGAAGTTTGCGAGGCCGGTGAGAGCGAGCGTGTGAGCTGCTGGAGAAGCGGGTGAGAGCGGCGCACGTGAGAGGCCGGTGGTGACTTTAGGGCATGGTGGTGACGAGTCGAAAGCCCGTCATGCTCAAACCCTCAGCGAGAACACTGGTGATTCTTTATTACAGATAAATCTATTCTTGAATAGATTGTGTGGATTAGAACATTGGGTGTATTGGCTGAGGTTATCTTCTCTTCAGACGTCAATCTGTCCTATTTTCTTCATTCATTTATGGAATGTGTTATTGTTATTGTCTAATGTAGGTTGAATATGAACTTTGGTTGTGGTGCACTCACATTATGAGGGCCTCCCATTCAAAGAAGTTCTCCTCGTTGGCTGGACCTGTGGAAGAACACAGGACCATCAGAGACTAACACAAGTGTAACACAAGTATGACACGAGTGTGACACGAGTGTGACACGGGTGTGACACGAGTGTGACACAAGTGTGACACGAGTGTGACACAAGTGTGACACGAGTGTGACACGGGTGTGACACGGGTGTGACACAAGTGTGACACGAGTGTGACACGAGTGTGACACGAGTGTGTGACACAAGTGTGACACGAGTGTGACACGAGTGTGTGACACGAGTGTGTGACACGAGTGTGACACGGGTGTGACACGAGTGTGACACGGGTGTGACACGGGTGTGACACGAGTGTGACACGGGTGTGACACGAGTGTGACACGGGTGTGACACGAGTGTGACACGAGCGTGACACGAGTGTAACACGAGTATGACACGAGAGTGACACGAGTGTGACACGAGTGTGACACGAGCGTGACACGAGTGTAACACGGGTGTGACACGAGTGTGACACAAGTGTGACACGAGTGTGACACGAGTGTGACACGAGTGTGACACGAGTGTGTGACACAAGTGTGACACGAGTGTGACACGAGTGTGTGACACGAGTGTGTGACACGAGTGTGACACGGGTGTGACACGAGTGTGACACGGGTGTGACACGAGTGTGACACGAGCGTGACACGAGTGTAACACGAGTATGACACGAGAGTGACACGAGTGTGACACGAGTGTGACACGAGTGTGTGACACAAGTGTGACACGAGTGTGACACGAGTGTGTGACACGAGTGTGTGACACGAGTGTGACACGGGTGTGACACGAGTGTGACACGGGTGTGACACGAGTGTAACACGAGTGTGACACGGGTGTGACACGAGTGTGACACGGGTGTGACACGAGTGTGACACGAGCGTGACACGAGTGTAACACGAGTATGACACGAGAGTGACACGAGTGTGACACGAGTGTGACACGAGCGTGACACAAGTGTAACACGAGTATGACACGAGTGTGACACGAGCGTGACACGAGTGTGACACGAGTATGACACGAGTGTGACACGAGCGTGACACGAGTGTGACACGAGCGTGACACGAGTGTGACACGAGCGTGACACGAGTGTGACACGAGCGTGACACGAGTGACACGAGTGTGACACGAGTGTGACACGAGCGTGACACGAGTGTGATACAAGTGTAACACGAGTATGACACGAGTGTGACACGAGCGTGACACGAGTGTGACACGAGTGTGACACGAGCGTGACACGAGTGTAACACGAGTATGACACGAGTGTGACACGAGTGTGACACGGGTGTGACACGAGTGTGACACGAGTGTGACACGAGTGTAACACGAGTATGACACGAGTGTGACACGAGCTCGACACAAGTGTAACACGAGCATGACACGAGTGTGACACGAGCGTGACACGAGTGTGACACGAGTGTGACACGAGCGTGACACGAGTGTGACACGAGCGTGACACGAGTGTGACACGAGCGTGACACGAGTGTGACACGAGCGTGACACGAGTGTGACACGAGTGTGACACGAGTGTGACACGAGCGTGACACGAGTGTGATACAAGTGTAACACGAGCATGACACGAGTGTGACACGAGCGTGACACGAGTGTGACACGAGTGTGACACGAGCGTGACACAAGTGTAACACGAGTATGACACGAGTGTGACACGAGTGTGACACGGGTGTGACACGAGTGTGACACAAGTGTGACACGAGTGTAACACGAGTGTGACACGAGTGTGACACGAGCTCGACACAAGTGTAACACGAGTATGACACGAGTGTGACACGAGCGTGACACGAGTGTGACACGAGTATGACACGAGTGTGACACGAGCATGACACGAGTGTGACACGAGCGTGACACGAGCGTGACACGAGCGTGACACGAGTGTGACACGAGCGTGACACGAGTGTGACACGAGCGTGACACGAGCGTGACACGAGTGTGACACAAGTGTAACACGAGCATGACACGAGTGTGACACGAGCGTGACACGAGTGTGACACAAGTGTAACACAAGTATGACACGAGTGTGACACGAGCGTGACACGAGCATGACACGAGCGTGACACGAGCGTGACACGAGCGTGACACGAGCGTGACACGAGTATGACACAAGTATGACAAGAGCGTGACACGAGCGTGACACGAGGGTGACACGAGCGTGACACGAGCGTGACACGAGCGTGACACGAGTGTGACACGAGCATGACACGAGTGTGACACGAGTATGACACGAGTGTGACACGAGCGTGACACGAGTGTGACACAAGTATGACACGAGCGTGACACGAGCGTGACACGAGCGTGACACAAGTGTAACACGAGCATGACACGAGCGTGACACGAGTGTGACACGAGTATGACACGAGCGTGACACGAGTGTGACATGAGTATGACACGAGTGTGACACGAGCGTGACACGAGTGTGACACAAGTATGACACGAGTGTGACACGAGCGTGACACGAGTGTGACACGAGCGTGACACAAGCATGACACGAGTGTGACACGAGCGTGACACGAGTGTGACACGAGTGTGACACAAGTGTAACACGAGCATGACACGAGCGTGACACGAGTGTGACACGAGCGTGACACGAGCGTGACACGAGCGTGACACGAGTTTGACACGAGCGTGACACGAGCGTGACACGAGTGTGACACGAGCGTGACACGGGTGTGACACGGGTGTGACACGAGCGTGACACGAGCGTGACACGAGCGTGACACGAGTTTGACACGAGCGTGACACGAGCGTGACACGAGTGTGACACGAGTGTGACACGGGTGTGACACGGGTGTGACACGGGTGTGACACAAGTGTGACACGAGTGTGTGACACGAGTGTGACACGAGTATGACACGAGTGTGACACGGGTGTGACACGAGTGTGACACGAGTGTGACACGGGTGTGACACGGGTGTGACACGGGTGTGACACGAGTGTGTGACACGGGTGTGACACGGGTGTGACACGAGTGTGTGACACGAGTGTGTGACACGAGTGTGTGACACGAGTGTGACACGGGTGTGACACGGGTGTGACACGGGTGTGACACGACTGTGACACGAGTGTGACACGAGTATATGTGCTCGATCTGATTGGGCGCTGCGTTCGGTTGCGTTCGGTTGTACTCGGAAATGCTCCGTCTAATTTTGCGCCACAAGTGATATCGAGGTTGGCGGGCGTCAATCTCCTCAGTTCACAATTCAATCTTTTTAAAGTTGTTTGCAACAAAAGCTGTAATTTTGCACATTAGGGACAATGTCAATGTGGAAGTATCCAAGGGCCCCAAGGGCCCCGCCCCCTTTGGAGCTGTTAGCATCGGGGCAATGTTTATATGTTAGTAGTTTATTTTGTAGGCTGTGATTTTATATATTCCACAAGATCTCCTTGTGTCAAATGCTGTAAACAGTATTTATTTTGTATCTAATAAACATGATTATATTAAATTAAACAGTTTTAAAGATCATGATCTCTGGTTTATATGATGCAGTATTTGTGCTCTTCATATCAAATAACAGATAAAAGTACTTATAATACCCAGGTTTAAAACAACACATTTATCTTGTTCTTATGACGCCGCGATGCCGCGCGATTGTGGGCCCCTGAAATTGCTGGGGGGCCCCTAACTTTTTTAGGTAGGGGCCCCCCTGGCCCCTAACTTTGAAAATCTATTTCTCAGCCTGTAAATGATAACGAGACATGTTAATAAAAGTTCATTTTTCATGAATGTTATTCTGTTTTCCTTTCCTTGTGACCGATTCAGAATTAGCCATGACAGGTACCAAATGATCTGTACCTGTCATGTTGACAGGGACGTAAAAATAATTATTTCAAGGCTTGGAGTATAAGACGAGTGTGACACGAGTGTAACACAAGTATGACACAAGTATGACACAAGTACAACACAAGTATAACACAAGTATGACACAAGTATGACACGAGTATGACACAAGTGTAACACGAGTATGACACGAGTGTAACACAAGTATAACACAAGTATGACACGAGTGTAACACAAGTATGACACAAATATGACACAAGTGTAACACGAGTATGACACGAGTGTAACACAAGTGTGACACAAGTGTGACACAAGTGTGACACAAGTATAACACAAGTATAACACAAATGTGACACGAGTATAACACAAGCGTGACACAAGTATAACACAAGTGTGACACAAGTATGACACGAGTATAACACAAGTATAACACAAATGTGACACAAGTATAACACAAGCGTGACACAAGTGTGACACAAGTGTGACACAAGTATAACACAAGTATAACACAAGTGTGACACAAGTATGACACAAGTATAACACAAGTATAACACAAATGTGACACAAGTATAACACAAGTATAACACAAATGTGACACAAGTATAACACAAGCGTGACACAAGCGTGACACAAGTATAACACAAGTATGACACAAGTATAACACAAGTATAACACAAGCGTGACACAAGTATAACACAAATGTGACACAAGTATAACGCAAGCGTGACACAAGTGTGACACAAGTATAACACAAGTATAACACAAGCGTGACACAAGTATAACACAAGTATGACACAAGTATAACACAAGTATAACACAAGCGTGACACAAGTATAACACAAGTATGACACAAGTATAACACAAGTATAACACAAGCGTGACACAAGTGTGACACAAGTATAACACAAGTATAACACAAATGTGACACAAGTATAACACAAGCGTGACACAAGTGTGACACAAGTATAACACAAGTATAACACAAGTATGACACAAGCGTGACACAAGCGTGACACAAGTATAACACAAGTGGAACACAAGTATAACACAAGTATGACACAAGTATAACACAAGTATAACACAAATGTGACACAAGTATAACACAAGCGTGACACAAGTGTGACACAAGTATAACACAAGTATAACACAAGTATGACACAAGCGTGACACAAGCGTGACACAAGTATAACACAAGTGGAACACAAGTATAACACAAGTATGACACAAGTATAACACAAGTATAACACAAATGTGACACAAGTATAACACAAGCGTGACACAAGCGTGACACAAGTATAACACAAGTATGACACAAGTATAACACAAGTGGAACACAAGTGTGACGGGCTGAATGAGAGGGTCTGACCTGCCACGATGCCCTCCGGAGGGTTCAGCGTCAGCTCTGCAACACAACAGTCAGTGCAGTAAGTACACCTGTCAGATACATAAGACGGAAACTAAAAAGGAAGTAACCAGAGGGATCCCAGAGAGTCGGGTGGAGCAGGTGGAGCAGGATATCCACTATATCGACTATAATCACAACTGATAAATATGAGGTATAAAAAACACCCAGTGTTGTCTCCTAAAGAAAAGTATAATATGATATTCCTGCACTTTTGGGTTGTTTTTTTGTTAGTTTAGCAGGGACTCCCAGACTTCCCTCTCCCCAGATTATATATATATATATATATACACATTTGATTCCGTCACACCTTTAATAAGACTTGGAACATTTAGGTTGGTATAACATGAAAATGCTTGAATATTTCCATTTGTATAGGGTCACTTTCTGTGGTTTGGACCCTCAGCAGGAGGAACACTCATGTCAGAATGAAATTATTGCCATTTGTCATGAACAAAATTCAGACATAGGAACTTGTCCTGGTGATTCATGCAACACAAACATTGTGCACTGAATATTAAATGGCATGATATGTACATAATAAAGTATAAAGTTATGTAGTGCAATAAGAAGTGACAGTGAGTGCAAAGTGCTTTGGCAGTGTTCCAACTGCAGAGGGAGAGAAAGTGTTCTTATGGAGGTTCTGGTCCGGACGGACCGTAGCACCATATTCTACTTCAGTATTAATATTAATACTTGAGTATTACATTGGCTTCTATGATACTCTTTTGTCACTTTTAATAAAGTCTCAGTGAAATCATGTGTCATCTGTGTCATTAGTCGAGGCGTGAGACCCAGACTCACGCTTGTACTCCGCCATGAGCCTCTTGAGCGCGGTCCCGGCCATGGCTGCTGCTCCTCCGCGGCGGTCAGAGCGTTCTCACTGGAGAAAGCGCCCGAAACAAGAGCTCAACACGGTCCAAAGCGAACAACACGCACAAGTCTCACTGTCAGCGTCAACAGTCACCGCACATGCGCACTGAGAGCTTCCGGTGGAGGCCCACAGCTGGAGCGTGAGCACCCTCTGGTGGCGGGAAGGCGCAGGTCTGAGTTGACTTTGAGCGTGAGCGCCCTCTGGTGGCGGGAGGGCGCAGGTCTGAGTGGACTTTAGGCCCTGCAGACTCCTGCCTTGAGCTGCCCTCACAAACCTCAGGCGTTGCCATGGCGCGTCCCGCTCAGAACCTGCTAAGGTCGGTCCTGCTCTGGTATTTCACACATTATTTCAGGCTTTATTTAATGGCTAATCTACAATAGAATTTATCTCTACGGATCTAATTGATTACAGCACTTCATAGGTGATGGTTGTTTTAAAATAAGATAAGATAAGCCTTCATTCGTCCACACAATGGGGAAATTTCAGTGTTGCCACAGAAGTACAGAAGTAAAAGAAGAGATAACTTATAGAAAGCTTTAAAAACAAAACACTCTCAATTGAAAAGCTCTAGTTTTATACTTTTCCTTGATTTTTTTTCTTTTTATTAATTCATTTTTCAGAATTTTAAACTTTAAAAAACAAACAGGACAAGATCAGAGAGAAAACAGTGAGTGAGACTGAGGGGGAAAGGGCCATTCATTCATGTTCTACTTCTTGTTCCCGAGCCCGGGGCCCGGAGCCCGGGGCCCGGGGCCCGGGGCCCGGAGCCCGGAGCCCGGGGCCCGGGGCCCGGAGCCCGGAGCCCGGAGCCAGGAGCCCGGAGCCCGGAGCCCGGAGCCCGGAGCCCGGAGCCCGGAGCCAGGAGCCCGGAGCCCGGAGCCCGGAGCCCGGAGCCCGGAGCCCGGAGCCCGGAGCCCGGAGCCCGGAGCCCGGAGCCTTAGGTGGGGAGACACAGACACATTAAGACATTCATGTCTTTGAACAATTCAATTGATTTTTGTAACGTCCAAAATCACAACAACAGTTTCCTCTGAGGGCGACAGTGAAAAACGGATTAAACAATGTCCATAGGGACGAGGGACGATGTCCCAGAGTCTTCTGTCCTTAGACCCTCCTTCTGTCCTTAGAGCCTCCTTCTGTCCTTAGACCCTCCTTCTGTCCTTAGAGCCTCCTTCTGTCCTTAGAGCCTCCTTCTGTCCTTAGAGCCTCCTTCTGTCCTTAGACCCTCCTCCTGTCCTTAGAGCCTCCTTCTGTCCTTAGAGCCTCCTTCTGTCCTTACTACTACAAAAAACCTCCTTGGGAAAAAGCGTGGAAACCTGGGTTAGTTCCAGATGAAGGAGGATCTGACTCTCACAGACGTGAGAGACACTGGAGCTGGAGCCACTGGAGGAGAACCAGTTCTTCAGGAGGAGAACCAGTTCTTTAGGAGGAGAACCAGTTCTTTAGGAGGAGAACCAGTTCTTGAGGAGGAGAACCAGTTCTTCAGGAGGAGAACCAGTTCTTAGAGAGGAGAACCAGTTCTTCATGAGGAGAACCAGTTCTTCGGGAGGAGAACCAGTTCTTTAGGAGGAGAACCAGTTCTTTAGGAGGAGAACCAGTTCTTCAGGAGGAGAACCAGTTCTTCAGGAGGAGAACCAGTTCTTCAGGAGGAGAACCAGTTCTTTAGGAGGAGAACCAGTTATTTAGGAGAACCAGTTCTTCAGGAGTAGAACCAGTTCTTCAGGAGGAGAACCAGTTCTTCAGGAGGAGAACCAGTTCTTTAGGAGGAGAACCAGTTCTTTAGGAGGAGAACCAGTTCTTTAGGAGGAGAACCAGTTCTTCAGGAGGAGAACCAGTTATTCATGAGGAGAGCCAGTTCTTCGGGAGGAGAACCAGTTCTTTAGGAGGAGAACCAGTTCTTCAGGAGGAAAACCAGTTCTTCAGGAGGAGAACCAGTTCATCAGGAGGAGAACCAGTTCTTTAGGAGGACAACCAGTTCTTCAGGAGGAGAACCAGTTCTTTAGGAGGAGAACCAGTTCTTCAGGAGGAAAACCAGTTCTTCAGGAGGAGAACCAGTTCTTCAGGAGGAGAACCAGTTCTTTAGGAGGAGAACCAGTTCTTCAGGAGGAGAACCAGTTCTTTAGGAGGAGAACCAGTTCTTCAGGAGGAGAATCAGTTCTTCAGGAGGAGAACCAGTTCTTTAGGAGGAGAACCAGTTATTTAGGAGAACCAGTTCTTTAGGAGGAGAACCAGTTATTTAGGAGAACCAGTTCTTCAGGAGAACCAGTTCTTCAGGAGGAGAACCAGTTCTTTAGGAGGAGAACCAGTTCTTTAGGAGGAGAACCAGTTCTTCAGGAGGAGAACCAGTTCTTCGAGAGGAGAACCAGTTCTTTAGGAGGAGAACCAGTTCTTCAGGAGGAGAACCAGTTATTCATGAGGAGAACCAGTTCTTCGGGAGGAGAACCAGTTCTTTAGGAGGAGAACCAGTTCTTCAGGAGGAAAACCAGTTCTTCAGGAGGAGAACCAGTTCATCAGGAGGAGAACCAGTTCTTTAGGAGGAGAACCAGTTCTTCAGGAGGAGAACCAGTTCTTCAGGAGGAGAACCAGTTCTTTAGGAGGAGAACCAGTTATTTAGGAGAACCAGTTCTTCAGGAGGAAAACCAGTTCTTCAGGAGAACCAGTTCTTCAGGAGGAGAACCAGTTCTTCAGGAGGAGAACCAGTTCTTTAGGAGGAGAACCAGTTATTTAGGAGAACCAGTTCTTCAGGAGAACCAGTTCTTCAGGAGGATAACCAGTTCTTCAGGAGGAGAACCAGTTCTTTAGGAGGAGAACCACTTCTTTAGGAGGAGAACCAGTTCTTCAGGAGGAGAACCAGTTATTCATGAGGAGAACCAGTTTTTCGGGAGGAGAACCAGTTCTTTAGGAGGAGAACCAGTTCTTCAGGAGGAAAACCAGTTCTTCAGGAGGAGAACCAGTTCTTCGGGAGGAGAACCAGTTCTTTAGGAGGAGAACCAGTTCTTCAGGAGGAGAACCAGTTCTTTAGGAGGAGAACCAGTTCTTCAGGAGGAGAACCAGTTATTTAGGAGAACCAGTTCTTTAGGAGGAGAACCAGTTATTTACGAGAACCAGTTCTTCAGGAGAACCAGTTCTTCAGGAGGAGAACCAGTTCTTCAGGAGGAGAACCAGTTCTTCAGGAGGAGAACCAGTTCTTTAGGAGGAGAACCAGTTCTTCAGGAGAACCAGTTCTTCAGGAGGAGAACCAGTTCTTTAGGAGGAGAACCACTTCTTTAGGAGGAGAACCAGTTCTTTAGGAGGAGAACCAATTCTTCAGGAGGAGAACCAGTTCTTCGAGAGGAGAACCAGTTCTTTAGGAGGAGAACCAGTTCTTCAGGAGGAGAACCAGTTATTCATGAGGAGAACCAGTTCTTCGGGAGGAGAACCAGTTCTTTAGGAGGAGAACCAGTTCTTCAGGAGAACCAGTTCTTCAGGAGAACCAGTTCTTCAGGAGGATAAACAGTTCTTCAGGAGGATAACCAGTTCTTTAGGAGGAGAACCAGTTCTTCAGGAGAACCAGTTCTTCAGGAGGATAACCAGTTCTTCAGGAGGAGAACCAGTTCTTCAGGAGGAGAACCAGTTATTCATGAGGAGAACCAGTTTTTCGGGAGGAGAACCAGTTCTTTAGGAGGAAAACCATTATTCAGGAGGAGAACCAGTTATTTAGGAGGAGAACCAGTTATTTAGGAGAACCAGTTCTTTAGGAGGAGAACCAGTTATTTAGGAGAACCAGTTCTTCAGGAGTAGAACCAGTTCTTCAGGAGGAGAACCAGTTCTTCAGGAGGAGAACCAGTTCTTTAGGAGGAGAACCAGTTCTTTAGGAGGAGAACCAGTTCTTGAGGAGGAGAACCAGTTCTTCAGGAGGAGAACCAGTTCTTAGAGAGGAGAACCAGTTCTTCATGAGGAGAACCAGTTCTTCGGGAGGAGAACCAGTTCTTTAGGAGGAGAACCAGTTCTTTAGGAGGAGAACCAGTTCTTCAGGAGGAGAACCAGTTCTTCAGGAGGAGAACCAGTTCTTCAGGAGGAGAACCAGTTCTTTAGGAGGAGAACCAGTTATTTAGGAGAACCAGTTCTTTAGGAGGAGAACCAGTTATTTAGGAGAACCAGTTCTTCAGGAGTAGAACCAGTTCTTCAGGAGGAGAACCAGTTCTTCAGGAGGAGAACCAGTTCTTTAGGAGGAGAACCAGTTCTTTAGGAGGAGAACCAGTTCTTTAGGAGGAGAACCAGTTCTTCAGGAGGAGAACCAGTTATTCATGAGGAGAGCCAGTTCTTCGGGAGGAGAACCAGTTCTTTAGGAGGAGAACCAGTTCTTCAGGAGGAAAACCAGTTCTTCAGGAGGAGAACCAGTTCATCAGGAGGAGAACCAGTTCTTTAGGAGGACAACCAGTTCTTCAGGAGGAGAACCAGTTCTTTAGGAGGAGAACCAGTTCTTCAGGAGGAAAACCAGTTCTTCAGGAGGAGAACCAGTTCTTCAGGAGGAGAACCAGTTCTTTAGGAGGAGAACCAGTTCTTCAGGAGGAGAACCAGTTCTTTAGGAGGAGAACCAGTTCTTCAGGAGGAGAATCAGTTCTTCAGGAGGAGAACCAGTTCTTTAGGAGGAGAACCAGTTATTTAGGAGAACCAGTTCTTTAGGAGGAGAACCAGTTATTTAGGAGAACCAGTTCTTCAGGAGAACCAGTTCTTCAGGAGGAGAACCAGTTCTTTAGGAGGAGAACCAGTTCTTTAGGAGGAGAACCAGTTCTTCAGGAGGAGAACCAGTTCTTCGAGAGGAGAACCAGTTCTTTAGGAGGAGAACCAGTTCTTCAGGAGGAGAACCAGTTATTCATGAGGAGAACCAGTTCTTCGGGAGGAGAACCAGTTCTTTAGGAGGAGAACCAGTTCTTCAGGAGGAAAACCAGTTCTTCAGGAGGAGAACCAGTTCATCAGGAGGAGAACCAGTTCTTTAGGAGGAGAACCAGTTCTTCAGGAGGAGAACCAGTTCTTCAGGAGGAGAACCAGTTCTTTAGGAGGAGAACCAGTTATTTAGGAGAACCAGTTCTTCAGGAGGAAAACCAGTTCTTCAGGAGAACCAGTTCTTCAGGAGGAGAACCAGTTCTTCAGGAGGAGAACCAGTTCTTTAGGAGGAGAACCAGTTATTTAGGAGAACCAGTTCTTCAGGAGAACCAGTTCTTCAGGAGGATAACCAGTTCTTCAGGAGGAGAACCAGTTCTTTAGGAGGAGAACCACTTCTTTAGGAGGAGAACCAGTTCTTCAGGAGGAGAACCAGTTATTCATGAGGAGAACCAGTTTTTCGGGAGGAGAACCAGTTCTTTAGGAGGAGAACCAGTTCTTCAGGAGGAAAACCAGTTCTTCAGGAGGAGAACCAGTTCTTCGGGAGGAGAACCAGTTCTTTAGGAGGAGAACCAGTTCTTCAGGAGGAGAACCAGTTCTTTAGGAGGAGAACCAGTTCTTCAGGAGGAGAACCAGTTATTTAGGAGAACCAGTTCTTTAGGAGGAGAACCAGTTATTTACGAGAACCAGTTCTTCAGGAGAACCAGTTCTTCAGGAGGAGAACCAGTTCTTCAGGAGGAGAACCAGTTCTTCAGGAGGAGAACCAGTTCTTTAGGAGGAGAACCAGTTCTTCAGGAGAACCAGTTCTTCAGGAGGAGAACCAGTTCTTTAGGAGGAGAACCACTTCTTTAGGAGGAGAACCAGTTCTTTAGGAGGAGAACCAATTCTTCAGGAGGAGAACCAGTTCTTCGAGAGGAGAACCAGTTCTTTAGGAGGAGAACCAGTTCTTCAGGAGGAGAACCAGTTATTCATGAGGAGAACCAGTTCTTCGGGAGGAGAACCAGTTCTTTAGGAGGAGAACCAGTTCTTCAGGAGAACCAGTTCTTCAGGAGAACCAGTTCTTCAGGAGGATAAACAGTTCTTCAGGAGGATAACCAGTTCTTTAGGAGGAGAACCAGTTCTTCAGGAGAACCAGTTCTTCAGGAGGATAACCAGTTCTTCAGGAGGAGAACCAGTTCTTTAGGAGGAGAACCACTTCTTTAGGAGGAGAACCAGTTCTTCAGGAGGAGAACCAGTTATTCATGAGGAGAACCAGTTTTTCGGGAGGAGAACCAGTTCTTTAGGAGGAAAACCAGTTATTCAGGAGGAGAACCAGTTATTTAGGAGGAGAACCAGTTATTTAGGAGAACCAGTTCTTTAGGAGGAGAACCAGTTATTTAGGAGAACCAGTTCTTCAGGAGTAGAACCAGTTCTTCAGGAGGAGAACCAGTTATTCAGGAGGAGAACCAGTTCTTTAGGAGGAGAACCAGTTCTTTAGGAGGAGAACCAGTTCTTTAGGAGGAGAACCAGTTCTTCAGGAGGAGAACCAGTTATTCATGAGGAGAGCCAGTTCTTCGGGAGGAGAACCAGTTCTTTAGGAGGAGAACCAGTTCTTCAGGAGGAAAACCAGTTCTTCAGGAGGAGAACCAGTTCATCAGGAGGAGAACCAGTTCTTTAGGAGGACAACCAGTTCTTCAGGAGGAGAACCAGTTCTTTAGGAGGAGAACCAGTTCTTCAGGAGGAAAACCAGTTCTTCAGGAGGAGAACCAGTTCTTCAGGAGGAGAACCAGTTCTTTAGGAGGAGAACCAGTTCTTAAGGAGGAGAACCAGTTCTTTAGGAGGAGAACCAGTTCTTCAGGAGGAGAATCAGTTCTTCAGGAGGAGAACCAGTTCTTTAGGAGGAGAACCAGTTATTTAGGAGAACCAGTTCTTTAGGAGGAGAACCAGTTATTTATGAGAACCAGTTCTTCAGGAGAACCAGTTCTTCAGGAGGAGAACCAGTTCTTTAGGAGGAGAACCAGTTCTTTAGGAGGAGAACCAGTTCTTCAGGAGGACAACCAGTTCTTCGAGAGGAGAACCAGTTCTTTAGGAGGAGAACCAGTTCTTCAGGAGGAGAACCAGTTATTCATGAGGAGAACCAGTTCTTCGGGAGGAGAACCAGTTCTTTAGGAGGAGAACCAGTTCTTCAGGAGGAAAACCAGTTCTTCAGGAGGAGAACCAGTTCATCAGGAGGAGAACCAGTTCTTTAGGAGGAGAACCAGTTCTTCAGGAGGAGAACCAGTTCTTTAGGAGGAGAACCAGTTCTTCAGGAGGAGAACCAGTTCTTCAGGAGGAGAACCAGTTCTTTAGGAGGAGAACCAGTTATTTAGGAGAACCAGTTCTTCAGGAGGAAAACCAGTTCTTCAGGAGAACCAGTTCTTCAGGAGGAGAACCAGTTCTTCAGGAGGAGAACCAGTTCTTTAGGAGGAGAACCAGTTATTTAGGAGAACCAGTTCTTCAGGAGAACCAGTTCTTCAGGAGGATAACCAGTTCTTCAGGAGGAGAACCAGTTCTTTAGGAGGAGAACCACTTCTTTAGGAGGAGAACCAGTTCTTCAGGAGGAGAACCAGTTATTCATGAGGAGAACCAGTTTTTCGGGAGGAGAACCAGTTCTTTAGGAGGAAAACCAGTTATTCAGGAGGAGAACCAGTTATTTAGGAGAACCAGTTCTTTAGGAGGAGAACCAGTTATTTAGGAGAACCAGTTCTTTAGGAGGAGAACCAGTTATTTAGGAGAACCAGTTCTTCAGGAGTAGAACCAGTTCTTCAGGAGGAGAACCAGTTCTTCAGGAGGAGAACCAGTTCTTTAGGAGGAGAACCAGTTCTTTAGGAGGAGAACCAGTTCTTTAGGAGGAGAACCAGTTCTTCAGGAGGAGAACCAGTTATTCATGAGGAGAGCCAGTTCTTCGGGAGGAGAACCAGTTCTTTAGGAGGAGAACCAGTTCTTCAGGAGGAAAACCAGTTCTTCAGGAGGAGAACCAGTTCATCAGGAGGAGAACCAGTTCTTTAGGAGGACAACCAGTTCTTCAGGAGGAGAACCAGTTCTTTAGGAGGAGAACCAGTTCTTCAGGAGGAAAACCAGTTCTTCAGGAGGAGAACCAGTTCTTCAGGAGGAGAACCAGTTCTTTAGGAGGAGAACCAGTTCTTCAGGAGGAGAACCAGTTCTTTAGGAGGAGAACCAGTTCTTCAGGAGGAGAATCAGTTCTTCAGGAGGAGAACCAGTTCTTTAGGAGGAGAACCAGTTATTTAGGAGAACCAGTTCTTTAGGAGGAGAACCAGTTATTTAGGAGAACCAGTTCTTCAGGAGAACCAGTTCTTCAGGAGGAGAACCAGTTCTTTAGGAGGAGAACCAGTTCTTTAGGAGGAGAACCAGTTCTTCAGGAGGAGAACCAGTTCTTCGAGAGGAGAACCAGTTCTTTAGGAGGAGAACCAGTTCTTCAGGAGGAGAACCAGTTATTCATGAGGAGAACCAGTTCTTCGGGAGGAGAACCAGTTCTTTAGGAGGAGAACCAGTTCTTCAGGAGGAAAACCAGTTCTTCAGGAGGAGAACCAGTTCATCAGGAGGAGAACCAGTTCTTTAGGAGGAGAACCAGTTCTTCAGGAGGAGAACCAGTTCTTTAGGAGGAGAACCAGTTCTTCAGGAGGAGAACCAGTTCTTCAGGAGGAGAACCAGTTCTTTAGGAGGAGAACCAGTTATTTAGGAGAACCAGTTCTTCAGGAGGAAAACCAGTTCTTCAGGAGAACCAGTTCTTCAGGAGGAGAACCAGTTCTTCAGGAGGAGAACCAGTTCTTTAGGAGGAGAACCAGTTATTTAGGAGAACCAGTTCTTCAGGAGAACCAGTTCTTCAGGAGGATAACCAGTTCTTCAGGAGGAGAACCAGTTCTTTAGGAGGAGAACCACTTCTTTAGGAGGAGAACCAGTTCTTCAGGAGGAGAACCAGTTATTCATGAGGAGAACCAGTTTTTCGGGAGGAGAACCAGTTCTTTAGGAGGAGAACCAGTTCTTCAGGAGGAAAACCAGTTCTTCAGGAGGAGAACCAGTTCTTCAGGAGGAGAACCAGTTCTTTAGGAGGAGAACCAGTTCTTCAGGAGGAGAACCAGTTCTTTAGGAGGAGAACCAGTTCTTCAGGAGGAGAACCAGTTATTTAGGAGAACCAGTTCTTTAGGAGGAGAACCAGTTATTTACGAGAACAAGTTCTTCAGGAGAACCAGTTCTTCAGGAGGAGAACCAGTTCTTCAGGAGGAGAACCAGTTCTTCAGGAGGAGAACCAGTTCTTTAGGAGGAGAACCAGTTCTTCAGGAGAACCAGTTCTTCAGGAGGAGAACCAGTTCTTTAGGAGGAGAACCACTTCTTTAGGAGGAGAACCAGTTCTTTAGGAGGAGAACCAATTCTTCAGGAGGAGAACCAGTTCTTCGAGAGGAGAACCAGTTCTTTAGGAGGAGAACCAGTTCTTCAGGAGGAGAACCAGTTATTCATGAGGAGAACCAGTTCTTCGGGAGGAGAACCAGTTCTTTAGGAGGAGAACCAGTTCTTCAGGAGAACCAGTTCTTCAGGAGAACCAGTTCTTCAGGAGGATAAACAGTTCTTCAGGAGGATAACCAGTTCTTTAGGAGGAGAACCAGTTCTTCAGGAGAACCAGTTCTTCAGGAGGATAACCAGTTCTTCAGGAGGAGAACCAGTTCTTTAGGAGGAGAACCACTTCTTTAGGAGGAGAACCAGTTCTTCAGGAGGAGAACCAGTTATTCATGAGGAGAACCAGTTTTTCGGGAGGAGAACCAGTTCTTTAGGAGGAAAACCAGTTATTCAGGAGGAGAACCAGTTATTTAGGAGGAGAACCAGTTATTTAGGAGAACCAGTTCTTTAGGAGGAGAACCAGTTATTTAGGAGAACCAGTTCTTCAGGAGTAGAACCAGTTCTTCAGGAGGAGAACCAGTTCTTCAGGAGGAGAACCAGTTCTTTAGGAGGAGAACCAGTTCTTTAGGAGGAGAACCAGTTCTTCAGGAGGAGAACCAGTTCTTCGAGAGGAGAACCAGTTCTTTAGGAGGAGAACCAGTTCTTCAGGAGGAGAACCAGTTATTCATGAGGAGAACCAGTTCTTCGGGAGGAGAACCAGTTCTTTAGGAGGAGAACCAGTTCTTCAGGAGGAAAACCAGTTCTTCAGGAGGAGAACCAGTTCATCAGGAGGAGAACCAGTTCTTTAGGAGGAGAACCAGTTCTTCAGGAGGAGAACCAGTTCTTTAGGAGGAGAACCAGTTCTTCAGGAGGAGAACCAGTTCTTCAGGAGGAGAACCAGTTCTTTAGGAGGAGAACCAGTTATTTAGGAGAACCAGTTCTTCAGGAGGAAAACCAGTTCTTCAGGAGAACCAGTTCTTCAGGAGGAGAACCAGTTCTTCAGGAGGAGAACCAGTTCTTTAGGAGGAGAACCAGTTATTTAGGAGAACCAGTTCTTCAGGAGAACCAGTTCTTCAGGAGGATAACCAGTTCTTCAGGAGGAGAACCAGTTCTTTAGGAGGAGAACCACTTCTTTAGGAGGAGAACCAGTTCTTCAGGAGGAGAACCAGTTATTCATGAGGAGAACCAGTTTTTCGGGAGGAGAACCAGTTCTTTAGGAGGAAAACCAGTTATTCAGGAGGAGAACCAGTTATTTAGGAGAACCAGTTCTTTAGGAGGAGAACCAGTTATTTACGAGAACCAGTTCTTCAGGAGAACCAGTTCTTCAGGAGGAGAACCAGTTCTTCAGGAGGAGAACCAGTTCTTCAGGAGGAGAACCAGTTCTTTAGGAGGAGAACCAGTTCTTCAGGAGAACCAGTTCTTCAGGAGGAGAACCAGTTCTTTAGGAGGAGAACCACTTCTTTAGGAGGAGAACCAGTTCTTTAGGAGGAGAACCAATTCTTCAGGAGGAGAACCAGTTCTTCGAGAGGAGAACCAGTTCTTTAGGAGGAGAACCAGTTCTTCAGGAGGAGAACCAGTTATTCATGAGGAGAACCAGTTCTTCGGGAGGAGAACCAGTTCTTTAGGAGGAGAACCAGTTCTTCAGGAGAACCAGTTCTTCAGGAGAACCAGTTCTTCAGGAGGATAAACAGTTCTTCAGGAGGATAACCAGTTCTTTAGGAGGAGAACCAGTTCTTCAGGAGAACCAGTTCTTCAGGAGGATAACCAGTTCTTCAGGAGGAGAACCAGTTCTTTAGGAGGAGAACCACTTCTTTAGGAGGAGAACCAGTTCTTCAGGAGGAGAACCAGTTATTCATGAGGAGAACCAGTTTTTTCGGGAGGAGAACCAGTTCTTTAGGAGGAAAACCAGTTATTCAGGAGGAGAACCAGTTATTTAGGAGGAGAACCAGTTATTTAGGAGAACCAGTTCTTTAGGAGGAGAACCAGTTATTTAGGAGAACCAGTTCTTCAGGCGTAGAACCAGTTCTTCAGGAGGAGAACCAGTTCTTCAGGAGGAGAACCAGTTCTTTAGGAGGAGAACCAGTTCTTTAGGAGGAGAACCAGTTCTTTAGGAGGAGAACCAGTTCTTCAGGAGGAGAACCAGTTATTCATGAGGAGAGCCAGTTCTTCGGGAGGAGAACCAGTTCTTTAGGAGGAGAACCAGTTCTTCAGGAGGAAAACCAGTTCTTCAGGAGGAGAACCAGTTCATCAGGAGGAGAACCAGTTCTTTAGGAGGACAACCAGTTCTTCAGGAGGAGAACCAGTTCTTTAGGAGGAGAACCAGTTCTTCAGGAGGAAAACCAGTTCTTCAGGAGGAGAACCAGTTCTTCAGGAGGAGAACCAGTTCTTTAGGAGGAGAACCAGTTCTTCAGGAGGAGAACCAGTTCTTTAGGAGGAGAACCAGTTCTTCAGGAGGAGAATCAGTTCTTCAGGAGGAGAACCAGTTCTTTAGGAGGAGAACCAGTTATTTAGGAGAACCAGTTCTTTAGGAGGAGAACCAGTTATTTAGGAGAACCAGTTCTTCAGGAGAACCAGTTCTTCAGGAGGAGAACCAGTTCTTTAGGAGGAGAACCAGTTCTTTAGGAGGAGAACCAGTTCTTCAGGAGGAGAACCAGTTCTTCGAGAGGAGAACCAGTTCTTTAGGAGGAGAACCAGTTCTTCAGGAGGAGAACCAGTTATTCATGAGGAGAACCAGTTCTTCGGGAGGAGAACCAGTTCTTTAGGAGGAGAACCAGTTCTTCAGGAGGAAAACCAGTTCTTCAGGAGGAGAACCAGTTCATCAGGAGGAGAACCAGTTCTTTAGGAGGAGAACCAGTTCTTCAGGAGGAGAACCAGTTCTTTAGGAGGAGAACCAGTTCTTCAGGAGGAGAACCAGTTCTTCAGGAGGAGAACCAGTTCTTTAGGAGGAGAACCAGTTATTTAGGAGAACCAGTTCTTCAGGAGGAAAACCAGTTCTTCAGGAGAACCAGTTCTTCAGGAGGAGAACCAGTTCTTCAGGAGGAGAACCAGTTCTTTAGGAGGAGAACCAGTTATTTAGGAGAACCAGTTCTTCAGGAGAACCAGTTCTTCAGGAGGATAACCAGTTCTTCAGGAGGAGAACCAGTTCTTTAGGAGGAGAACCAGTTCTTTAGGAGGAGAACCAGTTCTTCAGGAGGAGAACCAGTTATTCATGAGGAGAACCAGTTTTTCGGGAGGAGAACCAGTTCTTTAGGAGGAGAACCAGTTCTTCAGGAGGAGAACCAGTTATTCATGAGGAGAACCAGTTTTTCGGGAGGAGAACCAGTTCTTTAGGAGGAAAACCAGTTATTCAGGAGGAGAACCAGTTATTTAGGAGAACCAGTTCTTTAGGAGGAGAACCAGTTATTTACGAGAACCAGTTCTTCAGGAGAACCAGTTCTTCAGGAGGAGAACCAGTTCTTCAGGAGGAGAACCAGTTCTTCAGGAGGAGAACCAGTTCTTTAGGAGGAGAACCAGTTCTTCAGGAGAACCAGTTCTTCAGGAGGAGAACCAGTTCTTTAGGAGGAGAACCACTTCTTTAGGAGGAGAACCAGTTCTTTAGGAGGAGAACCAATTCTTCAGGAGGAGAACCAGTTCTTCGAGAGGAGAACCAGTTCTTTAGGAGGAGAACCAGTTCTTCAGGAGGAGAACCAGTTATTCATGAGGAGAACCAGTTCTTCGGGAGGAGAACCAGTTATTTAGGAGGAGAACCAGTTCTTCAGGAGAACCAGTTCTTCAGGAGAACCAGTTCTTCAGGAGGATAAACAGTTCTTCAGGAGGATAACCAGTTCTTTAGGAGGAGAACCAGTTCCTTAGGAGGAGAACCAGTTCTTCAGGAGGAGAAACAGTTATTCATGAGGAGAACCAGTTTTTCGGGAGGAGAACCAGTTCTTTAGGAGGAGAACCAGTTCTTCAGGAGGAAAACCAGTTCTTCAGGAGGAGAACCAGTTATTTAGGAGAACCAGTTCTTTAGGAGGAGAACCAGTTATTTAGGAGAACCAGTTCTTCAGGAGAACCAGTTCTTCAGGAGGAGAACCAGTTCTTCAGGAGGAGAACCAGTTCTTCAGGAGGAGAACCAGTTCTTTAGGAGGAGAACCAGTTCTTTAGGAGGAGAACCAGTTCTTCAGGAGAACCAGTTCTTCAGGAGGAGAACCAGTTCTTTAGGAGGAGAACCAGTTCTTTAGGAGGAGAACCAGTTCTTTAGGAGGAGAACCAGTTCTTTAGGAGGAGAACCAGTTCTTGAGGAGGAGAACCAGTTCTTCAGGAGGAGAACCAGTTCTTAGAGAGGAGAACCAGTTATTTAGGAGGAGAACCAGTTCTTCAGGAGGAGAACCAGTTATTCATGAGGAGAACCAGTTATTCATGAGGAGAACCAGTTCTTCGGGAGGAGAACCAGTTCTTTAGGAGGAGAACCAGTTCTTTAGGAGGAGAACCAGTTCTTCAGGAGGAGAACCAGTTCTTCAGGAGGAGAACCAGTTCTTCAGGAGGAGAACCAGTTCTTTAGGAGGAGAACCAGTTATTTAGGAGAACCAGTTCTTTAGGAGGAGAACCAGTTATTTAGGAGAACCAGTTCTTCAGGAGTAGAACCAGTTCTTCAGGAGGAGAACCAGTTCTTCAAGAGGAGAACCAGTTCTTTAGGAGGAGAACCAGTTCTTTAGGAGGAGAACCAGTTCTTTAGGAGGAGAACCAGTTCTTCAGGAGGAGAACCAGTTATTCATGAGGAGAGCCAGTTCTTCGGGAGGAGAACCAGTTCTTTAGGAGGAGAACCAGTTCTTCAGGAGGAAAACCAGTTCTTCAGGAGGAGAACCAGTTCATCAGGAGGAGAGTCAGTTCTTTAGGAGGACAACCAGTTCTTCAGGAGGAGAACCAGTTCTTTAGGAGGAGAACCAGTTCTTCAGGAGGAAAACCAGTTCTTCAGGAGGAGAACCAGTTCTTCAGGAGGAGAACCAGTTCTTTAGGAGGAGAACCAGTTCTTCAGGAGGAGAATCAGTTCTTTAGGAGGAGAACCAGTTCTTTAGGAGGAGAACCAGTTCTTTAGGAGGAGAACCAGTTCTTCAGGAGGAGAACCAGTTCTTCGAGAGGAGAACCAGTTCTTTAGGAGGAGAACCAGTTCTTCAGGAGGAGAACCAGTTATTCATGAGGAGAGCCAGTTCTTCGGGAGGAGAACCAGTTCTTTAGGAGGAGAACCAGTTCTTCAGGAGGAAAACCAGTTCTTCAGGAGGAGAACCAGTTCATCAGGAGGAGAACCAGTTCTTTAGGAGGAGAACCAGTTCTTCAGGAGGAGAACCAATTCTTTAGGAGGAGAACCAGTTCTTCAGGAGGAGAACCAGTTCTTCAGGAGGAGAACCAGTTCTTTAGGAGGAGAACCAGTTATTTAGGAGAACCAGTTCTTCAGGAGGAAAACCAGTTCTTCAGGAGAACCAGTTCTTCAGGAGGAGAACCAGTTCTTCAGGAGGAGAACCAGTTCTTTAGGAGGAGAACCAGTTATTTAGGAGAACCAGTTCTTTAGGAGGAGAACCAGTTATTTAGGAGAACCAGTTCTTCAGGAGAACCAGTTCTTCAGGAGGAGAACCAGTTCTTTAGGAGGAGAACCAGTTCTTCAGGAGAACCAGTTCTTCAGGAGGAGAACCAGTTCTTTAGGAGGAGAACCACTTCTTTAGGAGGAGAACCAGTTCTTTAGGAGGAGAACCAATTCTTCAGGAGGAGAACCAGTTCTTCGAGAGGAGAACCAGTTCTTTAGGAGGAGAACCAGTTCTTCAGGAGGAGAACCAGTTATTCATGAGGAGAACCAGTTCTTCGGGAGGAGAACCAGTTATTTAGGAGGAGAACCAGTTCTTCAGGAGAACCAGTTCTTCAGGAGAACCAGTTCTTCAGGAGGATAAACAGTTCTTCAGGAGGATAACCAGTTCTTTAGGAGGAGAACCAGTTCCTTAGGAGGAGAACCAGTTCTTCAGGAGGAGAAACAGTTATTCATGAGGAGAACCAGTTTTTCGGGAGGAGAACCAGTTCTTTAGGAGGAGAACCAGTTCTTCAGGAGGAAAACCAGTTCTTCAGGAGGAGAACCAGTTATTTAGGAGAACCAGTTCTTTAGGAGGAGAACCAGTTATTTAGGAGAACCAGTTCTTCAGGAGAACCAGTTCTTCAGGAGGAGAACCAGTTCTTCAGGAGGAGAACCAGTTCTTCAGGAGGAGAACCAGTTCTTTAGGAGGAGAACCAGTTCTTTAGGAGGAGAACCAGTTCTTCAGGAGAACCAGTTCTTCAGGAGGAGAACCAGTTCTTTAGGAGGAGAACCAGTTCTTTAGGAGGAGAACCAGTTCTTTAGGAGGAGAACCAGTTCTTGAGGAGGAGAACCAGTTCTTCAGGAGGAGAACCAGTTCTTAGAGAGGAGAACCAGTTCTTTAGGAGGAGAACCAGTTCTTCAGGAGGAGAACCAGTTATTCATGAGGAGAACCAGTTATTCATGAGGAGAACCAGTTCTTCGGGAGGAGAACCAGTTCTTTAGGAGGAGAACCAGTTCTTTAGGAGGAGAACCAGTTCTTCAGGAGGAGAACCAGTTCTTCAGGAGGAGAACCAGTTCTTCAGGAGGAGAACCAGTTCTTTAGGAGGAGAACCAGTTATTTAGGAGAACCAGTTCTTTAGGAGGAGAACCAGTTATTTAGGAGAACCAGTTCTTCAGGAGTAGAACCAGTTCTTCAGGAGGAGAACCAGTTCTTCAAGAGGAGAACCAGTTCTTTAGGAGGAGAACCAGTTCTTTAGGAGGAGAACCAGTTCTTTAGGAGGAGAACCAGTTCTTCAGGAGGAGAACCAGTTATTCATGAGGAGAGCCAGTTCTTCGGGAGGAGAACCAGTTCTTTAGGAGGAGAACCAGTTCTTCAGGAGGAAAACCAGTTCTTCAGGAGGAGAACCAGTTCATCAGGAGGAGAGTCAGTTCTTTAGGAGGACAACCAGTTCTTCAGGAGGAGAACCAGTTCTTTAGGAGGAGAACCAGTTCTTCAGGAGGAAAACCAGTTCTTCAGGAGGAGAACCAGTTCTTCAGGAGGAGAACCAGTTCTTTAGGAGGAGAACCAGTTCTTCAGGAGGAGAATCAGTTCTTTAGGAGGAGAACCAGTTCTTTAGGAGGAGAACCAGTTCTTTAGGAGGAGAACCAGTTCTTCAGGAGGAGAACCAGTTCTTCGAGAGGAGAACCAGTTCTTTAGGAGGAGAACCAGTTCTTCAGGAGGAGAACCAGTTATTCATGAGGAGAGCCAGTTCTTCGGGAGGAGAACCAGTTCTTTAGGAGGAGAACCAGTTCTTCAGGAGGAAAACCAGTTCTTCAGGAGGAGAACCAGTTCATCAGGAGGAGAACCAGTTCTTTAGGAGGAGAACCAGTTCTTCAGGAGGAGAACCAATTCTTTAGGAGGAGAACCAGTTCTTCAGGAGGAGAACCAGTTCTTCAGGAGGAGAACCAGTTCTTTAGGAGGAGAACCAGTTATTTAGGAGAACCAGTTCTTCAGGAGGAAAACCAGTTCTTCAGGAGAACCAGTTCTTCAGGAGGAGAACCAGTTCTTTAGGAGGAGAACCAGTTATTTAGGAGAACCAGTTCTTTAGGAGGAGAACCAGTTATTTAGGAGAACCAGTTCTTCAGGAGAACCAGTTCTTCAGGAGGATAACCAGTTCTTCAGGAGGAGAACCAGTTCTTTAGGAGGAGAACCACTTCTTTAGGAGGAGAACCAGTTCTTCAGGAGGAGAACCAGTTATTCATGAGGAGAACCAGTTTTTCGGGAGGAGAACCAGTTCTTTAGGAGGAAAACCAGTTCTTCAGGAGGAGAACCAGTTATTTAGGAGAACCAGTTCTTTAGGAGGAGAACCAGTTATTTAGGAGAACCAGTTCTTCAGGAGAACCAGTTCTTCAGGAGGAGAACCAGTTCTTCAGGAGGAGAACCAGTTCTTTAGGAGGAGAACCAGTTCTTCAGGAGAACCAGTTCTTCAGGAGGAGAACCAGTTCTTTAGGAGGAGAACCACTTCTTTAGGAGGAGAACCAGTTCTTTAGGAGGAGAACCAATTCTTCAGGAGGAGAACCAGTTCTTCGAGAGGAGAACCAGTTCTTTAGGAGGAGAACCAGTTCTTCAGGAGGAGAACCAGTTATTCATGAGGAGAACCAGTTCTTCGGGAGGAGAACCAGTTCTTTAGGAGGAGAACCAGTTCTTCAGGAGAACCAGTTCTTCAGGAGAACCAGTTCTTCAGGAGGATAAACAGTTCTTCAGGAGGATAACCAGTTCTTTAGGAGGAGAACCAGTTCTTTAGGAGGAGAACCAGTTCTTCAGGAGGAGAACCAGTTATTCATGAGGAGAACCAGTTTTTCGGGAGGAGAACCAGTTCTTTAGGAGGAGAACCAGTTCTTCAGGAGGAAAACCAGTTCTTCAGGAGGAGAACCAGTTATTTAGGAGAACCAGTTCTTTAGGAGGAGAACCAGTTATTTAGGAGAACCAGTTCTTCAGGAGAACCAGTTCTTCAGGAGGAGAACCAGTTCTTCAGGAGGAGAACCAGTTCTTCAGGAGGAGAGCCAGTTCTTTAGGAGGAGAACCAGTTCTTTAGGAGGAGAACCAGTTCTTCAGGAGAACCAGTTCTTCAGGAGGAGAACCAGTTCTTTAGGAGGAGAACCAGTTCTTTAGGAGGAGAACCAGTTCTTTAGGAGGAGAACCAGTTCTTCAGGAGGAGAACCAGTTCTTCGAGAGGAGAACCAGTTCTTCAGGAGGAGAACCAGTTATTCATGAGGAGAACCAGTTCTTCGGGAGGAGAACCAGTTCTTTAGGAGGAGAACCAGTTCTTCAGGAGGAAAACCAGTTCTTCAGGAGGAGAACCAGTTCTTAGAGAGGAGAACCAGTTCTTTAGGAGGAAAACCAGTTCTTCAGGAGGAGAACCAGTTCTTAGAGAGGAGAACCAGTTCTTTAGGAGGAGAACCAGTTCTTCAGGAGGAGAACCAGTTATTCATGAGGAGAACCAGTTATTCATGAGGAGAACCAGTTCTTTAGGAGGAGAACCAGTTCTTCAGGAGGAGAACCAGTTCTTTAGGAGGAGAACCAGTTCTTCAGGAGGAGAACCAGTTCTTCAGGAGGAGAACCAGTTCTTTAGGAGGAGAACCAGTTATTTAGGAGAACCAGTTCTTCAGGAGGAAAACCAGTTCTTCAGGAGAACCAGTTCTTCAGGAGGAGAACCAGTTCTTCAGGAGGAGAACCAGTTCTTTAGGAGGAGAACCAGTTATTTAGGAGAACCAGTTCTTCAGGAGAACCAGTTCTTCAGGAGGATAACCAGTTCTTCAGGAGGAGAACCAGTTCTTTAGGAGGAGAACCACTTCTTTAGGAGGAGAACCAGTTCTTCAGGAGGAGAACCAGTTATTCATGAGGAGAACCAGTTTTTCGGGAGGAGAACCAGTTCTTTATGAGGAAAACCAGTTATTCAGGAGGAGAACCAGTTATTTAGGAGAACCAGTTCTTTAGGAGGAGAACCAGTTATTTACGAGAACCAGTTCTTCAGGAGAACCAGTTCTTCAGGAGGAGAACCAGTTCTTCAGGAGGAGAACCAGTTCTTTAGGAGGAGAACCAGTTCTTCAGGAGAACCAGTTCTTCAGGAGGAGAACCAGTTCTTTAGGAGGAGAACCACTTCTTTAGGAGGAGAACCAGTTCTTTAGGAGGAGAACCAATTCTTCAGGAGGAGAACCAGTTCTTCGAGAGGAGAACCAGTTCTTTAGGAGGAGAACCAGTTCTTCAGGAGGAGAACCAGTTATTCATGAGGAGAACCAGTTCTTCGGGAGGAGAACCAGTTCTTTAGGAGGAGAACCAGTTCTTCAGGAGAACCAGTTCTTCAGGAGAACCAGTTCTTCAGGAGGATAAACAGTTCTTCAGGAGGATAACCAGTTCTTTAGGAGGAGAACCAGTTATTTACGAGAACCAGTTCTTCAGGAGAACCAGTTCTTCAGGAGGAGAACCAGTTCTTCAGGAGGAGAACCAGTTCTTTAGGAGGAGAACCAGTTCTTCAGGAGGAGAACCAGTTCTTTAGGAGGAGAACCAGTTCTTCAGGAGGAGAATCAGTTCTTCAGGAGGAGAACCAGTTCTTTAGGAGGAGAACCAGTTATTTAGGAGAACCAGTTCTTTAGGAGGATAACCAGTTCTTTAGGAGGAGAACCAGTTATTTAGGAGAACCAGTTCTTCAGGAGGAAAACCAGTTCTTCAGGAGAACCAGTTCTTCAGGAGGAGAACCAGTTCTTCAGGAGGAGAACCAGTTCTTTAGGAGGAGAACCAGTTATTTAGGAGAACCAGTTCTTTAGGAGGAGAACCAGTTATTTAGGAGAACCAGTTCTTCAGGAGAACCAGTTCTTCAGGAGGATAACCAGTTCTTCAGGAGGAGAACCAGTTCTTTAGGAGGAGAACCACTTCTTTAGGAGGAGAACCAGTTCTTCAGGAGGAGAACCAGTTATTCATGAGGAGAACCAGTTTTTCGGGAGGAGAACCAGTTCTTTAGGAGGAAAACCAGTTCTTCAGGAGGAGAACCAGTTATTTAGGAGAACCAGTTCTTTAGGAGGAGAACCAGTTATTTAGGAGAACCAGTTCTTCAGGAGAACCAGTTCTTCAGGAGGAGAACCAGTTCTTCAGGAGGAGAACCAGTTATTTAGGAGGAGAACCAGTTCTTCAGGAGAACCAGTTCTTCAGGAGGAGAACCAGTTCTTTAGGAGGAGAACCACTTCTTTAGGAGGAGAACCAGTTCTTTAGGAGGAGAACCAATTCTTCAGGAGGAGAACCAGTTCTTCGAGAGGAGAACCAGTTCTTTAGGAGGAGAACCAGTTCTTCAGGAGGAGAACCAGTTATTCATGAGGAGAACCAGTTTTTCGGGAGGAGAACCAGTTCTTTAGGAGGAGAACCAGTTCTTCAGGAGGAGAACCAGTTCTTCAGGAGGAGAACCAGTTATTTAGGAGAACCAGTTCTTTAGGAGGAGAACCAGTTATTTAGGAGAACCAGTTCTTCAGGAGAACCAGTTCTTCAGGAGGAGAACCAGTTCTTCAGGAGGAGAACCAGTTCTTCAGGAGGAGAGCCAGTTCTTTAGGAGGAGAACCAGTTCTTTAGGAGGAGAACCAGTTCTTCAGGAGAACCAGTTCTTCAGGAGGAGAACCAGTTCTTTAGGAGGAGAACCAGTTCTTTAGGAGGAGAACCAGTTCTTTAGGAGGAGAACCAGTTCTTCATGAGGAAAACCAGTTATTCATGAGGAGAACCAGTTCTTCGGGAGGAGAACCAGTTCTTTAGAAGGAGAACCAGTTCTTCAGGAGGAAAACCAGTTCTTCAGGAGGAGAACCAGTTCATCAGGAGGAGAACCAGTTCTTTAGGAGGAGAACCAGTTCTTTAGGAGGAGAACCAGTTCATCAGGAGGAGAACCAGTTCTTAGAGAGGAGAACCAGTTCTTTAGGAGGAGAACCAGTTCTTCAGGAGGAGAACCAGTTATTCATGAGGAGAATCAGTTATTCATGAGGAGAACCAGTTCTTCGGGAGGAGAACCAGTTCTTTAGGAGGAGAACCAGTTCTTTAGGAGGATAACCAATTCTTCAGGAGGAGAACCAGTTCTTCGAGAGGAGAACCAGTTCTTTAGGAGGAGAACCAGTTCTTCAGGAGGAGAACCAGTTATTCATGAGGAGAACCAGTTCTTCGGGAGGAGAACCAGTTCTTTAGGAGGAGAACCAGTTCTTCAGGAGAACCAGTTCTTCAGGAGAACCAGTTCTTCAGGAGGATAACCAGTTCTTCAGGAGGATAACCAGTTCTTTAGGAGGAGAACCAGTTCTTTAGGAGGAGAACCAGTTCTTCAGGAGGAGAACCAGTTATTCATGAGGAGAACCAGTTTTTCGGGAGGAGAACCAGTTCTTTAGGAGGAGAACCAGTTCTTCAGGAGGAAAACCAGTTCTTCAGGAGGAGAACCAGTTATTTAGGAGAACCAGTTCTTTAGGAGGAGAACCAGTTATTTAGGAGAACCAGTTCTTCAGGAGAACCAGTTCTTCAGGAGGAGAACCAGTTCTTCAGGAGGAGAACCAGTTCTTTAGGAGGAGAACCAGTTCTTTAGGACGAGAACCAGTTCTTCAGGAGAACCAGTTCTTCAGGAGGAGAACCAGTTCTTTAGGAGGAGAACCAGTTCTTTAGGAGGAGAACAAGTTCTTTAGGAGGAGAACCAGTTCTTCAGGAGGAGAACCAGTTCTTCGAGAGGAGAACCAGTTCTTTAGGAGGAGAACCAGTTCTTTAGGAGGAAAACCAGTTCTTAGAGAGGAGAACCAGTTCTTTAGGAGGAGAACCAGTTCTTCAGGAGGAGAACCAGTTCTTTAGGAGGAGAACCAGTTCTTCAGGAGGAAAACCAGTTCTTCAGGAGGAGAACCAGTTCATCAGGAGGAGAACCAGTTCTTTAGGAGGAGAACCAGTTCTTTAGGAGGAGAACCAGTTCATCAGGGGGAGAACCAGTTCTTAGAGAGGAGAACCAGTTCTTTAGGAGGAGAACCAGTTCTTCAGGAGGAGAACCAGTTATTCATGAGGAGAACCAGTTATTCATGAGGAGAACCAGTTCTTCGGGAGGAGAACCAGTTCTTTAGGAGGAGAACCAGTTCTTTAGGAGGAGAACCAATTCTTCAGGAGGAGAACCAGTTCTTCGAGAGGAGAACCAGTTCTTTAGGAGGAGAACCAGTTCTTCAGGAGGAGAACCAGTTATTCATGAGGAGAACCAGTTCTTCGGGAGGAGAACCAGTTCTTTAGGAGGAGAACCAGTTCTTCAGGAGAACCAGTTCTTCAGGAGAACCAGTTCTTCAGGAGGATAACCAGTTCTTCAGGAGGATAACCAGTTCTTTAGGAGGAGAACCAGTTCTTTAGGAGGAGAACCAATTCTTCAGGAGGAGAACCAGTTATTCATGAGGAGAACCAGTTTTTCGGGAGGAGAACCAGTTCTTTAGGAGGAGAACCAGTTCTTCAGGAGGAAAACCAGTTCTTCAGGAGGAGAACCAGTTATTTAGGAGAACCAGTTCTTTAGGAGGAGAACCAGTTATTTAGGAGAACCAGTTCTTCAGGAGAACCAGTTCTTCAGGAGGAGAACCAGTTCTTCAGGAGGAGAACCAGTTCTTTAGGAGGAGAACCAGTTCTTTAGGAGGAGAACCAGTTCCTCAGGAGAACCAGTTCTTCAGGAGGAGAACCAGTTCTTTAGGAGGAGAACAAGTTCTTTAGGAGGAGAACCAGTTCTTCAGGAGGAGAACCAGTTCTTCGAGAGGAGAACCAGTTCTTTAGGAGGAGAACCAGTTCTTTAGGAGGAAAACCAGTTCTTAGAGAGGAGAACCAGTTCTTTAGGAGGAGAACCAGTTCTTCAGGAGGAGAACCAGTTATTCATGAGGATAACTCTTCAGGAGGAGAACCAGTTCATCAGGAGGAGAACCAGTTCTTTAGGAGGAGAACCAGTTCTTTAGGAGGAGAACCAGTTCTTTAGGAGGAGAACCAGTTCTTCAGGAGGAGAACCAGTTCTTAGAGAGGAGAACCAGTTCTTTAGGAGGAGAACCAGTTCTTCAGGAGGAGAACCAGTTATTCATGAGGATAACCAGTTCTTTAGGAGGAGAACCAGTTCTTTAGGAGGAGAACCAGTTCTTCAGGAGGAGAACCAGTTATTCATGAGGAGAACCAGTTTTTCGGGAGGAGAACCAGTTCTTTAGGAGGAGAACCAGTTCTTCAGGAGGAAAACCAGTTCTTCAGGAGGAGAACCAGTTATTTAGGAGAACCAGTTCTTTAGGAGGAGAACCAGTTATTTAGGAGAACCAGTTCTTCAGGAGAACCAGTTCTTCAGGAGGAGAACCAGTTCTTCAGGAGGAGAACCAGTTCTTCAGGAGGAGAACCAGTTCTTTAGGAGGAGAACCAGTTCTTTAGGAGGAGAACCAGTTCTTTAGGAGGAGAACCAGTTCTTTAGGAGGAGAACCAGTTCTTCAGGAGGAGAACCAGTTCTTCGAGAGGAGAACCAGTTCTTCAGGAGGAGAACCAGTTATTCATGAGGAGAACCAGTTCTTCGGGAGGAGAACCAGTTCTTTAGGAGGAGAACCAGTTCTTCAGGAGGAAAACCAGTTCTTAGAGAGGAGAACCAGTTCTTTAGGAGGAGAACCAGTTCTTCAGGAGGAGAACCAGTTATTCATGAGGAGAACCAGTTATTCATGAGGAGAACCAGTTCTTCAGGAGGAGAACCAGTTCTTCAGGAGGAGAACCAGTTCTTCAGGAGGAGAACCAGTTCTTTAGGAGGAGAACCAGTTCTTTAGGAGGAGAACCAGTTCTTCAGGAGAACCAGTTCTTCAGGAGGAGAACCAGTTCTTTAGGAGGAGAACCAGTTCTTTAGGAGGAGAACCAGTTCTTCAGGAGGAGAACCAGTTCTTCGAGAGGAGAACCAGTTCTTCAGGAGGAGAACCAGTTATTCATGAGGAGAACCAGTTCTTCGGGAGGAGAACCAGTTCTTTAGGAGGAGAACCAGTTCTTCAGGAGGAAAACCAGTTCTTAGAGAGGAGAACCAGTTCTTTAGGAGGAGAACCAGTTCTTCAGGAGGAGAACCAGTTATTCATGAGGAGAACCAGTTATTCATGAGGAGAACCAGTTCTTCAGGAGGAGAACCAGTTATTTAGGAGGAGAACCAGTTCTTCAGGAGGAAAACCAGTTCTTCAGGAGGAGAACCAGTTCATCAGGAGGAGAACCAGTTCTTTAGGAGGAGAACCAGTTCTTTAGGAGGAGAACCAGTTCTTAGAGAGGAGAACCAGTTCTTTAGGAGGAGAACCAGTTCTTCAGGAGGAGAACCAGTTATTCATGAGGATAACCAGTTCTTTAGGAGGAGAACCAGTTCTTCAGGAGGAAAACCAGTTCTTCAGGAGGAGAACCAGTTATTTAGGAGAACCAGTTCTTTAGGAGGAGAACCAGTTATTTAGGAGAACCAGTTCTTCAGGAGAACCAGTTCTTCAGGAGGAGAACCAGTTCTTCAGGAGGAGAACCAGTTCTTCAGGAGAACCAGTTCTTTAGGAGGAGAACCAGTTCTTTAGGAGGAGAACCAGTTCTTCAGGAGAACCAGTTCTTCAGGAGGAGAACCAGTTCTTTAGGAGGAGAACCAGTTCTTTAGGAGGAGAACCAGTTTTTTAGGAGGAGAACCAGTTCTTCAGGAGGAGAACCAGTTCTTCAGGAGGAGAACCAGTTATTCATGAGGAGAACCAGTTCTTCGGGAGGAGAACCAGTTCTTTAGGAGGAGAACCAGTTCTTCAGGAGGAAAACCAGTTCTTAGAGAGGAGAACCAGTTCTTTAGGAGGAGAACCAGTTCTTCAGGAGGAGAACCAGTTATTCATGAGGAGAACCAGTTATTCATGAGGAGAACCAGTTCTTCGGGAGGAGAACCAGTTATTTAGGAGGAGAACCAGTTCTTCAGGAGGAAAACCAGTTCTTCAGGAGGAGAACCAGTTCATCAGGAGGAGAACCAGTTCTTTAGGAGGAGAACCAGTTCTTTAGGAGGAGAACCAGTTCTTCAGGAGGAGAACCAGTTCTTAGAGAGGAGAACAAGTTCTTTAGGAGGAGAACCAGTTCTTTAGGAGGAGAACCAGTTCTTCAGGAGGAGAACCAGTTCTTAGAGAGGAGAACAAGTTCTTTAGGAGGAGAACCAGTTCTTTAGGAGGAGAACCAGTTCTTCAGGAGGAGAACCAGTTCTTAGAGAGGAGAACCAGTTATTCATGAGGAGAACCAGTTCTTCGGGAGGAGAACCAGTTCTTTAGGAGGAGAACCAATTCTTCAGGAGGAGAACCAGTTCTTCGAGAGGAGAACCAGTTCTTTAGGAGGAGAACCAGTTCTTTAGGAGGAGAACCAGTTCTTCAGGAGGAGAACCAGTTATTTAGGAGAACCAGTTCTTTAGGAGGAGAACCAGTTATTTAGGAGAACCAGTTCTTCAGGAGAACCAGTTCTTCAGGAGGAGAACCAGTTCTTCAGGAGGAGAACCAGTTCTTCAGGAGGAGAACCAGTTCTTTAGGAGGAGAACCAGTTCTTTAGGAGGAGAACCAGTTCTTCAGGAGAACCAGTTCTTCAGGAGGAGAACCAGTTCTTTAGGAGGAGAACCAGTTCTTTAGGAGGAGAACCAGTTCTTTAGGAGGAGAACCAGTTCTTCAGGAGGAGAACCAGTTCTTCGAGAGGAGAACCAGTTCTTCAGGAGGAGAACCAGTTATTCATGAGGAGAACCAGTTCTTCGGGAGGAGAACCAGTTCTTTAGGAGGAGAACCAGTTCTTCAGGAGGAAAACCAGTTCTTAGAGAGGAGAACCAGTTATTCATGAGGAGAACCAGTTCATCAGGAGGAGAACCAGTTCTTTAGGAGGAGAACCAGTTCTTTAGGAGGAGAACCAGTTCTTCAGGAGGAGAACCAGTTCTTAGAGAGGAGAACCAGTTCTTTAGGAGGAGAACCAGTTCTTCAGGAGGAAAACCAGTTCTTCAGGAGGAGAACCAGTTCTTTAGGAGGAGAACCAGTTCTTTAGGAGGAGAACCAGTTCTTCAGGAGGAGAACCAGTTCTTCAGGAGGAGAACCAGTTCTTTAGGAGGAGAACCAGTTATTTAGGAGAACCAGTTCTTTAGGAGGAGAACCAGTTATTTAGGAGAACCAGTTATTCAGGAGAACCAGTTCTTCAGAAGTAGAACCAGTTCTTCAGGAGGAGAACCAGTTCTTCAGGAGGAGAAACAGTTCTTTAGGAGGAGAACCAGTTCTTTAGGAGGAGAACCAGTTCTTCAGGAGGAGAACCAGTTCTTCGGGAGGAGAACCAGTTCTTTAGGAGGAGAATCAGTTCTTCAGGAGGAAAAACAGTTCTTCAGGAGGAGAACCAGTTCATCAGGAGGAGAACCAGTTCTTTAGGGGGAGAACCAGTTCTTCAGGAGGAGAACCAGTTCTTTAGGAGGAGAACCAGTTCTTCAGGAGGAGAACCAGTTCTTCAGGAGGAGAACCAGTTCTTTAGGAGGAGAACCAGTTCTTCAGGAGGAGAACCAGTTCTTCAGGAGGAGAACCAGTTCTTTAGGAGGATAACCAGTTATTTAGGAGAACCAGTTCTTTAGGAGGAGAACCAGTTATTTAGGAGAACCAGTTATTCAGGAGAACCAGTTCTTCAGAAGGAGAACCAGTTATTTAGGAGAACCAGTTATTCAGGAGAACCAGTTCTTCAGAAGTAGAACCAGTTCTTCAGGAGGAGAACCAGTTCTTCAGGAGGAGAACCAGTTCTTTAGGAGGAGAACCAGTTCTTTAGGAGGAGAACCAGTTCTTCAGGAGGAGAACCAGTTCTTCAGGAGGAGAACCAGTTCTTCAGGAGGAGAAACAGTTCTTTAGGAGGAGAACCAGTTCTTTAGGAGGAGAACCAGTTCTTCAGGAGGAGAACCAGTTCTTCGGGAGGAGAACCAGTTCTTTAGGAGGAGAATCAGTTCTTCAGGAGGAGAACCAGTTCTTCAGGAGGAGAACCAGTTCTCTAGGAGGAGAACCAGTTATTTAGGAGAACCAGTTCTTTAGGAGGAGAACCAGTTATTTAGGAGAACCAGTTATTCAGGAGAACCAGTTCTTCAGAAGGAGAACCAGTTATTTAGGAGAACCAGTTATTCAGGAGAACCAGTTCTTCAGAAGTAGAACCAGTTCTTCAGGAGGAGAACCAGTTCTTCAGGAGGAGAACCAGTTCTTTAGGAGGAGAACCAGTTCTTTAGGAGGAGAACCAGTTCTTCAGGAGGAGAACCAGTTCTTCAGGAGGAGAACCAGTTCTTCAGGAGGAGAAACAGTTCTTTAGGAGGAGAACCAGTTCTTTAGGAGGAGAACCAGTTCTTCAGGAGGAGAACCAGTTCTTCGGGAGGAGAACCAGTTCTTTAGGAGGAGAATCAGTTCTTCAGGAGGAAAAACAGTTCTTCAGGAGGAGAACCAGTTCATCAGGAGGAGAACCAGTTCTTTAGGGGGAGAACCAGTTCTTCAGGAGGAGAACCAGTTCTTTAGGAGGAGAACCAGTTCTTCAGGAGGAGAACCAGTTATTTAGGAGAACCAGTTCTTTAGGAGGAGAACCAGTTATTTAGGAGAACCAGTTATTCAGGAGAACCAGTTCTTCAGAAGTAGAACCAGTTCTTCAGGAGGAGAACCAGTTCTTCAGGAGGAGAAACAGTTCTTTAGGAGGAGAACCAGTTCTTTAGGAGGAGAACCAGTTCTTCAGGAGGAGAACCAGTTCTTCGGGAGGAGAACCAGTTCTTTAGGAGGAGAATCAGTTCTTCAGGAGGAAAAACAGTTCTTCAGGAGGAGAACCAGTTCATCAGGAGGAGAACCAGTTCTTTAGGGGGAGAACCAGTTCTTCAGGAGGAGAACCAGTTCTTTAGGAGGAGAACCAGTTCTTCAGGAGGAGAACCAGTTCTTCAGGAGGAGAACCAGTTCTTTAGGAGGAGAACCAGTTCTTCAGGAGGAGAACCAGTTCTTCAGGAGGAGAACCAGTTCTTTAGGAGGAGAACCAGTTATTTAGGAGAACCAGTTCTTTAGGAGGAGAACCAGTTATTTAGGAGAACCAGTTATTCAGGAGAACCAGTTCTTCAGAAGGAGAACCAGTTATTTAGGAGAACCAGTTATTCAGGAGAACCAGTTCTTCAGAAGTAGAACCAGTTCTTCAGGAGGAGAACCAGTTCTTCAGGAGGAGAACCAGTTCTTTAGGAGGAGAACCAGTTCTTTAGGAGGAGAACCAGTTCTTCAGGAGGAGAACCAGTTCTTCAGGAGGAGAACCAGTTCTTCAGGAGGAGAAACAGTTCTTTAGGAGGAGAACCAGTTCTTTAGGAGGAGAACCAGTTCTTCAGGAGGAGAACCAGTTCTTCGGGAGGAGAACCAGTTCTTTAGGAGGAGAATCAGTTCTTCAGGAGGAGAACCAGTTCTTCAGGAGGAGAACCAGTTCTTTAGGAGGAGAACCAGTTATTTAGGAGAACCAGTTCTTTAGGAGGAGAACCAGTTATTTAGGAGAACCAGTTATTCAGGAGAACCAGTTCTTCAGAAGGAGAACCAGTTATTTAGGAGAACCAGTTATTCAGGAGAACCAGTTCTTCAGAAGTAGAACCAGTTCTTCAGGAGGAGAACCAGTTCTTCAGGAGGAGAACCAGTTCTTTAGGAGGAGAACCAGTTCTTTAGGAGGAGAACCAGTTCTTCAGGAGGAGAACCAGTTCTTCAGGAGGAGAACCAGTTCTTCAGGAGGAGAAACAGTTCTTTAGGAGGAGAACCAGTTCTTTAGGAGGAGAACCAGTTCTTCAGGAGGAGAACCAGTTCTTCGGGAGGAGAACCAGTTCTTTAGGAGGAGAATCAGTTCTTCAGGAGGAAAAACAGTTCTTCAGGAGGAGAACCAGTTCATCAGGAGGAGAACCAGTTCTTTAGGGGGAGAACCAGTTCTTCAGGAGGAGAACCAGTTCTTTAGGAGGAGAACCAGTTCTTCAGGAGGAGAACCAGTTCTTCAGGAGGAGAACCAGTTCTTTAGGAGGAGAACCAGTTCTTCAGGAGGAGAACCAGTTCTTCAGGAGGAGAACCAGTTCTTTAGGAGGAGAACCAGTTATTTAGGAGAACCAGTTCTTTAGGAGGAGAACCAGTTCTTTAGGAGGAGAACCAGTTATTTAGGAGAACCAGTTCTTTAGGAGGAGAACCAGTTATTTAGGAGAACCAGTTATTCAGGAGAACCAGTTCTTCAGAAGTAGAACCAGTTCTTCAGGAGGAGAACCAGTTCTTCAGGAGGAGAACCAGTTCTTTAGGAGGAGAACCAGTTCTTTAGGAGGAGAACCAGTTCTTCAGGAGGAGAACCAGTTCTTCGGGAGGAGAACCAGTTCTTTAGGAGGAGAATCAGTTCTTCAGGAGGAAAAACAGTTCTTCAGGAGGAGAACCAGTTCATCAGGAGGAGAACCAGTTCTTTAGGGGGAGAACCAGTTCTTCAGGAGGAGAACCAGTTATTTAGGAGGAGAACCAGTTCTTCAGGAGGAGTACCAGTTCTTCAGGAGGAGAACCAGTTCTTTAGGAGGAGAACCAGTTATTTAGGAGAACCAGTTCTTTAGGAGGAGAACCAGTTATTTAGGAGAACCAGTTCGTCAGGAGGAAAACCAGTTCTTCAGGAGAACCAGTTCTTCAGGAGGAGAACCAGTTCTTCAGGAGGAGAACCAGTTCTTTAGGAGGAGAACCAGTTATTTAGGAGAACCAGTTCTTTAGTAGGAGAACCAGTTATTTAGGAGAACCAGTTCTTCAGGAGAACCAGTTCTTCAGGAGGAGAACCAGTTCTTCAGGAGTAGAACCAGTTCTTCAGGAGGAGAACCAGTTCTTCAGGAGGAGAACCAGTTCTTTAGGAGGAGAACCAGTTCTTTAGGAGGAGAACCAGTTCTTAAGGAGGTGAACAAGTTCTTCGGGAGGAGAACCAGTTCTTTAGGAGGAGAACCAGTTCTTCAGGAGGAAAACCAGTTCTTCAGGAGGAGAACCAGTTCATCAGGAGGAGAACCAGTTCTTTAGGAGGAGAACCAGTTCTTCAGGAGGAGAACCAGTTCTTTAGGAGGAGAACCAGTTCTTCAGGAGGAGAACCAGTTATTCAGGAGGAGAACCAGTTATTTAGGAGAACCAGTTCTTTAGGAGGAGAACCAGTTATTTAGGCGAACCAGTTCTTCAGGAGGAGAACCAGTTCTTCAGGAGGAGAACCAGTTCTTTAGGAGGAGAACCAGTTCTTCAGGAGGACAACCAGTTATTTAGGAGGAGAACCAGTTATTTAGGAGAACCAGTTCTTTAGGAGGAGAACCAGTTATTTAGGAGAACCAGTTCTTCAGGAGGAGAACCAGTTCTTCAGGAGGAGAACCAGTTCTTTAGGAGGAGAACCAGTTATTTAGGAGAACCAGTTCTTTAGGAGGAGAACCAGTTATTTAGGAGAACCAGCTCTTTAGGAGGAGAACCAGTTCTTCAGGAGAACCAGTTCTTCAGGAGGAGAACCAGTTATTCATGAGGAGAACCAGTTCTTCGGGAGGAGAACCAGTTCTTTAGGAGGAGAACCAGTTCTTCAGGAGGAAAACCAGTTCTTCAGGAGGAGAACCAGTTCATCAGGAGGAGAACCAGTTATTCAGGAGGAGAACCAGTTCTTCAGGAGGAGAACCAGTTCTTTAGGAGGAGAACCAGTTCTTCAGGAGGAGAACCAGTTCTTCAGGAGGAGAACCAGTTCTTTAGGAGGAGAACCAGTTATTTAGGAGAACCAGTTATTCAGGAGAACCAGTTCTTTAGGAGGAGAACCAGTTCTTCAGGAGGAGAACCAGTTCTTTAGGAGAAGAACCAGTTCTTTAGGAGGAGAACCAGTTCTTCAGGAGGAGAACCAGTTCTTCGGGAGGAGAACCAGTTCTTTAGGAGGAGAATCAGTTCTTCAGGAGGAAAAACAGTTCTTTAGGAGGAGAACCAGTTATTTAGGAGAACCAGTTCTTTAGGAGGAGAACCAGTTATTTAGGAGAACCAGTTCGTCAGGAGGAAAACCAGTTCTTCAGGAGAACCAGTTCTTCAGGAGGAGAACCAGTTCTTCAGGAGGAGAACCAGTTCTTTAGGAGGAGAACCAGTTATTTAGGAGAACCAGTTCTTTAGTAGGAGAACCAGTTATTTAGGAGAACCAGTTCTTTAGGAGGAGAACCAGTTCTTCAGGAGAACCAGTTCTTCAGGAGGAGAACCAGTTATTTAGGAGAACCAGTTCTTTAGGAGGAGAACCAGTTATTTAGGAGAACCAGTTCTTCAGGAGGAGAACCAGTTCTTCAGGAGGAGAACCAGTTCTTCAGGAGGAGAACCAGTTCTTTAGGAGGAGAACCAGTTCTTTAGGAGGAGAACCAGTTCTTCAGGAGAACCAGTTCTTCAGGAGGAGAACCAGTTCTTTAGGAGGAGAACCAGTTCTTTAGGAGGAGAACCAGTTCTTCAGGAGTAGAACCAGTTCTTCAGGAGGAGAACCAGTTCTTCAGGAGGAGAACCAGTTCTTTAGGAGGAGAACCAGTTCTTTAGGAGGAGAACCAGTTCTTCAGGAGGAGAACCAGTTCTTCGGGAGGAGAACCAGTTCTTTAGGAGGAGAACCAGTTCTTCAGGAGGAAAAACATTTCTTCAGGAGGAGAACCAGTTCATCAGGAGGAGAACCAGTTCTTCAGGAGAACCAGTTCTTTAGGAGGAGAACCAGTTCTTTAGGAGGAGAACCAGTTCTTCAGGAGAACCAGTTCTTCAGGAGGAGAACCAGTTCTTTAGGAGGAGAACCAGTTCTTTAGGAGGAGAACCAGTTTTTTAGGAGGAGAACCAGTTCTTCAGGAGGAGAACCAGTTCTTCAGGAGGAGAACCAGTTATTCATGAGGAGAACCAGTTCTTCGGGAGGAGAACCAGTTCTTTAGGAGGAGAACCAGTTCTTCAGGAGGAAAACCAGTTCTTAGAGAGGAGAACCAGTTCTTTAGGAGGAGAACCAGTTCTTCAGGAGGAGAACCAGTTATTCATGAGGAGAACCAGTTATTCATGAGGAGAACCAGTTCTTCGGGAGGAGAACCAGTTATTTAGGAGGAGAACCAGTTCTTCAGGAGGAAAACCAGTTCTTCAGGAGGAGAACCAGTTCATCAGGAGGAGAACCAGTTCTTTAGGAGGAGAACCAGTTCTTTAGGAGGAGAACCAGTTCTTCAGGAGGAGAACCAGTTCTTAGAGAGGAGAACAAGTTCTTTAGGAGGAGAACCAGTTCTTTAGGAGGAGAACCAGTTCTTCAGGAGGAGAACCAGTTCTTAGAGAGGAGAACAAGTTCTTTAGGAGGAGAACCAGTTCTTTAGGAGGAGAACCAGTTCTTCAGGAGGAGAACCAGTTCTTAGAGAGGAGAACCAGTTATTCATGAGGAGAACCAGTTCTTCGGGAGGAGAACCAGTTCTTTAGGAGGAGAACCAATTCTTCAGGAGGAGAACCAGTTCTTCGAGAGGAGAACCAGTTCTTTAGGAGGAGAACCAGTTCTTTAGGAGGAGAACCAGTTCTTCAGGAGGAGAACCAGTTATTTAGGAGAACCAGTTCTTTAGGAGGAGAACCAGTTATTTAGGAGAACCAGTTCTTCAGGAGAACCAGTTCTTCAGGAGGAGAACCAGTTCTTCAGGAGGAGAACCAGTTCTTCAGGAGGAGAACCAGTTCTTTAGGAGGAGAACCAGTTCTTTAGGAGGAGAACCAGTTCTTCAGGAGAACCAGTTCTTCAGGAGGAGAACCAGTTCTTTAGGAGGAGAACCAGTTCTTTAGGAGGAGAACCAGTTCTTTAGGAGGAGAACCAGTTCTTCAGGAGGAGAACCAGTTCTTCGAGAGGAGAACCAGTTCTTCAGGAGGAGAACCAGTTATTCATGAGGAGAACCAGTTCTTCGGGAGGAGAACCAGTTCTTTAGGAGGAGAACCAGTTCTTCAGGAGGAAAACCAGTTCTTAGAGAGGAGAACCAGTTATTCATGAGGAGAACCAGTTCATCAGGAGGAGAACCAGTTCTTTAGGAGGAGAACCAGTTCTTTAGGAGGAGAACCAGTTCTTCAGGAGGAGAACCAGTTCTTAGAGAGGAGAACCAGTTCTTTAGGAGGAGAACCAGTTCTTCAGGAGGAAAACCAGTTCTTCAGGAGGAGAACCAGTTCTTTAGGAGGAGAACCAGTTCTTTAGGAGGAGAACCAGTTCTTCAGGAGGAGAACCAGTTCTTCAGGAGGAGAACCAGTTCTTTAGGAGGAGAACCAGTTATTTAGGAGAACCAGTTCTTTAGGAGGAGAACCAGTTATTTAGGAGAACCAGTTATTCAGGAGAACCAGTTCTTCAGAAGTAGAACCAGTTCTTCAGGAGGAGAACCAGTTCTTCAGGAGGAGAAACAGTTCTTTAGGAGGAGAACCAGTTCTTTAGGAGGAGAACCAGTTCTTCAGGAGGAGAACCAGTTCTTCGGGAGGAGAACCAGTTCTTTAGGAGGAGAATCAGTTCTTCAGGAGGAAAAACAGTTCTTCAGGAGGAGAACCAGTTCATCAGGAGGAGAACCAGTTCTTTAGGGGGAGAACCAGTTCTTCAGGAGGAGAACCAGTTCTTTAGGAGGAGAACCAGTTCTTCAGGAGGAGAACCAGTTCTTCAGGAGGAGAACCAGTTCTTTAGGAGGAGAACCAGTTCTTCAGGAGGAGAACCAGTTCTTCAGGAGGAGAACCAGTTCTTTAGGAGGATAACCAGTTATTTAGGAGAACCAGTTCTTTAGGAGGAGAACCAGTTATTTAGGAGAACCAGTTATTCAGGAGAACCAGTTCTTCAGAAGGAGAACCAGTTATTTAGGAGAACCAGTTATTCAGGAGAACCAGTTCTTCAGAAGTAGAACCAGTTCTTCAGGAGGAGAACCAGTTCTTCAGGAGGAGAACCAGTTCTTTAGGAGGAGAACCAGTTCTTTAGGAGGAGAACCAGTTCTTCAGGAGGAGAACCAGTTCTTCAGGAGGAGAACCAGTTCTTCAGGAGGAGAAACAGTTCTTTAGGAGGAGAACCAGTTCTTTAGGAGGAGAACCAGTTCTTCAGGAGGAGAACCAGTTCTTCGGGAGGAGAACCAGTTCTTTAGGAGGAGAATCAGTTCTTCAGGAGGAGAACCAGTTCTTCAGGAGGAGAACCAGTTCTCTAGGAGGAGAACCAGTTATTTAGGAGAACCAGTTCTTTAGGAGGAGAACCAGTTATTTAGGAGAACCGGTTATTCAGGAGAACCAGTTCTTCAGAAGGAGAACCAGTTATTTAGGAGAACCAGTTATTCAGGAGAACCAGTTCTTCAGAAGTAGAACCAGTTCTTCAGGAGGAGAACCAGTTCTTCAGGAGGAGAACCAGTTCTTTAGGAGGAGAACCAGTTCTTTAGGAGGAGAACCAGTTCTTCAGGAGGAGAACCAGTTCTTCAGGAGGAGAACCAGTTCTTCAGGAGGAGAAACAGTTCTTTAGGAGGAGAACCAGTTCTTTAGGAGGAGAACCAGTTCTTCAGGAGGAGAACCAGTTCTTCGGGAGGAGAACCAGTTCTTTAGGAGGAGAATCAGTTCTTCAGGAGGAAAAACAGTTCTTCAGGAGGAGAACCAGTTCATCAGGAGGAGAACCAGTTCTTTAGGGGGAGAACCAGTTCTTCAGGAGGAGAACCAGTTCTTTAGGAGGAGAACCAGTTCTTCAGGAGGAGAACCAGTTCTTCAGGAGGAGAACCAGTTCTTTAGGAGGAGAACCAGTTCTTTAGGAGGAGAACCAGTTCTTCAGGAGGAGAACCAGTTCTTAGAGAGGAGAACCAGTTCTTTAGGAGGAGAACCAGTTCTTCAGGAGGAAAACCAGTTCTTCAGGAGGAGAACCAGTTCTTTAGGAGGAGAACCAGTTCTTTAGGAGGAGAACCAGTTCTTCAGGAGGAGAACCAGTTCTTCAGGAGGAGAACCAGTTCTTTAGGAGGAGAACCAGTTATTTAGGAGAACCAGTTCTTTAGGAGGAGAACCAGTTATTTAGGAGAACCAGTTATTCAGGAGAACCAGTTCTTCAGAAGTAGAACCAGTTCTTCAGGAGGAGAACCAGTTCTTCAGGAGGAGAAACAGTTCTTTAGGAGGAGAACCAGTTCTTTAGGAGGAGAACCAGTTCTTCAGGAGGAGAACCAGTTCTTCGGGAGGAGAACCAGTTCTTTAGGAGGAGAATCAGTTCTTCAGGAGGAAAAACAGTTCTTCAGGAGGAGAACCAGTTCATCAGGAGGAGAACCAGTTCTTTAGGGGGAGAACCAGTTCTTCAGGAGGAGAACCAGTTCTTTAGGAGGAGAACCAGTTCTTCAGGAGGAGAACCAGTTCTTCAGGAGGAGAACCAGTTCTTTAGGAGGAGAACCAGTTCTTCAGGAGGAGAACCAGTTCTTCAGGAGGAGAACCAGTTCTTTAGGAGGAGAACCAGTTATTTAGGAGAACCAGTTCTTTAGGAGGAGAACCAGTTATTTAGGAGAACCAGTTATTCAGGAGAACCAGTTCTTCAGAAGGAGAACCAGTTATTTAGGAGAACCAGTTATTCAGGAGAACCAGTTCTTCAGAAGTAGAACCAGTTCTTCAGGAGGAGAACCAGTTCTTCAGGAGGAGAACCAGTTCTTTAGGAGGAGAACCAGTTCTTTAGGAGGAGAACCAGTTCTTCAGGAGGAGAACCAGTTCTTCAGGAGGAGAACCAGTTCTTCGGGAGGAGAACCAGTTCTTTAGGAGGAGAATCAGTTCTTCAGGAGGAGAACCAGTTCTTCGGGAGGAGAACCAGTTCTTTAGGAGGAGAATCAGTTCTTCAGGAGGAGAACCAGTTCTTCAGGAGGAGAACCAGTTCTTTAGGAGGAGAACCAGTTATTTAGGAGAACCAGTTCTTTAGGAGGAGAACCAGTTATTTAGGAGAACCAGTTATTCAGGAGAACCAGTTCTTCAGAAGGAGAACCAGTTATTTAGGAGAACCAGTTATTCAGGAGAACCAGTTCTTCAGAAGTAGAACCAGTTCTTCAGGAGGAGAACCAGTTCTTCAGGAGGAGAACCAGTTCTTTAGGAGGAGAACCAGTTCTTTAGGAGGAGAACCAGTTCTTCAGGAGGAGAACCAGTTCTTCAGGAGGAGAACCAGTTCTTCAGGAGGAGAAACAGTTCTTTAGGAGGAGAACCAGTTCTTTAGGAGGAGAACCAGTTCTTCAGGAGGAGAACCAGTTCTTCGGGAGGAGAACCAGTTCTTTAGGAGGAGAATCAGTTCTTCAGGAGGAAAAACAGTTCTTCAGGAGGAGAACCAGTTCTTCAGGAGGAGAACCAGTTCTTCAGGAGGAGAACCAGTTCTTTAGGAGGAGAACCAGTTCTTCAGGAGGAGAACCAGTTCTTCAGGAGGAGAACCAGTTCTTTAGGAGGAGAACCAGTTCTTTAGGAGGAGAACCAGTTCTTCAGGAGGAGAACCAGTTCTTAGAGAGGAGAACCAGTTCTTTAGGAGGAGAACCAGTTCTTCAGGAGGAAAACCAGTTCTTCAGGAGGAGAACCAGTTCTTTAGGAGGAGAACCAGTTCTTTAGGAGGAGAACCAGTTCTTCAGGAGGAGAACCAGTTCTTCAGGAGGAGAACCAGTTCTTTAGGAGGAGAACCAGTTATTTAGGAGAACCAGTTCTTTAGGAGGAGAACCAGTTATTTAGGAGAACCAGTTATTCAGGAGAACCAGTTCTTCAGAAGTAGAACCAGTTCTTCAGGAGGAGAACCAGTTCTTCAGGAGGAGAAACAGTTCTTTAGGAGGAGAACCAGTTCTTTAGGAGGAGAACCAGTTCTTCAGGAGGAGAACCAGTTCTTCGGGAGGAGAACCAGTTCTTTAGGAGGAGAATCAGTTCTTCAGGAGGAAAAACAGTTCTTCAGGAGGAGAACCAGTTCATCAGGAGGAGAACCAGTTCTTTAGGGGGAGAACCAGTTCTTCAGGAGGAGAACCAGTTCTTTAGGAGGAGAACCAGTTCTTCAGGAGGAGAACCAGTTCTTCAGGAGGAGAACCAGTTCTTTAGGAGGAGAACCAGTTCTTCAGGAGGAGAACCAGTTCTTCAGGAGGAGAACCAGTTCTTTAGGAGGAGAACCAGTTATTTAGGAGAACCAGTTCTTTAGGAGGAGAACCAGTTATTTAGGAGAACCAGTTATTCAGGAGAACCAGTTCTTCAGAAGGAGAACCAGTTATTTAGGAGAACCAGTTATTCAGGAGAACCAGTTCTTCAGAAGTAGAACCAGTTCTTCAGGAGGAGAACCAGTTCTTCAGGAGGAGAACCAGTTCTTTAGGAGGAGAACCAGTTCTTTAGGAGGAGAACCAGTTCTTCAGGAGGAGAACCAGTTCTTCAGGAGGAGAACCAGTTCTTCAGGAGGAGAAACAGTTCTTTAGGAGGAGAACCAGTTCTTTAGGAGGAGAACCAGTTCTTCAGGAGGAGAACCAGTTCTTCGGGAGGAGAACCAGTTCTTTAGGAGGAGAATCAGTTCTTCAGGAGGAGAACCAGTTCTTCAGGAGGAGAACCAGTTCTTTAGGAGGAGAACCAGTTATTTAGGAGAACCAGTTCTTTAGGAGGAGAACCAGTTATTTAGGAGAACCAGTTATTCAGGAGAACCAGTTCTTCAGAAGGAGAACCAGTTATTTAGGAGAACCAGTTATTCAGGAGAACCAGTTCTTCAGAAGTAGAACCAGTTCTTCAGGAGGAGAACCAGTTCTTCAGGAGGAGAACCAGTTCTTTAGGAGGAGAACCAGTTCTTTAGGAGGAGAACCAGTTCTTCAGGAGGAGAACCAGTTCTTCAGGAGGAGAACCAGTTCTTCAGGAGGAGAAACAGTTCTTTAGGAGGAGAACCAGTTCTTTAGGAGGAGAACCAGTTCTTCAGGAGGAGAACCAGTTCTTCGGGAGGAGAACCAGTTCTTTAGGAGGAGAATCAGTTCTTCAGGAGGAAAAACAGTTCTTCAGGAGGAGAACCAGTTCATCAGGAGGAGAACCAGTTCTTTAGGGGGAGAACCAGTTCTTCAGGAGGAGAACCAGTTCTTTAGGAGGAGAACCAGTTATTTAGGAGAACCAGTTCTTTAGGAGGAGAACCAGTTCTTTAGGAGGAGAACCAGTTCTTCAGGAGGAGAACCAGTTCTTCAGGAGGAGAACCAGTTCTTTAGGAGGAGAACCAGTTATTTAGGAGAACCAGTTCTTTAGGAGGAGAACCAGTTCTTTAGGAGGAGAACCAGTTATTTAGGAGAACCAGTTCTTTAGGAGGAGAACCAGTTATTTAGGAGAACCAGTTATTCAGGAGAACCAGTTCTTCAGAAGTAGAACCAGTTCTTCAGGAGGAGAACCAGTTCTTCAGGAGGAGAACCAGTTCTTTAGGAGGAGAACCAGTTCTTTAGGAGGAGAACCAGTTCTTCAGGAGGAGAACCAGTTCTTCGGGAGGAGAACCAGTTCTTTAGGAGGAGAATCAGTTCTTCAGGAGGAAAAACAGTTCTTCAGGAGGAGAACCAGTTCATCAGGAGGAGAACCAGTTCTTTAGGGGGAGAACCAGTTCTTCAGGAGGAGAACCAGTTATTTAGGAGGAGAACCAGTTCTTCAGGAGGAGTACCAGTTCTTCAGGAGGAGAACCAGTTCTTTAGGAGGAGAACCAGTTATTTAGGAGAACCAGTTCTTTAGGAGGAGAACCAGTTATTTAGGAGAACCAGTTCGTCAGGAGGAAAACCAGTTCTTCAGGAGAACCAGTTCTTCAGGAGGAGAACCAGTTCTTCAGGAGGAGAACCAGTTCTTTAGGAGGAGAACCAGTTATTTAGGAGAACCAGTTCTTTAGTAGGAGAACCAGTTATTTAGGAGAACCAGTTCTTCAGGAGAACCAGTTCTTCAGGAGGAGAACCAGTTCTTCAGGAGTAGAACCAGTTCTTCAGGAGGAGAACCAGTTCTTCAGGAGGAGAACCAGTTCTTTAGGAGGAGAACCAGTTCTTTAGGAGGAGAACCAGTTCTTAAGGAGGTGAACAAGTTCTTCGGGAGGAGAACCAGTTCTTTAGGAGGAGAACCAGTTCTTCAGGAGGAAAACCAGTTCTTCAGGAGGAGAACCAGTTCATCAGGAGGAGAACCAGTTCTTTAGGAGGAGAACCAGTTCTTCAGGAGGAGAACCAGTTCTTTAGGAGGAGAACCAGTTCTTCAGGAGGAGAACCAGTTATTCAGGAGGAGAACCAGTTATTTAGGAGAACCAGTTCTTTAGGAGGAGAACCAGTTATTTAGGCGAACCAGTTCTTCAGGAGGAGAACCAGTTCTTCAGGAGGAGAACCAGTTCTTTAGGAGGAGAACCAGTTCTTCAGGAGGACAACCAGTTATTTAGGAGGAGAACCAGTTATTTAGGAGAACCAGTTCTTTAGGAGGAGAACCAGTTATTTAGGAGAACCAGTTCTTCAGGAGGAGAACCAGTTCTTCAGGAGGAGAACCAGTTCTTTAGGAGGAGAACCAGTTATTTAGGAGAACCAGTTCTTTAGGAGGAGAACCAGTTATTTAGGAGAACCAGCTCTTTAGGAGGAGAACCAGTTCTTCAGGAGAACCAGTTCTTCAGGAGGAGAACCAGTTATTCATGAGGAGAACCAGTTCTTCGGGAGGAGAACCAGTTCTTTAGGAGGAGAACCAGTTCTTCAGGAGGAAAACCAGTTCTTCAGGAGGAGAACCAGTTCATCAGGAGGAGAACCAGTTATTCAGGAGGAGAACCAGTTCTTCAGGAGGAGAACCAGTTCTTTAGGAGGAGAACCAGTTCTTCAGGAGGAGAACCAGTTCTTCAGGAGGAGAACCAGTTCTTTAGGAGGAGAACCAGTTATTTAGGAGAACCAGTTATTCAGGAGAACCAGTTCTTTAGGAGGAGAACCAGTTCTTCAGGAGGAGAACCAGTTCTTTAGGAGAAGAACCAGTTCTTTAGGAGGAGAACCAGTTCTTCAGGAGGAGAACCAGTTCTTCGGGAGGAGAACCAGTTCTTTAGGAGGAGAATCAGTTCTTCAGGAGGAAAAACAGTTCTTTAGGAGGAGAACCAGTTATTTAGGAGAACCAGTTCTTTAGGAGGAGAACCAGTTATTTAGGAGAACCAGTTCGTCAGGAGGAAAACCAGTTCTTCAGGAGAACCAGTTCTTCAGGAGGAGAACCAGTTCTTCAGGAGGAGAACCAGTTCTTTAGGAGGAGAACCAGTTATTTAGGAGAACCAGTTCTTTAGTAGGAGAACCAGTTATTTAGGAGAACCAGTTCTTTAGGAGGAGAACCAGTTCTTCAGGAGAACCAGTTCTTCAGGAGGAGAACCAGTTATTTAGGAGAACCAGTTCTTTAGGAGGAGAACCAGTTATTTAGGAGAACCAGTTCTTCAGGAGAACCAGTTCTTCAGGAGGAGAACCAGTTCTTCAGGAGGAGAACCAGTTCTTCAGGAGGAGAACCAGTTCTTTAGGAGGAGAACCAGTTCTTTAGGAGGAGAACCAGTTCTTCAGGAGAACCAGTTCTTCAGGAGGAGAACCAGTTCTTTAGGAGGAGAACCAGTTCTTTAGGAGGAGAACCAGTTCTTCAGGAGTAGAACCAGTTCTTCAGGAGGAGAACCAGTTCTTCAGGAGGAGAACCAGTTCTTTAGGAGGAGAACCAGTTCTTTAGGAGGAGAACCAGTTCTTCAGGAGGAGAACCAGTTCTTCGGGAGGAGAACCAGTTCTTTAGGAGGAGAACCAGTTCTTCAGGAGGAAAAACATTTCTTCAGGAGGAGAACCAGTTCATCAGGAGGAGAACCAGTTCTTTAGGGGGAGAACCAGTTCTTCAGGAGGAGAACCAGTTCTTTAGGAGGAGAACCAGTTCTTCAGGAGGAGAACCAGTTCTTCAGGAGGAGAACCAGTTCTTTAGGAGGAGAACCAGTTCTTTAGGAGGAGAACCAGTTCTTAAGGAGGTGAACCAGTTCTTCGGGAGGAGAACCAGTTCTTTAGGAGGAGAACCAGTTCTTCAGGAGGAAAACCAGTTCTTCAGGAGGAGAACCAGTTCATCAGGAGGAGAACCAGTTCTTTAGGAGGAGAACCAGTTCTTCAGGAGGAGAACCAGTTCTTCAGGAGGAGAACCAGTTATTCAGGAGGAGAACCAGTTATTTAGGAGAACCAGTTCTTTAGGAGAAGAACCAGTTATTTAGGCGAACCAGTTCTTCAGGAGGAGAACCAGTTCTTTAGGAGGAGAACCAGTTCTTCAGGAGGAGAACCAGTTATTCAGGAGGAGAACCAGTTATTTAGGAGAACCAGTTCTTTAGGAGAAGAACCAGTTATTTAGGCGAACCAGTTCTTCAGGAGGAGAACCAGTTCTTCAGGAGGAGAACCAGTTCTTTAGGAGGAGAACCAGTTCTTTAGGAGGAGAACCAGTTCTTCAGGAGGACAACCAGTTATTTAGGAGGAGAACCAGTTATTTAGGAGAACCAGTTCTTCAGGAGGAGAACCAGTTCTTCAGGAGGAGAACCAGTTCTTTAGGAGGAGAACCAGTTATTTAGGAGAACCAGTTCTTTAGGAGGAGAACCAGTTATTTAGGAGAACCAGCTCTTTAGGAGGAGAACCAGTTCTTCAGGAGAACCAGTTCTTCAGGAGGAGAACCAGTTATTTAGGAGAACCAGTTCTTTAGGAGGAGAACCAGTTATTTAGGAGAACCAGTTCTTCAGGAGAACCAGTTCTTCAGGAGGAGAACCAGTTCTTCAGGAGGAGAACCAGTTCTTCAGGAGGAGAACCAGTTCTTTAGGAGGAGAACCAGTTCTTTAGGAGGAGAACCAGTTCTTCAGGAGAACCAGTTCTTCAGGAGGAGAACCAGTTCTTTAGGAGGAGAACCAGTTCTTTAGGAGGAGAACCAGTGCTTTAGGAGGAGAACCAGTTATTCATGAGGAGAACCAGTTCTTCGGGAGGAGAACCAGTTCTTTAGGAGGAGAACCAGTTCTTCAGGAGGAAAACCAGTTCTTCAGGAGGAGAACCAGTTCATCAGGAGGAGAACCAGTTATTTAGGAGAACCAGTTCTTTAGGAGGAGAACCAGTTATTTAGGAGAACCAGTTCTTCAGGAGAACCAGTTCTTCAGGAGGAGAACCAGTTCTTCAGGAGGAGAACCAGTTCTTCAGGAGGAGAACCAGTTCTTTAGGAGGAGAACCAGTTCTTTAGGAGGAGAACCAGTTCTTCAGGAGAACCAGTTCTTCAGGAGGAGAACCAGTTCTTTAGGAGGAGAACCAGTTCTTTAGGAGGAGAACCAGTTCTTCAGGAGTAGAACCAGTTCTTCAGGAGGAGAACCAGTTCTTCAGGAGGAGAACCAGTTCTTTAGGAGGAGAACCAGTTCTTTAGGAGGAGAACCAGTTCTTCAGGAGGAGAACCAGTTCTTCGGGAGGAGAACCAGTTCTTTAGGAGGAGAACCAGTTCTTCAGGAGGAAAAACATTTCTTCAGGAGGAGAACCAGTTCATCAGGAGGAGAACCAGTTCTTTAGGGGGAGAACCAGTTCTTCAGGAGGAGAACCAGTTCTTTAGGAGGAGAACCAGTTCTTCAGGAGGAGAACCAGTTCTTCAGGAGGAGAACCAGTTCTTTAGGAGGAGAACCAGTTCTTTAGGAGGAGAACCAGTTCTTAAGGAGGTGAACCAGTTCTTCGGGAGGAGAACCAGTTCTTTAGGAGGAGAACCAGTTCTTCAGGAGGAAAACCAGTTCTTCAGGAGGAGAACCAGTTCATCAGGAGGAGAACCAGTTCTTTAGGAGGAGAACCAGTTCTTCAGGAGGAGAACCAGTTCTTTAGGAGGAGAACCAGTTCTTCAGGAGGAGAACCAGTTCTTCAGGAGGAGAACCAGTTCTTAGAGAGGAGAACAAGTTCTTTAGGAGGAGAACCAGTTCTTTAGGAGGAGAACCAGTTCTTCAGGAGGAGAACCAGTTCTTAGAGAGGAGAACCAGTTATTCATGAGGAGAACCAGTTCTTCGGGAGGAGAACCAGTTCTTTAGGAGGAGAACCAATTCTTCAGGAGGAGAACCAGTTCTTCGAGAGGAGAACCAGTTCTTTAGGAGGAGAACCAGTTCTTTAGGAGGAGAACCAGTTCTTCAGGAGGAGAACCAGTTATTTAGGAGAACCAGTTCTTTAGGAGGAGAACCAGTTATTTAGGAGAACCAGTTCTTCAGGAGAACCAGTTCTTCAGGAGGAGAACCAGTTCTTCAGGAGGAGAACCAGTTCTTCAGGAGGAGAACCAGTTCTTTAGGAGGAGAACCAGTTCTTTAGGAGGAGAACCAGTTCTTCAGGAGAACCAGTTCTTCAGGAGGAGAACCAGTTCTTTAGGAGGAGAACCAGTTCTTTAGGAGGAGAACCAGTTCTTTAGGAGGAGAACCAGTTCTTCAGGAGGAGAACCAGTTCTTCGAGAGGAGAACCAGTTCTTCAGGAGGAGAACCAGTTATTCATGAGGAGAACCAGTTCTTCGGGAGGAGAACCAGTTTTTTAGGAGGAGAACCAGTTCTTCAGGAGGAAAACCAGTTCTTAGAGAGGAGAACCAGTAATTCATGAGGAGAACCAGTTCATCAGGAGGAGAACCAGTTCTTTAGGAGGAGAACCAGTTCTTTAGGAGGAGAACCAGTTCTTCAGGAGGAGAACCAGTTCTTAGAGAGGAGAACCAGTTCTTTAGGAGGAGAACCAGTTCTTCAGGAGGAAAACCAGTTCTTCAGGAGGAGAACCAGTTCTTTAGGAGGAGAACCAGTTCTTTAGGAGGAGAACCAGTTCTTCAGGAGGAGAACCAGTTCTTCAGGAGGAGAACCAGTTCTTTAGGAGGAGAACCAGTTATTTAGGAGAACCAGTTCTTTAGGAGGAGAACCAGTTATTTAGGAGAACCAGTTATTCAGGAGAACCAGTTCTTCAGAAGTAGAACCAGTTCTTCAGGAGGAGAACCAGTTCTTCAGGAGGAGAAACAGTTCTTTAGGAGGAGAACCAGTTCTTTAGGAGGAGAACCAGTTCTTCAGGAGGAGAACCAGTTCTTCGGGAGGAGAACCAGTTCTTTAGGAGGAGAATCAGTTCTTCAGGAGGAAAAACAGTTCTTCAGGAGGAGAACCAGTTCATCAGGAGGAGAACCAGTTCTTTAGGGGGAGAACCAGTTCTTCAGGAGGAGAACCAGTTCTTTAGGAGGAGAACCAGTTCTTCAGGAGGAGAACCAGTTCTTCAGGAGGAGAACCAGTTCTTTAGGAGGAGAACCAGTTCTTCAGGAGGAGAACCAGTTCTTCAGGAGGAGAACCAGTTCTTTAGGAGGAGAACCAGTTATTTAGGAGAACCAGTTATTCAGGAGAACCAGTTCTTCAGAAGGAGAACCAGTTATTTAGGAGAACCAGTTATTCAGGAGAACCAGTTCTTCAGAAGTAGAACCAGTTCTTCAGGAGGAGAACCAGTTCTTCAGGAGGAGAACCAGTTCTTTAGGAGGAGAACCAGTTCTTTAGGAGGAGAACCAGTTCTTCAGGAGGAGAACCAGTTCTTCAGGAGGAGAACCAGTTCTTCAGGAGGAGAAACAGTTCTTTAGGAGGAGAACCAGTTCTTTAGGAGGAGAACCAGTTCTTCAGGAGGAGAACCAGTTCTTCGGGAGGAGAACCAGTTCTTTAGGAGGAGAATCAGTTCTTCAGGAGGAGAACCAGTTCTTCAGGAGGAGAACCAGTTCTCTAGGAGGAGAACCAGTTATTTAGGAGAACCAGTTCTTTAGGAGGAGAACCAGTTATTTAGGAGAACCAGTTATTCAGGAGAACCAGTTCTTCAGAAGGAGAACCAGTTATTTAGGAGAACCAGTTATTCAGGAGAACCAGTTCTTCAGAAGTAGAACCAGTTCTTCAGGAGGAGAACCAGTTCTTCAGGAGGAGAACCAGTTCTTTAGGAGGAGAACCAGTTCTTTAGGAGGAGAACCAGTTCTTCAGGAGGAGAACCAGTTCTTCAGGAGGAGAACCAGTTCTTCAGGAGGAGAAACAGTTCTTTAGGAGGAGAACCAGTTCTTTAGGAGGAGAACCAGTTCTTCAGGAGGAGAACCAGTTCTTCGGGAGGAGAACCAGTTCTTTAGGAGGAGAATCAGTTCTTCAGGAGGAAAAACAGTTCTTCAGGAGGAGAACCAGTTCATCAGGAGGAGAACCAGTTCTTTAGGGGGAGAACCAGTTCTTCAGGAGGAGAACCAGTTCTTTAGGAGGAGAACCAGTTCTTCAGGAGGAGAACCAGTTCTTCAGGAGGAGAACCAGTTCTTTAGGAGGAGAACCAGTTCTTTAGGAGGAGAACCAGTTCTTCAGGAGGAGAACCAGTTCTTAGAGAGGAGAACCAGTTCTTTAGGAGGAGAACCAGTTCTTCAGGAGGAAAACCAGTTCTTCAGGAGGAGAACCAGTTCTTTAGGAGGAGAACCAGTTCTTTAGGAGGAGAACCAGTTCTTCAGGAGGAGAACCAGTTCTTCAGGAGGAGAACCAGTTCTTTAGGAGGAGAACCAGTTATTTAGGAGAACCAGTTCTTTAGGAGGAGAACCAGTTATTTAGGAGAACCAGTTATTCAGGAGAACCAGTTCTTCAGAAGTAGAACCAGTTCTTCAGGAGGAGAACCAGTTCTTCAGGAGGAGAAACAGTTCTTTAGGAGGAGAACCAGTTCTTTAGGAGGAGAACCAGTTCTTCAGGAGGAGAACCAGTTCTTCGGGAGGAGAACCAGTTCTTTAGGAGGAGAATCAGTTCTTCAGGAGGAAAAACAGTTCTTCAGGAGGAGAACCAGTTCATCAGGAGGAGAACCAGTTCTTTAGGGGGAGAACCAGTTCTTCAGGAGGAGAACCAGTTCTTTAGGAGGAGAACCAGTTCTTCAGGAGGAGAACCAGTTCTTCAGGAGGAGAACCAGTTCTTTAGGAGGAGAACCAGTTCTTCAGGAGGAGAACCAGTTCTTCAGGAGGAGAACCAGTTCTTTAGGAGGAGAACCAGTTATTTAGGAGAACCAGTTCTTTAGGAGGAGAACCAGTTATTTAGGAGAACCAGTTATTCAGGAGAACCAGTTCTTCAGAAGGAGAACCAGTTATTTAGGAGAACCAGTTATTCAGGAGAACCAGTTCTTCAGAAGTAGAACCAGTTCTTCAGGAGGAGAACCAGTTCTTCAGGAGGAGAACCAGTTCTTTAGGAGGAGAACCAGTTCTTTAGGAGGAGAACCAGTTCTTCAGGAGGAGAACCAGTTCTTCAGGAGGAGAACCAGTTCTTCAGGAGGAGAAACAGTTCTTTAGGAGGAGAACCAGTTCTTTAGGAGGAGAACCAGTTCTTCAGGAGGAGAACCAGTTCTTCGGGAGGAGAACCAGTTCTTTAGGAGGAGAATCAGTTCTTCAGGAGGAGAACCAGTTCTTCAGGAGGAGAACCAGTTCTTTAGGAGGAGAACCAGTTATTTAGGAGAACCAGTTCTTTAGGAGGAGAACCAGTTATTTAGGAGGAGAACCAGTTATTCAGGAGAACCAGTTCTTCAGAAGGAGAACCAGTTATTTAGGAGAACCAGTTATTCAGGAGAACCAGTTCTTCAGAAGTAGAACCAGTTCTTCAGGAGGAGAACCAGTTCTTCAGGAGGAGAACCAGTTCTTTAGGAGGAGAACCAGTTCTTTAGGAGGAGAACCAGTTCTTCAGGAGGAGAACCAGTTCTTCAGGAGGAGAACCAGTTCTTCAGGAGGAGAAACAGTTCTTTAGGAGGAGAACCAGTTCTTTAGGAGGAGAACCAGTTCTTCAGGAGGAGAACCAGTTCTTCGGGAGGAGAACCAGTTCTTTAGGAGGAGAATCAGTTCTTCAGGAGGAAAAACAGTTCTTCAGGAGGAGAACCAGTTCATCAGGAGGAGAACCAGTTCTTTAGGGGGAGAACCAGTTCTTCAGGAGGAGAACCAGTTCTTTAGGAGGAGAACCAGTTCTTCAGGAGGAGAACCAGTTCTTCAGGAGGAGAACCAGTTCTTTAGGAGGAGAACCAGTTCTTCAGGAGGAGAACCAGTTCTTCAGGAGGAGAACCAGTTCTTTAGGAGGAGAACCAGTTATTTAGGAGAACCAGTTCTTTAGGAGGAGAACCAGTTCTTTAGGAGGAGAACCAGTTATTTAGGAGAACCAGTTCTTTAGGAGGAGAACCAGTTATTTAGGAGAACCAGTTATTCAGGAGAACCAGTTCTTCAGAAGTAGAACCAGTTCTTCAGGAGGAGAACCAGTTCTTCAGGAGGAGAACCAGTTCTTTAGGAGGAGAACCAGTTCTTTAGGAGGAGAACCAGTTCTTCAGGAGGAGAACCAGTTCTTCGGGAGGAGAACCAGTTCTTTAGGAGGAGAATCAGTTCTTCAGGAGGAAAAACAGTTCTTCAGGAGGAGAACCAGTTCATCAGGAGGAGAACCAGTTCTTTAGGGGGAGAACCAGTTCTTCAGGAGGAGAACCAGTTATTTAGGAGGAGAACCAGTTCTTCAGGAGGAGTACCAGTTCTTCAGGAGGAGAACCAGTTCTTTAGGAGGAGAACCAGTTATTTAGGAGAACCAGTTCTTTAGGAGGAGAACCAGTTATTTAGGAGAACCAGTTCGTCAGGAGGAAAACCAGTTCTTCAGGAGAACCAGTTCTTCAGGAGGAGAACCAGTTCTTCAGGAGGAGAACCAGTTCTTTAGGAGGAGAACCAGTTATTTAGGAGAACCAGTTCTTTAGTAGGAGAACCAGTTATTTAGGAGAACCAGTTCTTCAGGAGAACCAGTTCTTCAGGAGGAGAACCAGTTCTTCAGGAGTAGAACCAGTTCTTCAGGAGGAGAACCAGTTCTTCAGGAGGAGAACCAGTTCTTTAGGAGGAGAACCAGTTCTTTAGGAGGAGAACCAGTTCTTAAGGAGGAGAACCAGTTCTTCAGGAGGAAAACCAGTTCTTCAGGAGGAGAACCAGTTCATCAGGAGGAGAACCAGTTCTTTAGGAGGAGAACCAGTTCTTCAGGAGGAGAACCAGTTCTTTAGGAGGAGAACCAGTTCTTCAGGAGGAGAACCAGTTATTCAGGAGGAGAACCAGTTATTTAGGAGAACCAGTTCTTTAGGAGGAGAACCAGTTATTTAGGCGAACCAGTTCTTCAGGAGGAGAACCAGTTCTTCAGGAGGAGAACCAGTTCTTTAGGAGGAGAACCAGTTCTTCAGGAGGACAACCAGTTATTTAGGAGGAGAACCAGTTATTTAGGAGAACCAGTTCTTTAGGAGGAGAACCAGTTATTTAGGAGAACCAGTTCTTCAGGAGGAGAACCAGTTCTTCAGGAGGAGAACCAGTTCTTTAGGAGGAGAACCAGTTATTTAGGAGAACCAGTTCTTTAGGAGGAGAACCAGTTATTTAGGAGAACCAGCTCTTTAGGAGGAGAACCAGTTCTTCAGGAGAACCAGTTCTTCAGGAGGAGAACCAGTTATTCATGAGGAGAACCAGTTCTTCGGGAGGAGAACCAGTTCTTTAGGAGGAGAACCAGTTCTTCAGGAGGAAAACCAGTTCTTCAGGAGGAGAACCAGTTCATCAGGAGGAGAACCAGTTATTCAGGAGGAGAACCAGTTCTTCAGGAGGAGAACCAGTTCTTTAGGAGGAGAACCAGTTCTTCAGGAGGAGAACCAGTTCTTCAGGAGGAGAACCAGTTCTTTAGGAGGAGAACCAGTTATTTAGGAGAACCAGTTATTCAGGAGAACCAGTTCTTTAGGAGGAGAACCAGTTCTTCAGGAGGAGAACCAGTTCTTTAGGAGAAGAACCAGTTCTTTAGGAGGAGAACCAGTTCTTCAGGAGGAGAACCAGTTCTTCGGGAGGAGAACCAGTTCTTTAGGAGGAGAATCAGTTCTTCAGGAGGAAAAACAGTTCTTTAGGAGGAGAACCAGTTATTTAGGAGAACCAGTTCTTTAGGAGGAGAACCAGTTATTTAGGAGAACCAGTTCGTCAGGAGGAAAACCAGTTCTTCAGGAGAACCAGTTCTTCAGGAGGAGAACCAGTTCTTCAGGAGGAGAACCAGTTCTTTAGGAGGAGAACCAGTTATTTAGGAGAACCAGTTCTTTAGTAGGAGAACCAGTTATTTAGGAGAACCAGTTCTTTAGGAGGAGAACCAGTTCTTCAGGAGAACCAGTTCTTCAGGAGGAGAACCAGTTATTTAGGAGAACCAGTTCTTTAGGAGGAGAACCAGTTATTTAGGAGAACCAGTTCTTCAGGAGAACCAGTTCTTCAGGAGGAGATCCAGTTCTTCAGGAGGAGAACCAGTTCTTCAGGAGGAGAACCAGTTCTTTAGGAGGAGAACCAGTTCTTTAGGAGGAGAACCAGTTCTTCAGGAGAACCAGTTCTTCAGGAGGAGAACCAGTTCTTTAGGAGGAGAACCAGTTCTTTAGGAGGAGAACCAGTTCTTCAGGAGTAGAACCAGTTCTTCAGGAGGAGAACCAGTTCTTCAGGAGGAGAACCAGTTCTTTAGGAGGAGAACCAGTTCTTTAGGAGGAGAACCAGTTCTTCAGGAGGAGAACCAGTTCTTCGGGAGGAGAACCAGTTCTTTAGGAGGAGAACCAGTTCTTCAGGAGGAAAAACATTTCTTCAGGAGGAGAACCAGTTCATCAGGAGGAGAACCAGTTCTTTAGGGGGAGAACCAGTTCTTCAGGAGGAGAACCAGTTCTTTAGGAGGAGAACCAGTTCTTCAGGAGGAGAACCAGTTCTTCAGGAGGAGAACCAGTTCTTTAGGAGGAGAACCAGTTCTTTAGGAGGAGAACCAGTTCTTAAGGAGGTGAACCAGTTCTTCGGGAGGAGAACCAGTTCTTTAGGAGGAGAACCAGTTCTTCAGGAGGAAAACCAGTTCTTCAGGAGGAGAACCAGTTCATCAGGAGGAGAACCAGTTCTTTAGGAGGAGAACCAGTTCTTCAGGAGGAGAACCAGTTCTTCAGGAGGAGAACCAGTTATTCAGGAGGAGAACCAGTTATTTAGGAGAACCAGTTCTTTAGGAGAAGAACCAGTTATTTAGGCGAACCAGTTCTTCAGGAGGAGAACCAGTTCTTTAGGAGGAGAACCAGTTCTTCAGGAGGAGAACCAGTTATTCAGGAGGAGAACCAGTTATTTAGGAGAACCAGTTCTTTAGGAGAAGAACCAGTTATTTAGGCGAACCAGTTCTTCAGGAGGAGAACCAGTTCTTCAGGAGGAGAACCAGTTCTTTAGGAGGAGAACCAGTTCTTTAGGAGGAGAACCAGTTCTTCAGGAGGACAACCAGTTATTTAGGAGGAGAACCAGTTATTTAGGAGAACCAGTTCTTCAGGAGGAGAACCAGTTCTTCAGGAGGAGAACCAGTTCTTTAGGAGGAGAACCAGTTATTTAGGAGAACCAGTTCTTTAGGAGGAGAACCAGTTATTTAGGAGAACCAGCTCTTTAGGAGGAGAACCAGTTCTTCAGGAGAACCAGTTCTTCAGGAGGAGAACCAGTTATTTAGGAGAACCAGTTCTTTAGGAGGAGAACCAGTTATTTAGGAGAACCAGTTCTTCAGGAGAACCAGTTCTTCAGGAGGAGAACCAGTTCTTCAGGAGGAGAACCAGTTCTTCAGGAGGAGAACCAGTTCTTTAGGAGGAGAACCAGTTCTTTAGGAGGAGAACCAGTTCTTCAGGAGAACCAGTTCTTCAGGAGGAGAACCAGTTCTTTAGGAGGAGAACCAGTTCTTTAGGAGGAGAACCAGTGCTTTAGGAGGAGAACCAGTTATTCATGAGGAGAACCAGTTCTTCGGGAGGAGAACCAGTTCTTTAGGAGGAGAACCAGTTCTTCAGGAGGAAAACCAGTTCTTCAGGAGGAGAACCAGTTCATCAGGAGGAGAACCAGTTATTTAGGAGAACCAGTTCTTTAGGAGGAGAACCAGTTATTTAGGAGAACCAGTTCTTCAGGAGAACCAGTTCTTCAGGAGGAGAACCAGTTCTTCAGGAGGAGAACCAGTTCTTCAGGAGGAGAACCAGTTCTTTAGGAGGAGAACCAGTTCTTTAGGAGGAGAACCAGTTCTTCAGGAGAACCAGTTCTTCAGGAGGAGAACCAGTTCTTTAGGAGGAGAACCAGTTCTTTAGGAGGAGAACCAGTTCTTCAGGAGTAGAACCAGTTCTTCAGGAGGAGAACCAGTTCTTCAGGAGGAGAACCAGTTCTTTAGGAGGAGAACCAGTTCTTTAGGAGGAGAACCAGTTCTTCAGGAGGAGAACCAGTTCTTCGGGAGGAGAACCAGTTCTTTAGGAGGAGAACCAGTTCTTCAGGAGGAAAAACATTTCTTCAGGAGGAGAACCAGTTCATCAGGAGGAGAACCAGTTCTTTAGGGGGAGAACCAGTTCTTCAGGAGGAGAACCAGTTCTTTAGGAGGAGAACCAGTTCTTCAGGAGGAGAACCAGTTCTTCAGGAGGAGAACCAGTTCTTTAGGAGGAGAACCAGTTCTTTAGGAGGAGAACCAGTTCTTAAGGAGGTGAACCAGTTCTTCGGGAGGAGAACCAGTTCTTTAGGAGGAGAACCAGTTCTTCAGGAGGAAAACCAGTTCTTCAGGAGGAGAACCAGTTCATCAGGAGGAGAACCAGTTCTTTAGGAGGAGAACCAGTTCTTCAGGAGGAGAACCAGTTCTTTAGGAGGAGAACCAGTTCTTCAGGAGGAGAACCAGTTATTCAGGAGGAGAACCAGTTATTTAGGAGAACCAGTTCTTTAGGAGAAGAACCAGTTATTTAGGCGAACCAGTTCTTCAGGAGGAGAACCAGTTCTTCAGGAGGAGAACCAGTTCTTTAGGAGGAGAACCAGTTCTTTAGGAGGAGAACCAGTTCTTCAGGAGGACAACCAGTTATTTAGGAGGAGAACCAGTTATTTAGGAGAACCAGTTCTTTAGGAGGAGAACCAGTTATTTAGGAGAACCAGTTCTTCAGGAGGAGAACCAGTTCTTCAGGAGGAGAACCAGTTCTTTAGGAGGAGAACCAGTTATTTAGGAGAACCAGTTCTTTAGGAGGAGAACCAGTTATTTAGGAGAACCAGCTCTTTAGGAGGAGAACCAGTTCTTCAGGAGAACCAGTTCTTCAGGAGGAGAACCAGTTCTTTAGGAGGAGAACCAGTTATTTAGGAGAACCAGTTCTTTAGTAGGAGAACCAGTTATTTAGGAGAACCAGTTCTTTAGGAGGAGAACCAGTTCTTCAGGAGAACCAGTTCTTCAGGAGGAGAACCAGTTATTTAGGAGAACCAGTTCTTTAGGAGGAGAACCAGTTATTTAGGAGAACCAGTTCTTCAGGAGAACCAGTTCTTCAGGAGGAGATCCAGTTCTTCAGGAGGAGAACCAGTTCTTCAGGAGGAGAACCAGTTCTTTAGGAGGAGAACCAGTTCTTTAGGAGGAGAACCAGTTCTTCAGGAGAACCAGTTCTTCAGGAGGAGAACCAGTTCTTTAGGAGGAGAACCAGTTCTTTAGGAGGAGAACCAGTTCTTCAGGAGTAGAACCAGTTCTTCAGGAGGAGAACCAGTTCTTCAGGAGGAGAACCAGTTCTTTAGGAGGAGAACCAGTTCTTTAGGAGGAGAACCAGTTCTTCAGGAGGAGAACCAGTTCTTCGGGAGGAGAACCAGTTCTTTAGGAGGAGAACCAGTTCTTCAGGAGGAAAAACATTTCTTCAGGAGGAGAACCAGTTCATCAGGAGGAGAACCAGTTCTTTAGGGGGAGAACCAGTTCTTCAGGAGGAGAACCAGTTCTTTAGGAGGAGAACCAGTTCTTCAGGAGGAGAACCAGTTCTTCAGGAGGAGAACCAGTTCTTTAGGAGGAGAACCAGTTCTTTAGGAGGAGAACCAGTTCTTAAGGAGGTGAACCAGTTCTTCGGGAGGAGAACCAGTTCTTTAGGAGGAGAACCAGTTCTTCAGGAGGAAAACCAGTTCTTCAGGAGGAGAACCAGTTCATCAGGAGGAGAACCAGTTCTTTAGGAGGAGAACCAGTTCTTCAGGAGGAGAACCAGTTCTTCAGGAGGAGAACCAGTTATTCAGGAGGAGAACCAGTTATTTAGGAGAACCAGTTCTTTAGGAGAAGAACCAGTTATTTAGGCGAACCAGTTCTTCAGGAGGAGAACCAGTTCTTTAGGAGGAGAACCAGTTCTTCAGGAGGAGAACCAGTTATTCAGGAGGAGAACCAGTTATTTAGGAGAACCAGTTCTTTAGGAGAAGAACCAGTTATTTAGGCGAACCAGTTCTTCAGGAGGAGAACCAGTTCTTCAGGAGGAGAACCAGTTCTTTAGGAGGAGAACCAGTTCTTTAGGAGGAGAACCAGTTCTTCAGGAGGACAACCAGTTATTTAGGAGGAGAACCAGTTATTTAGGAGAACCAGTTCTTCAGGAGGAGAACCAGTTCTTCAGGAGGAGAACCAGTTCTTTAGGAGGAGAACCAGTTATTTAGGAGAACCAGTTCTTTAGGAGGAGAACCAGTTATTTAGGAGAACCAGCTCTTTAGGAGGAGAACCAGTTCTTCAGGAGAACCAGTTCTTCAGGAGGAGAACCAGTTATTTAGGAGAACCAGTTCTTTAGGAGGAGAACCAGTTATTTAGGAGAACCAGTTCTTCAGGAGAACCAGTTCTTCAGGAGGAGAACCAGTTCTTCAGGAGGAGAACCAGTTCTTCAGGAGGAGAACCAGTTCTTTAGGAGGAGAACCAGTTCTTCAGGAGAACCAGTTCTTCAGGAGGAGAACCAGTTCTTTAGGAGGAGAACCAGTTCTTTAGGAGGAGAACCAGTGCTTTAGGAGGAGAACCAGTTATTCATGAGGAGAACCAGTTCTTCGGGAGGAGAACCAGTTCTTTAGGAGGAGAACCAGTTCTTCAGGAGGAAAACCAGTTCTTCAGGAGGAGAACCAGTTCATCAGGAGGAGAACCAGTTATTTAGGAGAACCAGTTCTTTAGGAGGAGAACCAGTTATTTAGGAGAACCAGTTCTTCAGGAGAACCAGTTCTTCAGGAGGAGAACCAGTTCTTCAGAAGGAGAACCAGTTCTTCAGGAGGAGAACCAGTTCTTTAGGAGGAGAACCAGTTCTTTAGGAGGAGAACCAGTTCTTCAGGAGAACCAGTTCTTCAGGAGGAGAACCAGTTCTTTAGGAGGAGAACCAGTTCTTTAGGAGGAGAACCAGTTCTTCAGGAGTAGAACCAGTTCTTCAGGAGGAGAACCAGTTCTTCAGGAGGAGAACCAGTTCTTTAGGAGGAGAACCAGTTCTTTAGGAGGAGAACCAGTTCTTCAGGAGGAGAACCAGTTCTTCGGGAGGAGAACCAGTTCTTTAGGAGGAGAACCAGTTCTTCAGGAGGAAAAACATTTCTTCAGGAGGAGAACCAGTTCATCAGGAGGAGAACCAGTTCTTTAGGGGGAGAACCAGTTCTTCAGGAGGAGAACCAGTTCTTTAGGAGGAGAACCAGTTCTTCAGGAGGAGAACCAGTTCTTCAGGAGGAGAACCAGTTCTTTAGGAGGAGAACCAGTTCTTTAGGAGGAGAACCAGTTCTTAAGGAGGTGAACCAGTTCTTCGGGAGGAGAACCAGTTCTTTAGGAGGAGAACCAGTTCTTCAGGAGGAAAACCAGTTCTTCAGGAGGAGAACCAGTTCATCAGGAGGAGAACCAGTTCTTTAGGAGGAGAACCAGTTCTTCAGGAGGAGAACCAGTTCTTTAGGAGGAGAACCAGTTCTTCAGGAGGAGAACCAGTTATTCAGGAGGAGAACCAGTTATTTAGGAGAACCAGTTCTTTAGGAGAAGAACCAGTTATTTAGGCGAACCAGTTCTTCAGGAGGAGAACCAGTTCTTCAGGAGGAGAACCAGTTCTTTAGGAGGAGAACCAGTTCTTTAGGAGGAGAACCAGTTCTTCAGGAGGACAACCAGTTATTTAGGAGGAGAACCAGTTATTTAGGAGAACCAGTTCTTTAGGAGGAGAACCAGTTATTTAGGAGAACCAGTTCTTCAGGAGGAGAACCAGTTCTTCAGGAGGAGAACCAGTTCTTTAGGAGGAGAACCAGTTATTTAGGAGAACCAGTTCTTTAGGAGGAGAACCAGTTATTTAGGAGAACCAGCTCTTTAGGAGGAGAACCAGTTCTTCAGGAGAACCAGTTCTTCAGGAGGAGAACCAGTTATTTAGGAGAACCAGTTCTTTAGGAGGAGAACCAGTTATTTAGGAGAACCAGTTCTTCAGGAGAACCAGTTCTTCAGGAGGAGAACCAGTTCTTCAGGAGGAGAACCAGTTCTTCAGGAGGAGAACCAGTTCTTTAGGAGGAGAACCAGTTCTTTAGGAGGAGAACCAGTTCTTTAGGAGGAGAACCAGTTCTTCAGGAGGAGAACCAGTTCTTTAGGAGGAGAACCAGTTCTTTAGGAGGAGAACCAGTGCTTTAGGAGGAGAACCAGTTATTCATGAGGAGAACCAGTTCTTCGGGAGGAGAACCAGTTCTTTAGGAGGAGAACCAGTTCTTCAGGAGGAAAACCAGTTCTTCAGGAGGAGAACCAGTTCATCAGGAGGAGAACCAGTTATTCAGGAGGAGAACCAGTTCTTCAGGAGGAGAACCAGTTCTTTAGGAGGAGAACCAGTTCTTCAGGAGGAGAACCAGTTCTTCAGGAGTAGAACCAGTTCTTCAGGAGGAGAACCAGTTCTTCAGGAGGAGAACCAGTTCTTTAGGAGGAGAACCAGTTCTTTAGGAGGAGAACCAGTTCTTCAGGAGGAGAACCAGTTCTTCGGGAGGAGAACCAGTTCTTTAGGAGGAGAACCAGTTCTTCAGGAGGAAAAACATTTCTTCAGGAGGAGAACCAGTTCTTCAGGAGGAGAACCAGTTCTTTAGGAGGAGAACCAGTTCTTCAGGAGGAGAACCAGTTCTTCAGGAGGAGAACCAGTTCTTTAGGAGGAGAACCAGTTCTTCAGGAGGAAAAACAGTTATTCAGGAGGAGAACCAGTTCATCAGGAGGAGAACCAGTTCTTTAGGGGGAGAACCAGTTCTTCAGGAGGAGAACCAGTTCTTTAGGAGGAGAACCAGTTCTTTAGGAGGAGAACCAGTTCTTCAGGAGGAGAACCAGTTCTTCAGGAGGAGAACCAGTTCTTTAGGAGGAGAACCAGTTATTTAGGAGAACCAGTTCTTTAGGAGGAGAACCAGTTATTTAGGAGAACCAGTTATTCAGGAGAACCAGTTCTTCAGAAGTAGAACCAGTTCTTCAGGAGGAGAACCAGTTCTTCAGGAGGAGAACCAGTTCTTCAGGAGGAGAACCAGTTCTTTAGGAGGAGAACCAGTTATTTAGGAGAACCAGTTATTCAGGAGAACCAGTTCTTCAGGAGTAGAACCAGTTCTTCAGGAGGAGAACCAGTTCTTCAGGAGGAGAACCAGTTCTTCGGGAGGAGAACCAGTTCTTTAGGAGGAGAACCAGTTCTTCAGGAGGAAAAACATTTCTTCAGGAGGAGAACCAGTTCATCAGGAGGAGAACCAGTTCTTCAGGAGGAGAACCAGTTCTTCAGGAGGAGAACCAGTTCTTTAGGAGGAGAACCAGTTATTTAGGAGAACCAGTTCTTTAGGAGGAGAACCAGTTATTTAGGAGAACCAGTTATTCAGGAGAACCAGTTCTTCAGAAGTAGAACCAGTTCTTCAGGAGGAGAACCAGTTCTTCAGGAGGAGAACCAGTTCTTCAGGAGGAGAACCAGTTCTTCGGGAGGAGAACCAGTTCTTTAGGAGGAGAATCAGTTCTTCAGGAGGAAAAACAGTTCTTCAGGAGGAGAACCAGTTCATCAGGAGGAGAACCAGTTATTTAGGGGGAGAACCAGTTCTTCAGGAGGAGAACCAGTTCTTTAGGAGGAGAACCAGTTCTTCAGGAGGAGAACCAGTTCTTCAGGAGGAGAACCAGTTCTTTAGGAGGAGAACCAGTTATTTAGGAGAACCAGTTCTTTAGGAGGAGAACCAGTTATTTAGGAGAACCAGTTCGTCAGGAGGAAAACCAGTTCTTCAGGAGAACCAGTTCTTCAGGAGGAGAACCAGTTCTTCAGGAGGAGAACCAGTTCTTTAGGAGGAGAACCAGTTATTTAGGAGAACCAGTTCTTTAGTAGGATAACCAGTTATTTAGGAGAACCAGTTCTTTAGGAGGAGAACCAGTTCTTCAGGAGAACCAGTTCTTCAGGAGGAGAACCAGTTATTTAGGAGAACCAGTTCTTTAGGAGGAGAACCAGTTATTTAGGAGAACCAGTTCTTCAGGAGAACCAGTTCTTCAGGAGGAGAACCAGTTCTTCAGGAGGAGAACCAGTTCTTCAGGAGGAGAACCAGTTCTTTAGGAGGAGAACCAGTTCTTTAGGAGGAGAACCAGTTATTTAGGAGAACCAGTTATTCAGGAGAACCAGTTCTTCAGGAGTAGAACCAGTTCTTCAGGAGGAGAACCAGTTCTTCAGGAGGAGAACCAGTTCATCAGGAGGAGAACCAGTTATTCAGGAGGAGAACCAGTTCTTCAGGAGGAGAACCAGTTCTTTAGGAGGAGAACCAGTTCTTCAGGAGGAGAACCAGTTCTTCAGGAGGAGAACCAGTTCTTTAGGAGGAGAACCAGTTATTTAGGAGAACCAGTTATTCAGGAGAACCAGTTCTTCAGGAGTAGAACCAGTTCTTCAGGAGGAGAACCAGTTCTTCAGGAGGAGAACCAGTTCTTTAGGAGGAGAACCAGTTCTTTAGGAGGAGAACCAGTTCTTCAGGAGGAGAACCAGTTCTTCGGGAGGAGAACCAGTTCTTTAGGAGGAGAACCAGTTCTTCAGGAGGAAAAACATTTCTTCAGGAGGAGAACCAGTTCATCAGGAGGAGAACCAGTTCTTTAGGGGGAGAACCAGTTCTTCAGGAGGAGAACCAGTTCTTTAGGAGGAGAACCAGTTCTTCAGGAGGAGAACCAGTTCTTCAGGAGGAGAACCAGTTCTTTAGGAGGAGAACCAGTTCTTCAGGAGGAAAAACAGTTCTTCAGGAGGAGAACCAGTTCATCAGGAGGAGAACCAGTTCTTTAGGGGGAGAACCAGTTCTTCAGGAGGAGAACCAGTTCTTTAGGAGGAGAACCAGTTCTTTAGGAGGAGAACCAGTTCTTCAGGAGGAGAACCAGTTCTTCAGGAGGAGAACCAGTTCTTTAGGAGGAGAACCAGTTATTTAGGAGAACCAGTTCTTTAGGAGGAGAACCAGTTATTTAGGAGAACCAGTTATTCAGGAGAACCAGTTCTTCAGAAGTAGAACCAGTTCTTCAGGAGGAGAACCAGTTCTTCAGGAGGAGAACCAGTTCTTTAGGAGAAGAACCAGTTCTTTAGGAGGAGAACCAGTTCTTCAGGAGGAGAACCAGTTCTTCGGGAGGAGAACCAGTTCTTTAGGAGGAGAATCAGTTCTTCAGGAGGAAAAACAGTTCTTTAGGAGGAGAACCAGTTATTTAGGAGAACCAGTTCTTTAGGAGGAGAACCAGTTATTTAGGAGAACCAGTTCGTCAGGAGGAAAACCAGTTCTTCAGGAGAACCAGTTCTTCAGGAGGAGAACCAGTTCTTCAGGAGGAGAACCAGTTCTTTAGGAGGAGAACCAGTTATTTAGGAGAACCAGTTCTTCAGGAGGAGAACCAGTTCTTTAGGAGGAGAACCAGTTCTTTAGGAGGAGAACCAGTTCTTCAGGAGGAGAACCAGTTCTTCGGGAGGAGAACCAGTTCTTTAGGAGGAGAACCAGTTCTTCAGGAGGAAAAACATTTCTTCAGGAGGAGAACCAGTTCATCAGGAGGAGAACCAGTTCTTTAGGGGGAGAACCAGTTCTTCAGGAGGAGAACCAGTTCTTTAGGAGGAGAACCAGTTCTTTAGGAGGAGAACCAGTTCTTAAGGAGGTGAACCAGTTCTTCGGGAGGAGAACCAGTTCTTTAGGAGGAGAACCAGTTCTTCAGGAGGAAAAACATTTCTTCAGGAGGAGAACCAGTTCTTTAGGAGGAGAACCAGTTCTTCAGGAGGAGAACCAGTTCTTCAGGAGGAGAACCAGTTCTTTAGGAGGAGAACCAGTTCTTTAGGAGGAGAACCAGTTCTTAAGGAGGTGAACCAGTTCTTCGGGAGGAGAACCAGTTCTTTAGGAGGAGAACCAGTTCTTCAGGAGGAAAACCAGTTCTTCAGGAGGAGAACCAGTTCATCAGGAGGAGAACCAGTTCTTTAGGAGGAGAACCAGTTCTTCAGGAGGAGAACCAGTTCTTTAGGAGGAGAACCAGTTCTTCAGGAGGAGAACCAGTTATTCAGGAGGAGAACCAGTTATTTAGGAGAACCAGTTCTTTAGGAGAAGAACCAGTTATTTAGGCGAACCAGTTCTTCAGGAGGAGAACCAGTTCTTCAGGAGGAGAACCAGTTCTTTAGGAGGAGAACCAGTTCTTTAGGAGGAGAACCAGTTCTTCAGGAGGACAACCAGTTATTTAGGAGGAGAACCAGTTATTTAGGAGAACCAGTTCTTTAGGAGGAGAACCAGTTATTTAGGAGAACCAGTTCTTCAGGAGGAGAACCAGTTCTTCAGGAGGAGAACCAGTTCTTTAGGAGGAGAACCAGTTATTTAGGAGAACCAGTTCTTTAGGAGGAGAACCAGTTATTTAGGAGAACCAGCTCTTTAGGAGGAGAACCAGTTCTTCAGGAGAACCAGTTCTTCAGGAGGAGAACCAGTTATTTAGGAGAACCAGTTCTTTAGGAGGAGAACCAGTTATTTAGGAGAACCAGTTCTTCAGGAGAACCAGTTCTTCAGGAGGAGAACCAGTTCTTCAGGAGGAGAACCAGTTCTTCAGGAGGAGAACCAGTTCTTTAGGAGGAGAACCAGTTCTTTAGGAGGAGAACCAGTTCTTCAGGAGAACCAGTTCTTCAGGAGGAGAACCAGTTCTTTAGGAGGAGAACCAGTTCTTTAGGAGGAGAACCAGTGCTTTAGGAGGAGAACCAGTTATTCATGAGGAGAACCAGTTCTTCGGGAGGAGAACCAGTTCTTTAGGAGGAGAACCAGTTCTTCAGGAGGAAAACCAGTTCTTCAGGAGGAGAACCAGTTCATCAGGAGGAGAACCAGTTATTCAGGAGGAGAACCAGTTCTTCAGGAGGAGAACCAGTTCTTTAGGAGGAGAACCAGTTCTTCAGGAGGAGAACCAGTTCTTCAGGAGTAGAACCAGTTCTTCAGGAGGAGAACCAGTTCTTCAGGAGGAGAACCAGTTCTTTAGGAGGAGAACCAGTTCTTTAGGAGGAGAACCAGTTCTTCAGGAGGAGAACCAGTTCTTCGGGAGGAGAACCAGTTCTTTAGGAGGAGAACCAGTTCTTCAGGAGGAAAAACATTTCTTCAGGAGGAGAACCAGTTCTTCAGGAGGAGAACCAGTTCTTTAGGAGGAGAACCAGTTCTTCAGGAGGAGAACCAGTTCTTCAGGAGGAGAACCAGTTCTTTAGGAGGAGAACCAGTTCTTCAGGAGGAAAAACAGTTCTTCAGGAGGAGAACCAGTTCATCAGGAGGAGAACCAGTTCTTTAGGGGGAGAACCAGTTCTTCAGGAGGAGAACCAGTTCTTTAGGAGGAGAACCAGTTCTTTAGGAGGAGAACCAGTTCTTCAGGAGGAGAACCAGTTCTTCGGGAGGAGAACCAGTTCTTTAGGAGGAGAACCACTTATTTAGGAGAACCAGTTCTTTAGGAGGAGAACCAGTTATTTAGGAGAACCAGTTATTCAGGAGAACCAGTTCTTCAGAAGTAGAACCAGTTCTTCAGGAGGAGAACCAGTTCTTCAGGAGGAGAACCAGTTCTTCAGGAGGAGAACCAGTTCTTTAGGAGGAGAACCAGTTATTTAGGAGAACCAGTTATTCAGGAGAACCAGTTCTTCAGGAGTAGAACCAGTTCTTCAGGAGGAGAACCAGTTCTTCAGGAGGAGAACCAGTTCTTCGGGAGGAGAACCAGTTCTTTAGGAGGAGAACCAGTTCTTCAGGAGGAAAAACATTTCTTCAGGAGGAGAACCAGTTCATCAGGAGGAGAACCAGTTCTTCAGGAGGAGAACCAGTTCTTCAGGAGGAGAACCAGTTCTTTAGGAGGAGAACCAGTTATTTAGGAGAACCAGTTCTTTAGGAGGAGAACCAGTTATTTAGGAGAACCAGTTATTCAGGAGAACCAGTTCTTCAGAAGTAGAACCAGTTCTTCAGGAGGAGAACCAGTTCTTCAGGAGGAGAACCAGTTCTTTAGGAGAAGAATCAGTTCTTCAGGAGGAAAAACAGTTCTTCAGGAGGAGAACCAGTTCATCAGGAGGAGAACCAGTTATTTAGGGGGAGAACCAGTTCTTCAGGAGGAGAACCAGTTCTTTAGGAGGAGAACCAGTTCTTCAGGAGGAGAACCAGTTCTTCAGGAGGAGAACCAGTTCTTTAGGAGGAGAACCAGTTATTTAGGAGAACCAGTTCTTTAGGAGGAGAACCAGTTATTTAGGAGAACCAGTTCGTCAGGAGGAAAACCAATTCTTCAGGAGAACCAGTTCTTCAGGAGGAGAACCAGTTCTTCAGGAGGAGAACCAGTTCTTTAGGAGGAGAACCAGTTATTTAGGAGAACCAGTTCTTTAGTAGGAGAACCAGTTATTTAGGAGAACCAGTTCTTTAGGAGGAGAACCAGTTCTTCAGGAGAACCAGTTCTTCAGGAGGAGAACCAGTTATTTAGGAGAACCAGTTCTTTAGGAGGAGAACCAGTTATTTAGGAGAACCAGTTCTTCAGGAGAACCAGTTCTTCAGGAGGAGAACCAGTTCTTCAGGAGGAGAACCAGTTCTTCAGGAGGAGAACCAGTTCTTTAGGAGGAGAACCAGTTCTTTAGGAGGAGAACCAGTTCTTTAGGAGGAGAACCAGTTCTTCAGGAGAACCAGTTCTTCAGGAGGAGAACCAGTTCTTTAGGAGGAGAACCAGTTCTTTAGGAGGAGAACCAGTGCTTTAGGAGGAGAACCAGTTATTCATGAGGAGAACCAGTTCTTCGGGAGGAGAACCAGTTCTTTAGGAGGAGAACCAGTTCTTCAGGAGGAAAACCAGTTCTTCAGGAGGAGAACCAGTTCATCAGGAGGAGAACCAGTTATTCAGGAGGAGAACCAGTTCTTCAGGAGGAGAACCAGTTCTTTAGGAGGAGAACCAGTTCTTCAGGAGGAGAACCAGTTCTTTAGGAGGAGAACCAGTTATTTAGGAGAACCAGTTATTCAGGAGAACCAGTTCTTCAGGAGTAGAACCAGTTCTTCAGGAGGAGAACCAGTTCTTCAGGAGGAGAACCAGTTCTTTAGGAGGAGAACCAGTTCTTTAGGAGGAGAACCAGTTCTTCAGGAGGAGAACCAGTTCTTCGGGAGGAGAACCAGTTCTTTAGGAGGAGAACCAGTTCTTCAGGAGGAAAAACATTTCTTCAGGAGGAGAACCAGTTCATCAGGAGGTGAACCAGTTCTTTAGGGGGAGAACCAGTTCTTCAGGAGGAGAACCAGTTCTTTAGGAGGAGAACCAGTTCTTCAGGAGGAGAACCAGTTCTTCATGAGGAGAACCAGTTCTTTAGGAGGAGAACCAGTTCTTCAGGAGGAAAAAACAGTTCTTCAGGAGGAGAACCAGTTCATCAGGAGGAGAACCAGTTCTTTAGGGGTAGAACCAGTTCTTCAGGAGGAGAACCAGTTCTTTAGGAGGAGAACCAGTTCTTTAGGAGGAGAACCAGTTCTTCAGGAGGAGAACCAGTTCTTCAGGAGGAGAACCAGTTCTTTAGGAGGAGAACCAGTTATTTAGGAGAACCAGTTCTTTAGGAGGAGAACCAGTTATTTAGGAGAACCAGTTATTCAGGAGAACCAGTTCTTCAGAAGTAGAACCAGTTCTTCAGGAGGAGAACCAGTTCTTTAGGAGGAGAACCAGTTCTTTAGGAGGAGAACCAGTTCTTTAGGAGGAGAACCAGTTCTTCAGGAGGAGAACCAGTTCTTCGGGAGGAGAACCAGTTCTTTAGGAGGAGAATCAGTTCTTCAGGAGGAAAAACAGTTCTTCAGGAGGAGAACCAGTTCATCAGGAGGAGAACCAGTTCTTTAGGGGGAGAACCAGTTCTTCAGGAGGAGAACCAGTTCTTTAGGAGGAGAACCAGTTCTTCAGGAGGAGAACCAGTTCTTCAGGAGGAGAACCAGTTCTTTAGGAGGGGAACCAGTTATTTAGGAGAACCAGTTCTTTAGGAGGAGAACCAGTTATTTAGGAGAACCAGTTCGTCAGGAGGAAAACCAGTTCTTCAGGAGAACCAGTTCTTCAGGAGGAGAACCAGTTCTTCAGGAGGAGAACCAGTTCTTTAGGAGGAGAACCAGTTATTTAGGAGAACCAGTTCTTTAGTAGGAGAACCAGTTATTTAGGAGAACCAGTTCTTCAGGAGAACCAGTTCTTCAGGAGGAGAACCAGTTCTTCAGGAGTAGAACCAGTTCTTCAGGAGGAGAACCAGTTCTTCAGGAGGAGAACCAGTTCTTTAGGAGGAGAACCAGTTCTTTAGGAGGAGAACCAGTTCTTCAGGAGGTGAACCAGTTCTTCGGGAGGAGAACCAGTTCTTTAGGAGGAGAACCAGTTCTTCAGGAGGAAAACCAGTTCTTCAGGAGGAGAACCAGTTCATCAGGAGGAGAACCAGTTCTTTAGGAGGAGAACCAGTTCTTCAGGAGGAGAACCAGTTCTTTAGGAGGAGAACCAGTTCTTCAGGAGGAGAACTAGTTATTCAGGAGGAGAACCAGTTATTTAGGAGAACCAGTTCTTTAGGAGGAGAACCAGTTATTTAGGCGAACCAGTTCTTCAGGAGGAGAACTAGTTCTTCAGGAGGAGAACCAGTTCTTTAGGAGGAGAACCAGTTCTTTAGGAGGAGAACCAGTTCTTCAGGAGGAGAACCAGTTATTTAGGAGGAGAACCAGTTATTTAGGAGAACCAGTTCTTTAGGAGGAGAACCAGTTATTTAGGAGAACCAGTTCTTCAGGAGGAGAACCAGTTCTTCACGAGGAGAACCAGTTCTTTAGGAGGAGAACCAGTTATTTAGGAGAACCAGTTCTTTAGGAGGAGAACCAGTTATTTAGGCGAACCAGATTTCAGGAGAACCAGTTATTCAGGAGGAGAACCAGTTCTTCAGGAGGAGAACCAGTTCTTCAGGAGGAGAACCAGTTCTTTAGGAGGAGAACCAGTTCTTTAGGAGGAGAACCAGTTCTTCAGGAGGAGAACCAGTTATTCATGAGGAGAACCAGTTCTTCGGGAGGAGAACCAGTTCTTCAGGAGGAGAACCAGTTCTTCAGGAGGAGAACCAGTTATTTAGGAAAACCAGCTCTTTAGGAGGAGAACCAGTTCTTCAGGAGAACCAGTTCTTCAGGAGGAGAACCAGTTATTTAGGAGAACCAGTTCTTTAGGAGGAGAACCAGTTATTTAGGAGAACCAGTTCTTCAGGAGAACCAGTTCTTCAGGAGGAGAACCAGTTCTTCAGGAGGAGAACCAGTTCTTTAGGAGGAGAACCAGTTCTTTAGGAGGAGAACCAGTTCTTCAGGAGAACCAGTTCTTCAGGAGGAGAACCAGTTCTTTAGGAGGAGAACCAGTTCTTTAGGAGGAGAACCAGTGCTTTAGGAGGAGAACCAGTTATTCATGAGGAGAACCAGTTCTTCGGGAGGAGAACCAGTTCTGTAGGAGGAGAACCAGTTCTTCAGGAGGAAAACCAGTTCTTCAGGAGGAGAACCAGTTCATCAGGAGGAGAACCAGTTATTCAGGAGGAGAACCAGTTCTTCAGGAGGAGAACCAGTTCTTTAGGAGGAGAACCAGTTCTTCAGGAGGAGAACCAGTTCTTCAGGAGGAGAACCAGTTCTTTAGGAGGAGAACCAGTTATTTAGGAGAACCAGTTATTCAGGAGGAGAACCAGTTCTTCGGGAGGAGAACCAGTTCTTTAGGAGGAGAACCAGTTCTTCAGGAGGAAAAACATTTCTTCAGGAGGAGAACCAGTTCATCAGGAGGAGAACCAGTTCTTTAGGGGGAGAACCAGTTCTTCAGGAGAAGAACCAGTTCTTTAGGAGGAGAACCAGTTCTTCAGGAGGAGAACCAGTTCTTCAGGAGGAGAACCAGTTCTTTAGGAGGAGAACCAGTTATTTAGGAGAACCAGTTCTTTAGGAGGAGAACCAGTTATTTAGGAGGAGAACCAGTTCTTTAGGAGAACCAGTTCTTTAGGAGGAGAACCAGTTATTTAGGAGAACCAGTTCTTCAGGAGAACCAGTTCTTCAGGAGGAGAACCAGTTCTTCAGGAGGAGAACCAGTTCTTCAGGAGGAGAACCAGTTCTTTAGGAGGAGAACCAGTTCTTTAGGAGGAGAACCAGTTCTTCGGGAGGAGAACCAGTTCTTTAGGAGGAGAATCAGTTCTTCAGGAGGAAAAACAGTTCTTCAGGAGGAGAACCAGTTCATCAGGAGGAGAACCAGTTCTTTAGGGGGAGAACCAGTTCTTCAGGAGGAGAACCAGTTCTTCGGGAGGAGAACCAGTTCTTTAGGAGGAGAACCAGTTCTTCAGGAGGAGAACCAGTTCTTCAGGAGGAGAACCAGTTCTTTAGGAGGAGAACCAGTTCTTCAGGAGGAGAACCAGTTCTTTAGGAGGAGAACCAGTTCTTCAGGAGGAGAACCAGTTATTTAGGAGGAGAACCAGTTATTTAGGAGGAAAACCAGTTCTTCAGGAGGAGAACCAGTTCATCAGGAGGAGAACCAGTTCTTTAGGAGGAGAACCAGTTCTTCAGGAGGAGAACCAGTTATTTAGGAGGAGAACCAGTTATTTAGGAGAACCAGTTCTTTAGGAGGAGAACCAGTTATTTAGAAGAACCAGTTCTTCAGGAGGAGAACCAGTTCTTCAGGAGGAGAACCAGTTCTTTAGGAGGAGAACCAGTTATTTAGGAGAACCAGTTCTTTAGGAGGAGAACCAGTTATTTAGGCGAACCAGTTCTTCAGGAGAACCAGTTCTTCAGGAGGAGAACCAGTTCTTCAGGAGGAGAACCAGTTCTTCAGGAGGAGAACCAGTTCTTTAGGAGGAGAACCAGTTCTTCAGGAGGAGAACCAGTTATTCATGAGGAGAACCAGTTCTTCGGGAGGAGAACCAGTTCTTTAGGAGGAGAACCATTTCTTCAGGAGGAAAACCAGTTCTTCTGGAGGAGAACCAGTTATTTAGGAGAACCAGTTCTTTAGGAGGAGAACCAGTTATTTAGGAGAACCAGTTCTTCAGGAGAACCAGTTCTTCAGGAGGAGAACCAGTTCTTCAGGAGGAGAACCAGTTCTTCAGGAGGAGAACCAGTTCTTTAGGAGGAGAACCAGTTCTTTAGGAGGAGAACCAGTTCTTCAGGAGGAGAACCAGTTCTTTAGGAGGAGAACCAGTGCTTTAGGAGGAGAACCAGTTATTCATGAGGAGAACCAGTTCTTCGGGAGGAGAACCAGTTCTTTAGGAGGAGAACCAGTTCTTCAGGAGGAAAACCAGTTCTTCAGGAGGAGAACCAGTTCATCAGGAGGAGAACCAGTTCTTTAGGAGGAGAACCAGTTCTTCAGGAGGAGAACCAGTTCTTTAGGAGGAGAACCAGTTATTTAGGAGAACCAGTTCTTTAGGAGGAGAACCAGTTATTTAGGAGAACCAGTTATTCAGGAGAACCAGTTCTTCAGGAGTAGAACCAGTTCTTCAGGAGGAGAACCAGTTCTTCAGGAGGAGAACCAGTTCTTTAGGAGGAGAACCAGTTCTTTAGGAGGAGAACCAGTTCTTCAGGAGGAGAACCAGTTCTTCAGGAGGAGAACCAGTTCTTCGGGAGGAGAACCAGTTCTTTAGGAGGAGAACCAGTTCTTCAGGAGGAAAAACAGTTCTTCAGGAGGAGAACCAGTTCATCAGGAGGATAACCAGTTCTTTAGGGGGAGAACCAGTTCTTCAGGAGGAGAACCAGTTCTTTAGGAGGAGAACCAGTTCTTTAGGAGGAGAACCAGTTCTTCAGGAGGAGAACCAGTTATTCATGAGGAGAACCAGTTCTTCGGGAGGAGAACCAGTTCTTCAGGAGGAGAACCAGTTCTTCAGGAGGAGAACCAGTTATTTAGGAAAACCAGCTCTTTAGGAGGAGAACCAGTTCTTCAGGAGAACCAGTTCTTCAGGAGGAGAACCAGTTATTTAGGAGAACCAGTTCTTTAGGAGGAGAACCAGTTATTTAGGAGAACCAGTTCTTCAGGAGAACCAGTTCTTCAGGAGGAGAACCAGTTCTTCAGGAGGAGAACCAGTTCTTTAGGAGGAGAACCAGTTCTTTAGGAGGAGAACCAGTTCTTCAGGAGGAGAACCAGTTCTTTAGGAGGAGAACCAGTTCTTTAGGAGGAGAACCAGTGCTTTAGGAGGAGAACCAGTTATTCATGAGGAGAACCAGTTCTTCGGGAGGAGAACCAGTTCTGTAGGAGGAGAACCAGTTCTTCAGGAGGAAAACCAGTTCTTCAGGAGGAGAACCAGTTCATCAGGAGGAGAACCAGTTATTCAGGAGGAGAACCAGTTCTTCAGGAGGAGAACCAGTTCTTTAGGAGGAGAACCAGTTCTTCAGGAGGAGAACCAGTTCTTCAGGAGGAGAACCAGTTCTTTAGGAGGAGAACCAGTTATTTAGGAGAACCAGTTATTCAGGAGAACCAGTTCTTCAGGAGTAGAACCAGTTCTTCAGGAGGAGAACCAGTTCTTCAGGAGGAGAACCAGTTCTTTAGGAGGAGAACCAGTTCTTTAGGAGGAGAACCAGTTCTTCAGGAGGAGAACCAGTTCTTCGGGAGGAGAACCAGTTCTTTAGGAGGAGAACCAGTTCTTCAGGAGGAAAAACATTTCTTCAGGAGGAGAACCAGTTCATCAGGAGGAGAACCAGTTCTTTAGGGGGAGAACCAGTTCTTCAGGAGGAGAACCAGTTCTTTAGGAGGAGAACCAGTTCTTCAGGAGGAGAACCAGTTCTTCAGGAGGAGAACCAGTTCTTTAGGAGGAGAACCAGTTATTTAGGAGAACCAGTTCTTTAGGAGGAGAACCAGTTATTTAGGAGGAGAACCAGTTCTTTAGGAGAACCAGTTCTTTAGGAGGAGAACCAGTTATTTAGGAGAACCAGTTCTTCAGGAGAACCAGTTCTTCAGGAGGAGAACCAGTTCTTCAGGAGGAGAACCAGTTCTTCAGGAGGAGAACCAGTTCTTTAGGAGGATAACCAGTTCTTTAGGAGGAGAACCAGTTCTTCGGGAGGAGAACCAGTTCTTTAGGAGGAGAATCAGTTCTTCAGGAGGAAAAACAGTTCTTCAGGAGGAGAACCAGTTCATCAGGAGGAGAACCAGTTCTTTAGGGGGAGAACCAGTTCTTCAGGAGGAGAACCAGTTCTTCGGGAGGAGAACCAGTTCTTTAGGAGGAGAACCAGTTCTTCAGGAGGAGAACCAGTTCTTCAGGAGGAGAACCAGTTCTTTAGGAGGAGAACCAGTTCTTCAGGAGGAGAACCAGTTCTTTAGGAGGAGAACCAGTTCTTCAGGAGGAGAACCAGTTATTTAGGAGGAGAACCAGTTATTTAGGAGGAAAACCAGTTCTTCAGGAGGAGAACCAGTTCATCAGGAGGAGAACAAGTTCTTTAGGAGGAGAACCAGTTCTTCAGGAGGAGAACCAGTTCTTTAGGAGGAGAACCAGTTCTTCAGGAGGAGAACCAGTTATTTAGGAGGAGAACCAGTTATTTAGGAGAACCAGTTCTTTAGGAGGAGAACCAGTTATTTAGAAGAACCAGTTCTTCAGGAGGAGAACCAGTTCTTCAGGAGGAGAACCAGTTCTTTAGGAGGAGAACCAGTTATTTAGGAGAACCAGTTCTTTAGGAGGAGAACCAGTTATTTAGGCGAACCAGTTCTTCAGGAGAACCAGTTCTTCAGGAGGAGAACCAGTTCTTCAGGAGGAGAACCAGTTCTTCAGGAGGAGAACCAGTTCTTTAGGAGGAGAACCAGTTCTTCAGGAGGAGAACCAGTTATTCATGAGGAGAACCAGTTCTTCGGGAGGAGAACCAGTTCTTTAGGAGGAGAACCATTTCTTCAGGAGGAAAACCAGTTCTTCTGGAGGAGAACCAGTTATTTAGGAGAACCAGTTCTTTAGGAGGAGAACCAGTTATTTAGGAGAACCAGTTCTTCAGGAGAACCAGTTCTTCAGGAGGAGAACCAGTTCTTCAGGAGGAGAACCAGTTCTTCAGGAGGAGAACCAGTTCTTTAGGAGGAGAACCAGTTCTTTAGGAGGAGAACCAGTTCTTCAGGAGGAGAACCAGTTCTTTAGGAGGAGAACCAGTGCTTTAGGAGGAGAACCAGTTATTCATGAGGAGAACCAGTTCTTCGGGAGGAGAACCAGTTCTTTAGGAGGAGAACCAGTTCTTCAGGAGGAAAACCAGTTCTTCAGGAGGAGAACCAGTTCATCAGGAGGAGAACCAGTTCTTTAGGAGGAGAACCAGTTCTTCAGGAGGAGAACCAGTTCTTTAGGAGGAGAACCAGTTATTTAGGAGAACCAGTTCTTTAGGAGGAGAACCAGTTATTTAGGAGAACCAGTTATTCAGGAGAACCAGTTCTTCAGGAGTAGAACCAGTTCTTCAGGAGGAGAACCAGTTCTTCAGGAGGAGAACCAGTTCTTTAGGAGGAGAACCAGTTCTTTAGGAGGAGAACCAGTTCTTCAGGAGGAGAACCAGTTCTTCAGGAGGAGAACCAGTTCTTCGGGAGGAGAACCAGTTCTTTAGGAGGAGAACCAGTTCTTCAGGAGGAAAAACAGTTCTTCAGGAGGAGAACCAGTTCATCAGGAGGATAACCAGTTCTTTAGGGGGAGAACCAGTTCTTCAGGAGGAGAACCAGTTCTTTAGGAGGAGAACCAGTTCTTCAGGAGGAGAACCAGTTCTTCAGGAGGAGAACCAGTTCTTTAGGAGGAGAACCAGTTATTTAGGAGAACCAGTTCTTTAGGAGGAGAACCAGTTATTTAGGAGGAGAACCAGTTATTTAGGAGAACCAGTTCTTTAGGAGGAGAACCAGTTATTTAGGAGAACCAGTTCTTCAGGAGAACCAGTTCTTCAGGAGGAGAACCAGTTCTTCAGGAGGAGAACCAGTTCTTCAGGAGGAGAACCAGTTCTTTAGGAGGAGAACCAGTTCTTCAGGAGGAGAACCAGTTATTCATGAGGAGAACCAGTTCTTCGGGAGGAGAACCAGTTCTTCAGGAGGAGAACCAGTTCTTCAGGAGGAGAACCAGTTATTTAGGAGAACCAGCTCTTTAGGAGGAGAACCAGTTCTTCAGGAGAACCAGTTCTTCAGGAGGAGAACCAGTTATTTAGGAGAACCAGTTATTTAGGAGGAGAAAACCCTGAAGACGCTAAAGACGCTAAAGACGCTGAAGACGCTGAAGACGCTGAAGACGCTGAAGACGTTGAAGAAGCCTAAGACGCTGAAGACGCTGAAGACTCTGAAGACGCTGAAGACGCTGAAGACGTTGAAGAAGCTGAAGACGCTGAAGACGCTGAAGACGCTGAAGACGCTGAAGACGTTGAAGAAGCTGAAGACGCTGAAGACGCTGAAGACGCAAGACGCTGAAGACGCTGAAGACGCTGAAGACGCTGAAGACGCAAGACGCTGAAGACGCTGAAGACGCAAGACGCTGAAGACGCTGAAGACGCTGAAGACGCTGAAGACGCAAGACGCTGAAGACGCTGAAGACGCTGAAGACGCTGAAGACGCAAGACGCTGAAGACGCTGAAGACGCAAGACGCTGAAGAAGCTGAAGACGCTGAAGACGCTGAAGACGCAAGACGCTGAAGACGCTGAAGACGCAAGACGCTGAAGACGCAAGACGCTGAAGACGCTGAAGACGCTGAAGACGCTGAAGACGCTGAAGACGCAAGACGCTGAAGACGCTGAAGACACTGAAGACGCAAGACGCTGAAGAAACTGAAGACGCTGAAGAAGCTGAAGAAGCTGAAGACGCTAAGACGCTGAAGACGCTGTAGACGCTGAAGACGTTGAAGAAGCTGAAGACGCTGAAGACGCTGAAGACGCTGAAGACGCTGAAGAAGCTGAAGACGCTGAAGACGCTGAAGACGCTAAAGACGCTGAAGACGCTGAAGACGCTGAAGACGCTGAAGAAGCTGAAGAAGCTGAAGACGCTAAGACGCTGAAGACGCTGAAGACGCTGAAGACGCTGAAGATGCTGAAGACGCAAGACGCTGAAGACGCTGAAGAAGCTGAAGACGCTGAAGACGCTGAAGACGCTGAAGAAGTTGAAGACGCTGAAGACGCTGAAGACGCTGAAGACGCTAAAGACGCTGAAAACCCTGAAGACGCTAAAGACGCTAAAGACGCTGAAGACGCAAGACGCTGAAGAAGCTGAAGACGCTGAAGACGCTGAAGACGCAAGACGCTGAAGACGCTGAAGACGCAAGACGCTGAAGACGCAAGACGCTGAAGACGCTGAAGACGCTGAAGACGCAAGACGCTGAAGACGCTGAAGACACTGAAGACGCAAGACGCTGAAGAAACTGAAGACGCTGAAGACGCTGAAGACGCTGAAGACGCAAGACGCTGAAGACGCAAGACGCTGAAGACGCTGAAGACGCTGAAGACGCTGAAGACGCTGAAGACGCTGAAGACGCAAGACGCTGAAGACGCTGAAGACGCTGAAGACGCAAGACGCTGAAGACGCTGAAGACGCAAGACGCTGAAGACGCTAAAGACGCTGAAGAAGCTGAAGACGCTGAAGATGCTGAAGACGCTGAAGACGCTGAAGACGCTGAAGACGCAAGACGCTGAAGACGCTGAAGACGCTGAAGACGCAAGACGCTGAAGACGCAAGACGATGAAGAAGCTGAAGACGCTGAAGACGCTGAAGACGCTGAAGACGCAAGACGCTGAAGACGCAAGACGCTGAAGAAGCTGAAGACGCTGAAGACGCTGAAGACGCTGAAGACACAAGACGCTGAAGACGCTGAAGACGCTGAAGACGCTGAAGACGCTGAAGACGCTGAAGACGCTGAAGATGCTGAAGACGCAAGACGCTGAAGACGCTGAAGACGCTGAAGACGCTGAAGAAGCTGAAGACGCTGAAGACGCTGAAGACGCTGAAGACGTTGAAGACGCTGAAGTCGTTGAAGAAGCTGAAGAAGCTGAAGACGCTGAAGACGTTGAAGACGCTGAAGACGCTGAAGACGCTGAAGAAGCTGAAGACGCTGAAGACGCTGAAGACGTTGAAGACGCTGAAGACGCTGAAGAAGCTGAAGACGCTGAAGACGCTGAAGACGCAAGACGCTGAAGACGCTGAAGACGCTGAAGACGCTGAAGACGCTGATGACGCTGAAGACGCTGAAGACGCTGAAGACGCTGAAGACGTTGAAGACGCTGAAGACGCTGAAGACGCTGAAGAAGCTGAAGACGCTGAAGACGCTGAAGACGCTGAAGACGTTGAAGACGCTGAAGACGCTGAAGAAGCTGAAGACGCTGAAGACGCTGAAGACGCTGAAGACGCAAGACGCTGAAGACGCTGAAGACGCTGAAGACGCTGATGACGCTGAAGACGCTGAAGACGTTGAAGACGTTGAAGACGCTGAAGACGTTGAAGACGCTGAAGACGCTAAAGGCGCTGAAGACGCTGAAGACGCTGAAGACGCTGAAGACGTTGAAGACGCTGAAGACGCTGAAGACGCTGATGACGCTGAAGACGCTGAAGACGCTGAAGACGCTGATGACGCTAAAGACGCTGAAGACGCTGAAGACGCTGAAGACGCTGATGACGCTAAAGACGCTGAAGACGCTGAAGACGCAAGACGCTGAAGACGCTGAAGAAGCTGAAGACGCTGAAGACGCTGAAGACGCTGAAGACGTTGAAGAAGCTGAAGACGCTGAAGACGCTGATGACGCTGAAGACGCTGATGACGCTGAAGACGCTGAAGACGCTAAAGGCGCTAAAGACGCTGAAGACGCTGAAGACGCTGAAGACGCAAGACGCTGAAGAAGCTGAAGACGCTGAAGACGCTGAAGACGCTGAAGACGCTGAAGACGCTGAAGACGTTGAAGAAGCTGAAGACGCTGATGACGCTGAAGACGCTGATGACGCTGAAGACGCTGATGACGCTGAAGACGCTGATGACGCTGAAGACGCTGAAGACGCTGAAGACGCTGAAGACGTTGAAGACGCTGAAGACGCTGAAGGCGCTGAAGACGCTGAAGACGCTGAAGACGCTGAAGACGTTGAAGACGCTGAAGACGCTGAAGACGCTGATGACGCTGAAGACGCTGAAGACGCTGAAGACGCTGATGACGCTGAAGACGCTGAAGACGCTGAAGACGCTGAAGACGCAAGACGCTGAAGACGCTGAAGAAGCTGAAGACGCTGAAGACGCTGAAGACGCTGTAGACGCTGAAGACGTTGAAGAAGCTGAAGACGCTGAAGACGCTGATGACGCTGAAGACGCTGATGACGCTGAAGACGCTGAAGACGCTGATGACGCTGAAGACGCTGAAGACGCTAAAGGCGCTAAAGACGCTGAAGACGCTGAAGACGCTGAAGACGCTGAAGACGCAAGACGCTGAAGACGCTGAAGAAGCTGAAGACGCTGAAGACGCTGAAGACGCTGAAGACGCTGAAGACGTTGAAGAAGCTGAAGAAGCTGAAGACGCTGAAGACGTTGAAGACGCTGAAGACGCTGAAGACGCTGAAGAAGCTGAAGACGCTGAAGACGCTGAAGACGTTGAAGACACTGAAGACGCTGAAGAAGCTGAAGACGCTGAAGACGCTGAAGACGCTGAAGACGCAAGACGCTGAAGACGCTGAAGACGCTGAAGACGCTGATGACGCTGAAGACGCTGAAGACGCTGAAGACGCTGAAGACGTTGAAGACGCTGAAGACGTTGAAGACGCTGAAGACGCTAAAGGCGCTAAAGACGCTGAAGACGCTGAAGACGCTGAAGACGCTGAAGACGCTGATGACGCTGAAGACGCTGAAGACGCTGAAGACGCTGAAGACGCTGATGACGCTGAAGACGCTGAAGACGCTGAAGACGCAAGACGCTGAAGACGCTGAAGAAGCTGAAGACGCTGAAGACGCTGAAGACGCTGAAGACGCTGAAGACGTTGAAGAAGCTGAAGACGCTGAAGACGCTGATGACGCTGAAGACGCTGATGACGCTGAAGACGCTGAAGACGCTAAAGGCGCTAAAGACGCTGAAGACGCTGAAGACGCTGAAGACACTGAAGACGCAAGACGCTGAAGAAGCTGAAGACGCTGAAGACGCTGAAGACGCTGAAGACGTTGAAGAAGCTGAAGACGCTGAAGACGCTGATGACGCTGAAGACGCTGAAGACGCTGAAGACGCTGAAGACGCTGATGACGCTGAAGACGCTGAAGACGCTGAAGACGCTGAAGACGTTGAAGAAGCTGAAGACGCTGAAGACGCTGATGACGCTGAAGACGCTGAAGACGCTGAAGACGCTGAAGACGCTGATGACGCTGAATACGCTGATGACGCTGAAGACGCTGAAGACGCTGAAGACGCTGAAGACGCTGATGACGCTGAAGACGCTGATGACGCTGAAGACGCTGAAGACGCTGATGACGCTGAAGACGCTGAAGACGCTGAAGACGCTGAAGACGCTGATGACGCTGAAGACGCTGAAGACGCTTAAGACGCTGATGACGCTGAAGACGCTGAAGACGCTGAAGACGCTGATGACGCTGAAGACGCTGAAGACGCTGATGACGCTGAAGACGCTGAAGACGCTGAAGACGCTGAAGACGTTGAAGACGCTGAAGACGCTAAAGGCGCTGAAGACGCTGAAGACGCTGATGACGCTGAAGACGCTGAAGACGCTGAAGACGCTGATGACGCTGAAGACGCTGAAGACGCTGAAGACGCTGATGACGCTGAAGACGCTGAAGACGCAAGACGCTGAAGACGCTGAAGACGCTGAAGACGCTGAAGACGCTGAAGAAGCTGAAGACGCTGAAGAAGCTGAAGACGCTGAAGACGCTGAAGACGTTGAAGAAGCTGAAGAAGCTGAAGACGCTGAAGACGCTGATGACGCTGAAGACGCTGAAGACGCTGAAGACGCTGAAGACGCTGATGACGCTGAAGACGCTGAAGACGCTGATGACGCTGAAGACGCTGATGACGCTGAAGACGCTGAAGACGCTGATGACGCTGAAGACGCTGAAGACGCTGAAGACGCTATAGACGCTGATGACGCTGATGACGCTGAAGACGCTGATGACGCTGAAGACGCTGATGACGCTGAAGACGCTGATGACGCTGAAGACGCTGAAGACGCTGAAGACGCTGATGACGCTGAAGACGCTGAAGACGTTGAAGACGTTGAAGACGCTGAAGACGTTGAAGACGCTGAAGACGCTAAAGGCGCTGAAGACGCTGAAGACGCTGAAGACGCTGAAGACGTTGAAGACGCTGAAGACGCTGAAGACGCTGATGACGCTGAAGACGCTGAAGACGCTGAAGACGCTGATGACGCTAAAGACGCTGAAGACGCTGAAGACGCTGAAGACGCTGATGACGCTAAAGACGCTGAAGACGCTGAAGACGCAAGACGCTGAAGACGCTGAAGAAGCTGAAGACGCTGAAGACGCTGAAGACGCTGAAGACGTTGAAGAAGCTGAAGACGCTGAAGACGCTGATGACGCTGAAGACGCTGATGACGCTGAAGACGCTGAAGACGCTAAAGGCGCTAAAGACGCTGAAGACGCTGAAGACGCTGAAGACGCAAGACGCTGAAGAAGCTGAAGACGCTGAAGACGCTGAAGACGCTGAAGACGCTGAAGACGCTGAAGACGTTGAAGAAGCTGAAGACGCTGATGACGCTGAAGACGCTGATGACGCTGAAGACGCTGATGACGCTGAAGACGCTGATGACGCTGAAGACGCTGAAGACGCTGAAGACGCTGAAGACGTTGAAGACGCTGAAGACGCTGAAGGCGCTGAAGACGCTGAAGACGCTGAAGACGCTGAAGACGTTGAAGACGCTGAAGACGCTGAAGACGCTGATGACGCTGAAGACGCTGAAGACGCTGAAGACGCTGATGACGCTGAAGACGCTGAAGACGCTGAAGACGCTGAAGACGCAAGACGCTGAAGACGCTGAAGAAGCTGAAGACGCTGAAGACGCTGAAGACGCTGTAGACGCTGAAGACGTTGAAGAAGCTGAAGACGCTGAAGACGCTGATGACGCTGAAGACGCTGATGACGCTGAAGACGCTGAAGACGCTGATGACGCTGAAGACGCTGAAGACGCTAAAGGCGCTAAAGACGCTGAAGACGCTGAAGACGCTGAAGACGCTGAAGACGCAAGACGCTGAAGACGCTGAAGAAGCTGAAGACGCTGAAGACGCTGAAGACGCTGAAGACGCTGAAGACGTTGAAGAAGCTGAAGAAGCTGAAGACGCTGAAGACGTTGAAGACGCTGAAGACGCTGAAGACGCTGAAGAAGCTGAAGACGCTGAAGACGCTGAAGACGTTGAAGACACTGAAGACGCTGAAGAAGCTGAAGACGCTGAAGACGCTGAAGACGCTGAAGACGCAAGACGCTGAAGACGCTGAAGACGCTGAAGACGCTGATGACGCTGAAGACGCTGAAGACGCTGAAGACGCTGAAGACGTTGAAGACGCTGAAGACGTTGAAGACGCTGAAGACGCTAAAGGCGCTAAAGACGCTGAAGACGCTGAAGACGCTGAAGACGCTGAAGACGCTGATGACGCTGAAGACGCTGAAGACGCTGAAGACGCTGAAGACGCTGATGACGCTGAAGACGCTGAAGACGCTGAAGACGCAAGACGCTGAAGACGCTGAAGAAGCTGAAGACGCTGAAGACGCTGAAGACGCTGAAGACGCTGAAGACGTTGAAGAAGCTGAAGACGCTGAAGACGCTGATGACGCTGAAGACGCTGATGACGCTGAAGACGCTGAAGACGCTAAAGGCGCTAAAGACGCTGAAGACGCTGAAGACGCTGAAGACACTGAAGACGCAAGACGCTGAAGAAGCTGAAGACGCTGAAGACGCTGAAGACGCTGAAGACGTTGAAGAAGCTGAAGACGCTGAAGACGCTGATGACGCTGAAGACGCTGAAGACGCTGAAGACGCTGAAGACGCTGATGACGCTGAAGACGCTGAAGACGCTGATGACGCTGAAGATGCTGAAGACGCTGAAGACGCTGAAGACGTTGAAGACGCTGAAGACGCTAAAGGCGCTAAAGACGCTGAAGACGCTGAAGACGCTGAAGACGTTGAAGACGCTGAAGACGCTGAAGACGCTGATGACGCTGAAGACGCTGAAGACGCTGAAGACGCTGATGACGCTGAAGACGCTGAAGACGCTGAAGACGCTGATGACGCTGAAGACGCTGAAGACGCAAGACGCTGAAGACGCTGAAGAAGCTGAAGACGCTGAAGACGCTGAAGACGCTGAAGACGCTGAAGACGTTGAAGAAGCTGAAGACGCTGAAGACGCTGATGACGCTGAAGACGCTGATGACGCTGAAGACGCTGAAGACGCTAAAGGCGCTGAAGACGCTGAAGACGCTGAAGACGCTGAAGACGCAAGACGCTGAAGACGCTGAAGAAGCTGAAGACGCTGAAGACGCTGAAGACGCTGAAGACGCTGAAGACGTTGAAGAAGCTGAAGAAGCTGAAGACGCTGAAGACGCTGATGACGCTGAAGACGCTGAAGACGCTGATGACGCTGAAGACGCTGATGACGCTGAAGACGCTGAAGACGCTGAAGACGCTGAAGACGCTGATGACGCTGAAGACGCTGAAGACGCTGATGACGCTGAAGACGCTAAAGACGCTGAAGACGCTGAAGACGCTGATGACGCTGAAGACGCTGAAGACGCTGATGACGCTGAAGACGCTGAAGACGCTAAAGACGCTAAAGACGCTGAAGACGCTGAAGACGCTGAAGACGCTGAAGACGCAAGACGTTGAAGACGCTGAAGAAGCTGAAGACGCTGAAGACGCTGAAGACGCTGAAGACGTTGAAGAAGCTGAAGACGCTGAAGACGCTGATGACGCTGAAGACGCTGAAGACGCTGAAGACGCTGAAGACGCTGATGACGCTGAATACGCTGATGACGCTGAAGACGCTGAAGACGCTGAAGACGCTGAAGACGCTGATGACGCTGAAGACGCTGATGACGCTGAAGACGCTGAAGACGCTGATGACGCTGAAGACGCTGAAGACGCTGAAGACGCTGAAGACGCTGATGACGCTGAAGACGCTGAAGACGCTTAAGACGCTGATGACGCTGAAGACGCTGAAGACGCTGAAGACGCTGATGACGCTGAAGACGCTGAAGACGCTGATGACGCTGAAGACGCTGAAGACGCTGAAGACGCTGAAGACGTTGAAGACGCTGAAGACGCTAAAGGCGCTGAAGACGCTGAAGACGCTGATGACGCTGAAGACGCTGAAGACGCTGAAGACGCTGATGACGCTGAAGACGCTGAAGACGCTGAAGACGCTGATGACGCTGAAGACGCTGAAGACGCAAGACGCTGAAGACGCTGAAGACGCTGAAGACGCTGAAGACGCTGAAGAAGCTGAAGACGCTGAAGAAGCTGAAGACGCTGAAGACGCTGAAGACGTTGAAGAAGCTGAAGAAGCTGAAGACGCTGAAGACGCTGATGACGCTGAAGACGCTGAAGACGCTGAAGACGCTGAAGACGCTGATGACGCTGAAGACGCTGAAGACGCTGATGACGCTGAAGACGCTGATGACGCTGAAGACGCTGAAGACGCTGATGACGCTGAAGACGCTGAAGACGCTGAAGACGCTATAGACGCTGATGACGCTGATGACGCTGAAGACGCTGATGACGCTGAAGACGCTGATGACGCTGAAGACGCTGATGACGCTGAAGACGCTGAAGACGCTGAAGACGTTGAAGACGCTGAAGACGCTGAAGACGCTGATGACGCTGATGACGCTGAAGACGCTGATGACGCTGAAGACGCTGAAGACGTTGAAGACGCTGAAGACGCTGAAGACGCTGAAGACGCTGATGACGCTGAAGACGCTGATGACGCTGAAGACGCTGAAGACGCTGAAGACGCTGAAGACGCTAAAGGCGCTAAAGACGCTGAAGACGCTGAAGACGCTGAAGACGTTGAAGACGCTGAAGACGCTGAAGACGCTGATGACGCTGAAGACGCTGAAGACGCTGAAGACGCTGAAGACGCTGATGACGCTGAAGACGCTGAAGACGCTGAAGACGCTGATGACGCTGAAGACGCTGAAGACGCTGAAGACGCAAGACGCTGAAGACGCTGAAGAAGCTGAAGACGCTGAAGACGCTGAAGACGCTGAAGACGCTGAAGACGTTGAAGAAGCTGAAGACGCTGAAGACGCTGATGACGCTGAAGACGCTGATGACGCTGAAGACGCTGAAGACGCTAAAGGCGCTAAAGACGCTGAAGACGCTGAAGACGCTGAAGAAGCTGAAGACGCTGAAGACGCTGAAGACGCTGAAGACGCTGATGACGCTGAAGACGCTGATGACGCTGAAGACGCTGAAGACGCTGAAGACGCTGATGACGCTGAAGACGCTGATGACGCTGAAGACGCTGAAGAAGCTGAAGACGCTGAAGACGCTGAAGACGCTGAAGACGCTGAAGACGCTGATGACGCTGAAGACGCTGAAGACGCTGATGACGCTGAAGACGCTGAAGACGCTGATGACGCTGAAGACGCTGATGACGCTGAAGACGCTGAAGACGCTGAAGACGCTGAAGACGCTGATGACGCTGAAGACGCTGAAGACGCTGAAGACGCTGATGACGCTGAAGACGCTGAAGACGCTGAAGACGCTGATGACGCCGAAGACGCCGAAGACGCCGAAGACGCCGAAGACGCTGAAGACGCAAGACGCTGAAGACGCTGAAGACGCTGAAGACGCTGAAGACGCTGAAGACGCTGAAGACGTTGAAGAAGCTGAAGACGCTGAAGAAGCTGAAGACGCTGAAGAAGCTGAAGACGCTGAAGACGCTGAAGACGTTGAAGAAGCTGAAGAAGCTGAAGACGCTGAAGACGCTGATGACGCTGAAGACGCTGAAGACGCTGAAGACGCTGAAGACGCTGATGACGCTGAAGACGCTGAAGACGCTGAAGACGCTGAAGACGCTGATGACGCTGAAGACGCTGATGACGCTGAAGACGCTGAAGACGCCTATGACGCTGAAGACGCTGAAGACGCTGAAGACGCTGATGACGCTGAAGACGCTGAAGACGCTGAAGACGCTGAAGACGCTGATGACGCTGATGACGCTGAAGACGCTGATGACGCTGAAGACGCTGAAGACGCTGAAGACGCTGAAGACGCTGATGACGCTGAAGACGCTGATGACGCTGAAGACGCTGAAGACGCTGAAGACGCTGAAGACGCTGATGACGCTGAAGACGCTGAAGACGCTGAAGACGCTGAAGGCGCTAAAGACGCTGAAGACGCTGAAGACGCTGAAGACGTTGAAGACGCTGAAGACGCTGAAGACGCTGATGACGCTGAAGACGCTGAAGACGCTGAAGACGCTGAAGACGCTGATGACGCTGAAGACGCTGAAGACGCTTAAGACGCTGATGACGCTGAAGACGCTGAAGACGCTGAAGACGCTGATGACGCTGAAGACGCTGAAGACGCTGATGACGCTGAAGACGCTGAAGACGCTGAAGACGCTGAAGACGTTGAAGACGCTGAAGACGCTAAAGGCGCTGAAGACGCTGAAGACGCTGAAGACGCTGATGACGCTGAAGACGCTGAAGACGCTGAAGACGCTGATGACGCTGAAGACGCTGAAGACGCTGAAGACGCTGATGACGCTGAAGACGCTGAAGACGCTGAAGACGCAAGACGCTGAAGACGCTGAAGACGCTGAAGACGCTGAAGACGCTGAAGAAGCTGAAGACGCTGAAGAAGCTGAAGACGCTGAAGAAGCTGAAGACGCTGAAGACGCTGAAGACGTTGAAGAAGCTGAAGAAGCTGAAGACGCTGAAGACGCTGATGACGCTGAAGACGCTGAAGACGCTGAAGACGCTGAAGACGCTGATGACGCTGAAGACGCTGAAGACGCTGATGACGCTGAAGACGCTGATGACGCTGAAGACGCTGAAGACGCTGATGACGCTGAAGACGCTGAAGACGCTGAAGACGCTATAGACGCTGATGACGCTGATGACGCTGAAGACGCTGATGACGCTGAAGACGCTGATGACGCTGAAGACGCTGATGACGCTGAAGACGCTGAAGACGCTGAAGACGTTGAAGACGCTGAAGACGCTGAAGACGCTGATGACGCTGATGACGCTGAAGACGCTGATGACGCTGAAGACGCTGAAGACGTTGAAGACGCTGAAGACGCTGAAGACGCTGAAGACGCTGATGACGCTGAAGACGCTGATGACGCTGAAGACGCTGAAGACGCTGAAGACGCTGAAGACGCTAAAGGCGCTAAAGACGCTGAAGACGCTGAAGACGCTGAAGACGTTGAAGACGCTGAAGACGCTGAAGACGCTGATGACGCTGAAGACGCTGAAGACGCTGAAGACGCTGAAGACGCTGATGACGCTGAAGACGCTGAAGACGCTGAAGACGCTGATGACGCTGAAGACGCTGAAGACGCTGAAGACGCAAGACGCTGAAGACGCTGAAGAAGCTGAAGACGCTGAAGACGCTGAAGACGCTGAAGACGCTGAAGACGTTGAAGAAGCTGAAGACGCTGAAGACGCTGATGACGCTGAAGACGCTGATGACGCTGAAGACGCTGAAGACGCTAAAGGCGCTAAAGACGCTGAAGACGCTGAAGACGCTGAAGAAGCTGAAGACGCTGAAGACGCTGAAGACGCTGAAGACGCTGATGACGCTGAAGACGCTGATGACGCTGAAGACGCTGAAGACGCTGAAGACGCTGATGACGCTGAAGACGCTGATGACGCTGAAGACGCTGAAGAAGCTGAAGACGCTGAAGACGCTGAAGACGCTGAAGACGCTGAAGACGCTGATGACGCTGAAGACGCTGAAGACGCTGATGACGCTGAAGACGCTGAAGACGCTGATGACGCTGAAGACGCTGATGACGCTGAAGACGCTGAAGACGCTGAAGACGCTGAAGACGCTGATGACGCTGAAGACGCTGAAGACGCTGAAGACGCTGATGACGCTGAAGACGCTGAAGACGCTGAAGACGCTGAAGACGCTGATGACGCCGAAGACGCCGAAGACGCCGAAGACGCCGAAGACGCCGAAGACGCCGAAGACGCAAGACGCTGAAGACGCTGAAGACGCTGAAGACGCTGAAGACGCTGAAGACGTTGAAGAAGCTGAAGACGCTGAAGAAGCTGAAGACGCTGAAGAAGCTGAAGACGCTGAAGACGCTGAAGACGCTGAAGACGTTGAAGAAGCTGAAGAAGCTGAAGACGCTGAAGACGCTGATGACGCTGAAGACGCTGAAGACGCTGAAGACGCTGAAGACGCTGATGACGCTGAAGACGCTGAAGACGCTGAAGACGCTGATGACGCTGAAGACGCTGATGACGCTGAAGACGCTGAAGACGCTGATGACGCTGAAGACGCTGAAGACGCTGAAGACGCTGAAGACGCTGATGACGCTGAAGACGCTGAAGACGCTGAAGACGCTGAAGACGCTGATGACGCTGATGACGCTGAAGACGCTGATGACGCTGAAGACGCTGAAGACGCTGAAGACGCTGAAGACGCTGATGACGCTGAAGACGCTGATGACGCTGAAGACGCTGAAGACGCTGAAGACGCTGAAGGCGCTAAAGACGCTGAAGACGCTGAAGACGCTGAAGACGTTGAAGACGCTGAAGACGCTGAAGACGCTGATGACGCTGAAGACGCTGAAGACGCTGAAGACGCTGATGACGCTGAAGACGCTGAAGACGCTGAAGACGCTGATGACGCTGAAGACGCTGAAGACGCTGAAGACGCAAGACGCTGAAGACGCTGAAGAAGCTGAAGACGCTGAAGACGCTGAAGACGCTGAAGACGCTGAAGACGTTGAAGAAGCTGAAGACGCTGAAGACGCTGATGACGCTGAAGACGCTGATGACGCTGAAGACGCTGAAGACGCTAAAGGCGCTAAAGACGCTGAAGACGCTGAAGACGCTGAAGAAGCTGAAGACGCTGAAGACGCTGAAGACGCTGAAGACGCTGATGACGCTGAAGACGCTGATGACGCTGAAGACGCTGAAGACGCTGAAGACGCTGATGACGCTGAAGACGCTGATGACGCTGAAGACGCTGAAGAAGCTGAAGACGCTGAAGACGCTGAAGACGCTGAAGACGCTGATGACGCTGAAGACGCTGAAGACGCTGATGACGCTGAAGACGCTGAAGACGCTGATGACGCTGAAGACGCTGATGACGCTGAAGACGCTGATGACGCTGAAGACGCTGAAGACGCTGAAGACGCTGAAGACGCTGATGACGCTGATGACGCTGAAGACGCTGAAGACGCTGATGACGCTGAAGAAGCTGAAGACGCTGAAGACGCTGAAGAAGCTGATGACGCTGAAGACGCTGAAGACGTTGAAGACGCTGAAGACGCTGAAGACGCTGAAGACGCTGAAGACGTTGAAGACGCTGATGACGCTGAAGACGCTGAAGACGCTGAAGACGCTGATGACGCTGAAGACGCTGAAGACGCTGAAGACGCAAGACGCTGAAGACGCTGAAGAAGCTGAAGACGCTGAAGACGCTGAAGACGCTGAAGACGTTGAAGAAGCTGAAGACGCTGAAGACGCTGATGACGCTGAAGACGCTGAAGACGCTGAAGACGCTGAAGACGCTGATGACGCTGAAGACGCTGAAGGCGCTGAAGGCGCTGAAGACGCTGAAGACGCTGAAGACGCTGAAGAAGCTGAAGACGCTGAAGACGCTGAAGACGCTGAAGACGCTGATGACGCTGAAGACGCTGATGACGCTGAAGACGCTGAAGACGCTGAAGACGCTGATGACGCTGAAGACGCTGAAGACGCTGATGACGCTGAAGACGCTGAAGACGCTGATGACGCTGAAGACGCTGAAGACGCTGAAGACGCTGATGACGCTGAAGACGCTGATGACGCTGAAGACGCTGATGACGCTGAAGACGCTGAAGACGCTGAAGACGCTGATGACGCTGAAGACGCTGAAGACGCTGAAGACGCTGAAGACGCTGAAGACGCTGATGACGCTGAAGACGCTGATGACGCTGAAGACGCTGAAGACGCTGATGACGCTGAAGACGCTGAAGACGCTGATGACGCTGAAGACGCTGAAGACGCTGAAGACGCTGAAGACGCTGATGACGCTGAAGACGCTGAAGACGCTGAAGACGCTGATGACGCTGAAGACGCTGAAGACGCTGATGACGCTGAAGACGCTGAAGACGCTGAAGACGCTGAAGACGTTGAAGACGCTGAAGACGCTAAAGGCGCTAAAGACGCTGAAGACGCTGAAGACGCTGATGACGCTGAAGACGCTGAAGACGCTGAAGACGCTGATGACGCTGAAGACGCTGAAGACGCTGAAGACGCTGATGACGCTGAAGACGCTGAAGACGCTGAAGACGCAAGACGCTGAAGACGCTGAAGACGCTGAAGACGCTGAAGACGCTGAAGACGTTGAAGAAGCTGAAGACGCTGAAGACGCTGATGACGCTGAAGACGCTGATGACGCTGAAGACGCTGAAGACGCTGAAGACGCTGAAGACGCTGAAGACGTTGAAGAAGCTGAAGACGCTGAAGACGCTGATGACGCTGAAGACGCTGATGACGCTGAAGACGCTGAAGACGCTGAAGACGCTGAAGAAGCTGAAGAAGCTGAAGAAGCTGAAAACGCTGAAGACGCTGATGACGCTGAAGACGCTGAAGACGCTGATGACGCTGAAGACGCTGATGACGCTGATGACGCTGAAGACGCTGAAGACGCTGAAGACGCTGATGACGCTGAAGACGCTGATGACGCTGAAGACGCTGAAGACGCTGAAGACGCTGAAGACGCTGATGACGCTGAAGACGCTGAAGACGCTGAAGACGCTGAAGACGCTGAAGACGCTGATGACGCTGAAGACGCTGAAGACGCTGAAGACGCTGATGACGCTGAAGACGCTGAAGACGCTGAAGACGCAAGACGCTGAAGACGCTGAAGAAGCTGAAGACGCTGAAGACGCTGAAGACGCTGAAGACGCTGAAGACGCTGATGACGCTGAAGACGCTGAAGACGCTGAAGACGCTGAAGACGCTGATGACGCTGAAGACGCTGAAGACGCTGAAGACGCTGATGACGCTGAAGACGCTGAAGACGCTGAAGACGCAAGACGCTGAAGACGCTGAAGAAGCTGAAGACGCTGAAGACGCTGAAGACGCTGAAGACGCTGAAGACGTTGAAGAAGCTGAAGACGCTGAAGACGCTGATGACGCTGAAGACGCTGATGACGCTGAAGACGCTGAAGACGCTAGAAGCGCTGAAGACGCTGAAGACGCTGAAGACGCTGAAGACGCTGAAGAAGCTGAAGACGCTGAAGACGCTGAAGACGCTGAAGACGCTGATGACGCTGAAGACGCTGATGACGCTGAAGACGCTGAAGACGCTGAAGACGCTGATGACGCTGAAGACGCTGAAGACGCTGAAGACGCTGATGACGCTGAAGACGCTGATGACGCTGAAGACGCTGAAGACGCTGATGACGCTGAAGACGCTGATGACGCTGAAGACGCTGATGACGCTGAAGACGCTGATGACGCTGAAGACGCTGAAGACGCTGATGACGCTGAAGACGCTGAAGACGCTGAAGACGCTGATGACGCTGAAGACGCTGATGACGCTGAAGACGCTGAAGACGCTGATGACGCTGAAGACGCTGATGACGCTGAAGACGCTGAAGACGCTGAAGACGCTGATGACGCTGAAGACGCTGATGACGCTGAAGACGCTGATGACGCTGAAGACGCTGAAGACGCTGATGACGCTGAAGACGCTGATGACGCTGAAGACGCTGATGACGCTGAAGACGCTGAAGACGCTGAAGACGCTGATGACGCTGAAGACGCTGAAGACGCTGAAGACGCTGAAGACGCTGAAGACGCTGATGACGCTGAAGACGCTGAAGACGCTGATGACGCTGAAGACGCTGATGACGCTGAAGACGCTGAAGACGCTGAAGACGCTGAAGACGCTGAAGACGCTGATGACGCTGAAGACGCTGAAGACGCTGAAGACGCTGATGACGCTGAAGACGCTGAAGACGCTGATGACGCTGAAGACGCTGAAGACGCTGAAGACGCTGAAGACGTTGAAGACGCTGAAGACGCTAAAGGCGCTAAAGACGCTGAAGACGCTGAAGACGCTGATGACGCTGAAGACGCTGAAGACGCTGAAGACGCTGATGACGCTGAAGACGCTGAAGACGCTGAAGACGCTGATGACGCTGAAGACGCTGAAGACGCTGAAGACGCAAGACGCTGAAGACGCTGAAGACGCTGAAGACGCTGAAGACGCTGAAGACGTTGAAGAAGCTGAAGACGCTGAAGACGCTGATGACGCTGAAGACGCTGATGACGCTGAAGACGCTGAAGACGCTAAAGGCGCTAAAGACGCTGAAGACGCTGAAGACGCTGAAGACGCTGAAGACGCAAGACGCTGAAGACGCTGAAGAAGCTGAAGACGCTGAAGACGCTGAAGACGCTGAAGACGTTGAAGAAGCTGAAGAAGCTGAAGAAGCTGAAGACGCTGAAGACGCTGATGACGCTGAAGACGCTGAAGACGCTGATGACGCTGAAGACGCTGAAGACGCTGAAGACGCTGAAGACGCTGATGACGCTGAAGACGCTGAAGACGCTGAAGACGCTGATGACGCTGAAGACGCTGAAGACGCTGAAGACGCTGAAGACGCTGAAGACGCTGATGACGCTGAAGACGCTGATGACGCTGAAGACGCTGAAGTCGCTGATGACGCTGAAGACGCTGATGACGCTGAAGACGCTGATGACGCTGAAGACGCTGAAGACGCTGAAGACGCTGATGACGCTGAAGACGCTGATGACGCTGAAGACGCTGAAGACGCTGAAGACGCTGATGACGCTGAAGACGCTGATGACGCTGAAGACGCTGATGACGCTGATGACGCTGAAGACGCTGATGACGCTGAAGACGCAAGACGCTGAAGACGCTGAAGACGCTGAAGACGCTGAAGACGCTGAAGACGCTGAAGACGCTGATGACGCTGAAGACGCTGAAGACGCTGAAGACGCTGATGACGCTGAAGACGCTGATGACGCTGAAGACGCTGAAGACGCTGAAGACGCTGAAGACGCTGAAGACGCTGATGACGCTGATGACGCTGATGACGCTGATGACGCTGAAGACGCTGAAGACGCTGATGACGCTGAAGACGCTGAAGACGCTGATGACGCTGATGACGCTGAAGACGCTGATGACGCTGATGACGCTGAAGACGCTGATGACGCTGATGACGCTGATGACGCTGATGACGCTGAAGACGCTGAAGACGCTGAAGACGCTGAAGACGCTGATGACGCTGAAGACGCTGAAGACGCTGATGACGCTGATGACGCTGAAGACGCTGAAGACGCTGATGACGCTGAAGACGCTGAAGACGCTGAAGACGCTGATGACGCTGAAGACGCTGAAGACGCTGATGACGCTGATGACGCTGATGACGCTGAAGACGCTGATGACGCTGATGACGCTGAAGACGCTGAAGACGCTGAAGACGCTGATGACGCTGAAGACGCTGAAGACGCTGAAGACGCTGAAGACGCTGATGACGCTGAAGACGCTGAAGACGCTGATGACGCTGATGACGCTGAAGACGCTGATGACGCTGATGACGCTGAAGACGCTGATGACGCTGATGACGCTGAAGACGCGGATGACGCTGAAGACGCTGAAGAAGCTGAAGACGCTGAAGACGCTGAAGACGCTGAAGACGCTGAAGACGTTGAAGAAGCTGAAGAAGCTGAAGAAGCTGAAGACGCTGAAGACGCTGAAGACGCTGATGACGCTGAAGACGCTGATGACGCTGAAGACGCTGAAGACGCTGAAGACGCTGATGACGCTGAAGACGCTGAAGACGCTGATGACGCTGAAGACGCTGAAGACGCTGAAGACGCTGAAGACGCTGATGACGCTGAAGACGCTGAAGACGCTGAAGACGCTGATGACGCTGAAGACGCTGAAGACGCTGAAGACGCTGAAGACGCTGATGACGCTGAAGACGCTGAAGACGCTGAAGACGCTGATGACGCTGAAGACGCTGATGACGCTGAAGACGCTGATGACGCTGAAGACGCTGAAGACGCTGAAGACGCTGATGACGCTGAAGACGCTGAAGACGCTGAAGACGCAAGACGCTGAAGACGCTGAAGAAGCTGAAGACGCTGAAGACGCTGAAGACGCTGAAGAAGCTGAAGAAGCTGAAGACGCTGAAGACGCTGATGACGCTGAAGACGCTGATGACGCTGAAGACGCTGAAGACGCTGAAGACGCTGAAGACGCTGATGACGCTGAAGACGCTGATGACGCTGAAGACGCTGAAGACGCTGAAGACGCTGATGACGCTGAAGACGCTGAAGACGCTGATGACGCTGAAGACGCTGAAGACGCTGAAGACGCTGAAGACGCTGATGACGCTGAAGACGCTGAAGACGCTGATGACGCTGAAGACGCTGAAGACGCTGAAGACGCTGATGACGCTGAAGACGCTGAAGACGCTGAAGACGCTGAAGACGCTGATGACGCTGAAGACGCTGAAGACGCTGAAGACGCTGATGACGCTGAAGACGCTGATGACGCTGAAGACGCTGATGACGCTGAAGACGCTGAAGACGCTGATGACGCTGAAGACGCTGAAGACGCTGAAGACGCTGAAGACGCTGATGACGCTGAAGACGCTGAAGACGCTAAAGACGCTGAAGACGCTGATGACGCTGAAGACGCTGAAGACGCTGAAGACGCTGATGACGCTGAAGACGCTGAAGACGCTGAAGACGCTGATGACGCTGAAGACGCTGATGACGCTGAAGACGCTGATGACGCTGAAGACGCTGAAGACGCTGAAGACGCTGATGACGCTGAAGACGCTGAAGACGCTGAAGACGCAAGACGCTGAAGACGCTGAAGAAGCTGAAGACGCTGAAGACGCTGAAGACGCTGAAGACGCTGAAGAAGCTGAAGAAGCTGAAGACGCTGAAGACGCTGATGACGCTGAAGACGCTGATGACGCTGAAGACGCTGAAGACGCTGAAGACGCTGAAGACGCTGATGACGCTGAAGACGCTGATGACGCTGAAGACGCTGAAGACGCTGAAGACGCTGATGACGCTGAAGACGCTGAAGACGCTGATGACGCTGAAGACGCTGAAGACGCTGAAGACGCTGAAGACGCTGATGACGCTGAAGACGCTGAAGACGCTGATGACGCTGAAGACGCTGAAGACGCTGAAGACGCTGATGACGCTGAAGACGCTGAAGACGCTGAAGACGCTGAAGACGCTGATGACGCTGAAGACGCTGAAGACGCTGATGACGCTGAAGACGCTGATGACGCTGAAGACGCTGAAGACGCTGAAGACGCTGAAGACGCTGAAGACGCTGATGACGCTGATGACGCTGATGACGCTGATGACGCTGAAGACGCTGATGACGCTGAAGACGCTGAAGACGCTGAAGACGCTGATGACGCTGAAGACGCTGATGACGCTGAAGACGCTGATGACGCTGAAGACGCTGAAGACGCTGAAGACGCTGAAGACGCTGATGACGCTGAAGACGCTGAAGACGCTGAAGACGCTGATGACGCTGAAGACGCTGATGACGCTGAAGACGCTGAAGACGCTGAAGACGCTGATGACGCTGAAGACGCTGATGACGCTGAAGACGCTGATGACGCTGATGACGCTGAAGACGCTGATGACGCTGAAGACGCAAGACGCTGAAGACGCTGAAGACGCTGAAGACGCTGAAGACGCTGATGACGCTGAAGACGCTGAAGACGCTGAAGACGCTGATGACGCTGAAGACGCTGAAGACGCTGATGACGCTGATGACGCTGATGACGCTGATGACGCTGAAGACGCTGAAGACGCTGAAGACGCTGATGACGCTGAAGACGCTGATGACGCTGAAGACGCTGAAGACGCTGATGACGCTGATGACGCTGATGACGCTGAAGACGCTGATGACGCTGAAGACGCTGAAGACGCTGATGACGCTGATGACGCTGAAGACGCTGAAGACGCTGAAGACGCTGAAGACGCTGATGACGCTGATGACGCTGAAGACGCTGATGACGCTGATGACGCTGATGACGCTGATGACGCTGAAGACGCTGAAGACGCTGAAGACGCTGATGACGCTGAAGACGCTGAAGACGCTGATGACGCTGAAGACGCTGATGACGCTGAAGACGCTGAAGACGCTGAAGACGCTGATGACGCTGAAGACGCTGAAGACGCTGATGACGCTGAAGACGCTGAAGACGCTGAAGACGCTGAAGACGCTGATGACGCTGAAGACGCTGAAGACGCTGATGACGCTGAAGACGCTGAAGACGCTGAAGACGCTGATGACGCTGAAGACGCTGAAGACGCTGAAGACGCTGATGACGCTGAAGACGCTGAAGACGCTGAAGACGCTGAAGACGCTGAAGACGCTGATGACGCTGAAGACGCTGAAGACGCTGAAGACGCTGATGACGCTGAAGACGCTGATGACGCTGAAGACGCTGATGACGCTGAAGACGCTGAAGACGCTGAAGACGCTGATGACGCTGAAGACGCTGAAGACGCTGAAGACGCAAGACGCTGAAGACGCTGAAGAAGCTGAAGACGCTGAAGACGCTGAAGACGCTGAAGACGCTGAAGAAGCTGAAGAAGCTGAAGACGCTGAAGACGCTGATGACGCTGAAGACGCTGATGACGCTGAAGACGCTGAAGACGCTGAAGACGCTGAAGACGCTGATGACGCTGAAGACGCTGATGACGCTGAAGACGCTGAAGACGCTGAAGACGCTGATGACGCTGAAGACGCTGAAGACGCTGATGACGCTGAAGACGCTGAAGACGCTGAAGACGCTGAAGACGCTGATGACGCTGAAGACGCTGAAGACGCTGATGACGCTGAAGACGCTGAAGACGCTGATGACGCTGATGACGCTGAAGACGCTGATGACGCTGAAGACGCTGAAGACGCTGAAGACGCTGAAGACGCTGATGACGCTGAAGACGCTGATGACGCTGAAGACGCTGAAGACGCTGATGACGCTGAAGACGCTGAAGACGCTGAAGACGCTGATGACGCTGAAGACGCTGAAGACGCTGAAGACGCTGAAGACGCTGATGACGCTGAAGACGCTGAAGACGCTGAAGACGCTGATGACGCTGAAGACGCTGAAGACGCTGAAGACGCTGAAGACGCTGAAGACGCTGAAGACGCTGATGACGCTGATGACGCTGATGACGCTGATGACGCTGAAGACGCTGATGACGCTGAAGACGCTGAAGACGCTGAAGACGCTGATGACGCTGAAGACGCTGATGACGCTGAAGACGCTGATGACGCTGAAGACGCTGAAGACGCTGAAGACGCTGAAGACGCTGATGACGCTGAAGACGCTGAAGACGCTGAAGACGCTGATGACGCTGAAGACGCTGATGACGCTGAAGACGCTGAAGACGCTGAAGACGCTGATGACGCTGAAGACGCTGATGACGCTGAAGACGCTGATGACGCTGATGACGCTGAAGACGCTGATGACGCTGAAGACGCAAGACGCTGAAGACGCTGAAGACGCTGAAGACGCTGAAGACGCTGATGACGCTGAAGACGCTGAAGACGCTGAAGACGCTGATGACGCTGAAGACGCTGAAGACGCTGATGACGCTGATGACGCTGATGACGCTGATGACGCTGATGACGCTGAAGACGCTGAAGACGCTGAAGACGCTGATGACGCTGAAGACGCTGATGACGCTGAAGACGCTGAAGACGCTGATGACGCTGATGACGCTGATGACGCTGATGACGCTGAAGACGCTGATGACGCTGAAGACGCTGAAGACGCTGATGACGCTGATGACGCTGAAGACGCTGAAGACGCTGAAGACGCTGAAGACGCTGAAGACGCTGATGACGCTGATGACGCTGAAGACGCTGAAGACGCTGATGACGCTGATGACGCTGAAGACGCTGAAGACGCTGATGACGCTGATGACGCTGAAGACGCTGATGACGCTGATGACGCTGATGACGCTGATGACGCTGAAGACGCTGAAGACGCTGAAGACGCTGATGACGCTGAAGACGCTGAAGACGCTGATGACGCTGATGACGCTGATGACGCTGATGACGCTGATGACGCTGAAGACGCTGATGACGCTGAAGACGCTGATGACGCTGAAGACGCTGAAGACGCTGAAGACGCTGATGACGCTGAAGACGCTGAAGACGCTGAAGACGCTGATGACGCTGATGACGCTGATGACGCTGAAGACGCTGAAGACGCTGAAGACGCTGAAGACGCTGAAGACGCTGATGACGCTGAAGACGCTGAAGACGCTGAAGACGCTGATGACGCTGAAGACGCTGACTCCTCTGACCTCTCTGACCTCTCTGACCTCTCTGACTCCTCTGACCTCTCTGACTCCTCTGACCTCTCTGACTCCTCTGACCTCTCTAACTTCTGACTTCTCTGACCTCTCTGACTCCTCTGACCTCTCTGACTCCTCTGACCTCTCTAACTTCTGACTTCTCTGACCTCTCTGACTCCTCTGACCTCTCTGACTCCTCTGACTCCTCTCACTCCTCTGACCTCTCTGACCTCTCTGACCCCTCTGACCTCTCTGACCCCTCTGACCTCTCTGACCTCTCTGACTCCTCTGACCTCTCTGACTCCTCTGACCCCTCTCACTCCTCTGACCTCTCTGACCTCTTTGACCTCTCTGACCCCTCTGACTCCTCTGACCTCTCTGACTCCTCTCACTCCTCTGACCTCTCTGACCTCTCTGACCCCTCTGACCTCTCTGACCCCTCTGACCTCTCTGACTCCTCTGACTCCTCTGACTCCTCTGACCCCTCTCACTCCTCTGACCTCTCTGACCTCTCTGACCTCTTTGACCCCTCTGACCTCTCTGACTCCTCTGACCTCTCTGACTTCTCTGACTCCTCTGACTCCTCTGACCTCTCTGACCCCTCTCACTCCTCTGACCTTTCTGACCTCTCTGACTCCTCTGACCTCTCTGACCCCTCTCACTCCTCTGACCTCTCTGACCTCTCTGACTCCTCTGACCTCTCTGACTTCTCTGACCTCTCTGACTCCTCTGACCTCTCTGACTCCTCTCACCTCTCTGACCTCTCTGACTCCTCTGACCTCTCTGACTCCTCTGACCCCTCTCACTCCTCTGACCTCTCTAACCTCTCTGACCCCTCTGACCTCTCTGACCCCTCTGACCTCTCTGACCCCTCTGACCTCTCTGACTCCTCTGACTCCTCTGACTCCTCTGACCTCTCTGACCTCTCTGACCTCTCTGACTCCTCTGACCTCTCTGACTCCTCTGACTCCTCTGACCTCTCTGACTCCTCTGACCTCTCTGACCTCTCTGACTCCTCTGACCTCTCTGACTCCTCTGACTCCTCTGACCTCTCTGACCTCCTCTGACCTCTCTGACTCCTCTGACCTCTCTGACCTCTCTGACTCCTCTGACCTCTCTGACTCCTCTGACTCCTCTGACCCCTCTCACTCCTCTGACCTCTCTGACTCCTCTGACCTCTCTGACCTCTCTGACCCCTCTGACTCCTCTGACCTCTCTGACTCCTCTGACCTCTCTGACTCCTCTGACCTCTCTAACTTCTGACTTCTCTGACCTCTCTGACTCCTCTGACCTCCCTGACTCCTCTGACTCCTCTGACTCCTCTGACTTCTCTGACCTCTCTGACTCCTCTGACTCCTCTGACCCCTCTGACCTCTCTGACTCCTCTGACCTCTCTGACTTCTCTGACCTCTCTGACCTCTCTGACTCCTCTGACCTCTCTCACTCCTCTGACCTCTCTGACATCTCTGACTCCTCTAACCTCTCTGACTCCTCTGACTCCTCTGACCTCTCTGACCTCTCTGACTCCTCTGACTCCTCTGACCTCTCTGACTCCTCTGACTCCTCTGACCCCTCTCACTCCTCTGACCTCTCTGACACCTCTGACCTCTCTGACTCCTCTGACTCCTCTGACCCCTCTCACTCCTCTGACCTCTCTGACTCCTCTGACTCCTCTGACCTCTCTAACTTCTGACTTCTCTGACCTCTCTGACTCCTCTGACCTCTCTGACTCCTCTGACTCCTCTGACCCCTCTCACTCCTCTGACCTCTCTGACCTCTCTGACCCCTCTGACCTCTCTGACCTCTCTGACCCCTCTGACCTCTCTGACTCCTCTGACCTCTCTGACCCCTCTGACCTCTCTGACCTCTCTGACCTCTCTGACTCATCTGACCCCTCTTTCCTCTCTAACCTCTCTGACCCCTCTGACCTCTCCGACCTCTCTGACTCCTCTGACCCCTCTCACTCCTCTGACCTCTCTGACCTCTCTGACTCCTCTGACCTCTCTGACCTCTCTGACCTCTCTGACTCCTCTGACCTCTCTGACTTCTCTGACCTCTCTGACTTCTCTGACTCCTCTGACCTCTCTGACTCCTCTGACCTCTCTGACTCCTCTGACTCCTCTGACCCCTCTCACTCCTCTGACCCCTCTGACCCCTCTGACCTCTATGACTCCTCTGACCTCTCTGACTCCTCTGACCTCTCTAACTTCTGACTTCTCTGACCTCTCTGACTCCTCTGACCTCTCTGACTCCTCTGACCTCTCTGACTCCTCTGACTCCTCTGACCCCTCTCACTCCTCTGACCTCTCTGACCTCTCTGACCTCTCTGACTCCTCTGACTCCTCTGACCTCTCTGACCTCTCTGACCCCTCTGACCTCTCTGACTCCTCTGACCTCTCTGACTCCTCTGACCTCTCTGACTCCTCTGACCCCTCTGACTCCTCTGACCTCTCTGACTCCTCTGACCTCTCTGACCTCTCTGACTCCTCTGACCTCTCTGACTCCTCTGACCTCTCTGACCTCTCTGACCTCTCCGACTCCTCTGACCTCTCTGACTCCTCTGACCTCTCTGACTCCTCTGACCTCTCTGACCTCTCTGACCTCTCCGACTCCTCTGACTCCTCTGACCTCTCTGACCTCTCTGACCCCTCTGACCTCTCTGACTCCTCTGACCTCTCTGACTCCTCTGACCTCTCTGACCTCTCTGACTCCTCTGACCTCTCTGACTCCTCTGACTCCTCTGACCCCTCTCACTCCTCTGACCTCTCTGACTCCTCTGACCTCTCTGACCTCTCTGACCCCTCTGACTCCTCTGACCTCTCTGACTCCTCTGACCTCTCTGACTCCTCTGACCTCTCTAACTTCTGACTTCTCTGACCTCTCTGACTCCTCTGACCTCCCTGACTCCTCTGACTCCTCTGACTCCTCTGACTTCTCTGACCTCTCTGACTCCTCTGACTCCTCTGACCCCTCTGACCTCTCTGACTCCTCTGACCTCTCTGACTTCTCTGACCTCTCTGACTCCTCTGACTCCTCTGACCTCTCTGACCTCTCTGACTCCTCTGACTCCTCTGACCTCTCTGACTCCTCTGACTCCTCTGACCCCTCTCACTCCTCTGACCTCTCTGACCCCTCTGACCTCTCTGACTCCTCTGACTCCTCTGACCCCTCTCACTCCTCTGACCTCTCTGACTCCTCTGACTCCTCTGACCTCTCTAACTTCTGACTTCTCTGACCTCTCTGACTCCTCTGACCTCTCTGACTCCTCTGACTCCTCTGACCCCTCTCACTCCTCTGACCTCTCTGACCTCTCTGACCCCTCTGACCTCTCTGACCTCTCTGACCCCTCTGACCTCTCTGACTCCTCTGACCTCTCTGACCCCTCTGACCTCTCTGACCTCTCTGACCTCTCTGACTCATCTGACCCCTCTTTCCTCTCTAACCTCTCTGACCCCTCTGACCTCTCCGACCTCTCTGACTCCTCTGACCCCTCTCACTCCTCTGACCTCTCTGACCTCTCTGACTCCTCTGACCTCTCTGACCTCTCTGACCTCTCTGACTCCTCTGACCTCTCTGACTTCTCTGACCTCTCTGACTTCTCTGACTCCTCTGACCTCTCTGACTCCTCTGACCTCTCTGACTCCTCTGACTCCTCTGACCCCTCTCACTCCTCTGACCCCTCTGACCCCTCTGACCTCTATGACTCCTCTGACCTCTCTGACTCCTCTGACCTCTCTAACTTCTGACTTCTCTGACCTCTCTGACTCCTCTGACCTCTCTGACTCCTCTGACCTCTCTGACTCCTCTGACTCCTCTGACCCCTCTCACTCCTCTGACCTCTCTGACCTCTCTGACCTCTCTGACTCCTCTGACTCCTCTGACCTCTCTGACCTCTCTGACCCCTCTGACCTCTCTGACTCCTCTGACCTCTCTGACTCCTCTGACCTCTCTGACTCCTCTGACCCCTCTGACTCCTCTGACCTCTCTGACTCCTCTGACCTCTCTGACCTCTCTGACTCCTCTGACCTCTCTGACTCCTCTGACCTCTCTGACCTCTCTGACCTCTCCGACTCCTCTGACCTCTCTGACTCCTCTGACCTCTCTGACTCCTCTGACCTCTCTGACCTCTCTGACCTCTCCGACTCCTCTGACCTCTCTGACTCCTCTGACCTCTCTGACTCCTCTGACCTCTCTGACTCCTCTGACCCCTCTGACTCCTCTGACCTCTCTGACTTCTCTGACCTCTCTGACTCCTCTGACCTCTCTGACCTCTCTGACCTCTCTGACTCCTCTGACTCCTCTGACCTCTCTGACCTCTCTGACCCCTCTGACCTCTCTGACTCCTCTGACCTCTCTGACTCCTCTGACCTCTCTGACCTCTCTGACTCCTCTGACCTCTCTGACTCCTCTGACTCCTCTGACCCCTCTCACTCCTCTGACCTCTCTGACTCCTCTGACCTCTCTGACCTCTCTGACCCCTCTGACTCCTCTGACCTCTCTGACTCCTCTGACCTCCCTGACTCCTCTGACCTCTCTGACTCCTCTGACTCCTCTGACTTCTCTGACCTCTCTGACTCCTCTGACTCCTCTGACCCCTCTGACCTCTCTGACTCCTCTGACCTCTCTGACTTCTCTGACCTCTCTGACCTCTCTGACTCCTCTGACCTCCCTGACTCCTCTGACCTCTCTGACCTCTCTGACTCCTCTGACTCCTCTGACTCCTCTGACCTCTCTGACTCCTCTGACCTCTCTGACCCCTCTGACCTCTCTGACTCCTCTGACTCCTCTGACCTCTCTGACTCCTCTGACCTCTCTGACTTCTCTGACCTCTCTGACCTCTCTGACTCCTCTGACCTCTCTGACCCCTCTGACTCCTCTGACCTCTCTGACCCCTCTTACCTCTATGACTCCTCTGACCTCTCTGACTCCTCTGACCTCTCTAACTTCTGACTTCTCTGACCTCTCTGACTCCTCTGACCTCTCTGACTCCTCTGACCTCTCTGACTCCTCTGACTCCTCTGACCCCTCTCACTCCTCTGACCTCTCTGACCTCTCTGACCTCTCTGACTCCTCTGACTCCTCTGACCCCTCTCACTCCTCTGACCTCTCTGACTCCTCTGACCTCTCTGACCTCTCTGACCCCTCTGACTCCTCTGACCTCTCTGACTCCTCTGACCTCTCTGACTCCTCTGACCTCTCTAACTTCTGACTTCTCTGACCTCTCTGACTCCTCTGACCTCCCTGACTCCTCTGACTCCTCTGACTCCTCTGACTTCTCTGACCTCTCTGACTCCTCTGACTCCTCTGACCCCTCTGACCTCTCTGACTCCTCTGACCTCTCTGACTTCTCTGACCTCTCTGACCTCTCTGACTCCTCTGACCTCTCTCACTCCTCTGACCTCTCTGACATCTCTGACTCCTCTAACCTCTCTGACTCCTCTGACTCCTCTGACCTCTCTGACCTCTCTGACTCCTCTGACTCCTCTGACCTCTCTGACTCCTCTGACTCCTCTGACCCCTCTCACTCCTCTGACCTCTCTGACCCCTCTGACCTCTCTGACTCCTCTGACTCCTCTGACCCCTCTCACTCCTCTGACCTCTCTGACTCCTCTGACTCCTCTGACCTCTCTAACTTCTGACTTCTCTGACCTCTCTGACTCCTCTGACCTCTCTGACTCCTCTGACTCCTCTGACCCCTCTCACTCCTCTGACCTCTCTGACCTCTCTGACCCCTCTGACCTCTCTGACCTCTCTGACCCCTCTGACCTCTCTGACTCCTCTGACCTCTCTGACCCCTCTGACCTCTCTGACCTCTCTGACCTCTCTGACTCATCTGACCCCTCTTTCCTCTCTAACCTCTCTGACCCCTCTGACCTCTCCGACCTCTCTGACTCCTCTGACCCCTCTCACTCCTCTGACCTCTCTGACCTCTCTGACTCCTCTGACCTCTCTGACCTCTCTGACCTCTCTGACTCCTCTGACCTCTCTGACTTCTCTGACCTCTCTGACTTCTCTGACTCCTCTGACCTCTCTGACTCCTCTGACCTCTCTGACTCCTCTGACTCCTCTGACCCCTCTCACTCCTCTGACCCCTCTGACCCCTCTGACCTCTATGACTCCTCTGACCTCTCTGACTCCTCTGACCTCTCTAACTTCTGACTTCTCTGACCTCTCTGACTCCTCTGACCTCTCTGACTCCTCTGACCTCTCTGACTCCTCTGACTCCTCTGACCCCTCTCACTCCTCTGACCTCTCTGACCTCTCTGACCTCTCTGACTCCTCTGACTCCTCTGACCTCTTGACTCCTCTGACTCCTCTGACCTCTCTGACCTCTCTGACCCCTCTGACCTCTCTGACTCCTCTGACCTCTCTGACTCCTCTGACCTCTCTGACTCCTCTGACCCCTCTGACTCCTCTGACCTCTCTGACTCCTCTGACCTCTCTGACCTCTCTGACTCCTCTGACCTCTCTGACTCCTCTGACCTCTCTGACCTCTCTGACCTCTCCGACTCCTCTGACCTCTCTGACTCCTCTGACCTCTCTGACTCCTCTGACCTCTCTGACCTCTCTGACCTCTCCGACTCCTCTGACCTCTCTGACTCCTCTGACCTCTCTGACTCCTCTGACCTCTCTGACTCCTCTGACCCCTCTGACTCCTCTGACCTCTCTGACTTCTCTGACCTCTCTGACTCCTCTGACCTCTCTGACCTCTCTGACCTCTCTGACTCCTCTGACTCCTCTGACCTCTCTGACCTCTCTGACCCCTCTGACCTCTCTGACTCCTCTGACCTCTCTGACTCCTCTGACCTCTCTGACCTCTCTGACTCCTCTGACCTCTCTGACTCCTCTGACTCCTCTGACCCCTCTCACTCCTCTGACCTCTCTGACTCCTCTGACCTCTCTGACCTCTCTGACCCCTCTGACTCCTCTGACCTCTCTGACTCCTCTGACCTCCCTGACTCCTCTGACCTCTCTGACTCCTCTGACTCCTCTGACTTCTCTGACCTCTCTGACTCCTCTGACTCCTCTGACCCCTCTGACCTCTCTGACTCCTCTGACCTCTCTGACTTCTCTGACCTCTCTGACCTCTCTGACTCCTCTGACCTCCCTGACTCCTCTGACCTCTCTGACCTCTCTGACTCCTCTGACTCCTCTGACTCCTCTGACCTCTCTGACTCCTCTGACCTCTCTGACCCCTCTGACCTCTCTGACTCCTCTGACTCCTCTGACCTCTCTGACTCCTCTGACCTCTCTGACTTCTCTGACCTCTCTGACCTCTCTGACTCCTCTGACCTCTCTGACCCCTCTGACTCCTCTGACCTCTCTGACCCCTCTTACCTCTATGACTCCTCTGACCTCTCTGACTCCTCTGACCTCTCTAACTTCTGACTTCTCTGACCTCTCTGACTCCTCTGACCTCTCTGACTCCTCTGACCTCTCTGACTCCTCTGACTCCTCTGACCCCTCTCACTCCTCTGACCTCTCTGACCTCTCTGACCTCTCTGACTCCTCTGACTCCTCTGACCTCTCTGACCTCTCTGACCCCTCTGACCTCTCTGACTCCTCTGACCTCTCTGACTCCTCTGACCTCTCTGACCTCTCTGACTCCTCTGACCTCTCTGACTCCTCTGACTCCTCTGACCCCTCTCACTCCTCTGACCTCTCTGACTCCTCTGACCTCTCTGACCTCTCTGACCCCTCTGACTCCTCTGACCTCTCTGACTCCTCTGACCTCTCTGACTCCTCTGACCTCTCTAACTTCTGACTTCTCTGACCTCTCTGACTCCTCTGACCTCCCTGACTCCTCTGACTCCTCTGACTCCTCTGACTTCTCTGACCTCTCTGACTCCTCTGACTCCTCTGACCCCTCTGACCTCTCTGACTCCTCTGACCTCTCTGACTTCTCTGACCTCTCTGACCTCTCTGACTCCTCTGACCTCTCTCACTCCTCTGACCTCTCTGACATCTCTGACTCCTCTAACCTCTCTGACTCCTCTGACTCCTCTGACCTCTCTGACCTCTCTGACTCCTCTGACTCCTCTGACCTCTCTGACTCCTCTGACTCCTCTGACCCCTCTCACTCCTCTGACCTCTCTGACCCCTCTGACCTCTCTGACTCCTCTGACTCCTCTGACCCCTCTCACTCCTCTGACCTCTCTGACTCCTCTGACTCCTCTGACCTCTCTAACTTCTGACTTCTCTGACCTCTCTGACTCCTCTGACCTCTCTGACTCCTCTGACTCCTCTGACCCCTCTCACTCCTCTGACCTCTCTGACCTCTCTGACCCCTCTGACCTCTCTGACCTCTCTGACCCCTCTGACCTCTCTGACTCCTCTGACCTCTCTGACCCCTCTGACCTCTCTGACCTCTCTGACTCATCTGACCCCTCTTTCCTCTCTAACCTCTCTGACCCCTCTGACCTCTCCGACCTCTCTGACTCCTCTGACCCCTCTCACTCCTCTGACCTCTCTGACCTCTCTGACTCCTCTGACCTCTCTGACCTCTCTGACCTCTCTGACTCCTCTGACCTCTCTGACTTCTCTGACCTCTCTGACTTCTCTGACTCCTCTGACCTCTCTGACTCCTCTGACCTCTCTGACTCCTCTGACTCCTCTGACCCCTCTCACTCCTCTGACCCCTCTGACCCCTCTGACCTCTATGACTCCTCTGACCTCTCTGACTCCTCTGACCTCTCTAACTTCTGACTTCTCTGACCTCTCTGACTCCTCTGACCTCTCTGACTCCTCTGACCTCTCTGACTCCTCTGACTCCTCTGACCCCTCTCACTCCTCTGACCTCTCTGACCTCTCTGACCCCTCTGACCTCTCTGACCTCTCTGACCCCTCTGACCTCTCTGACTCCTCTGACCTCTCTGACCCCTCTGACCTCTCTGACCTCTCTGACCTCTCTGACTCATCTGACCCCTCTTTCCTCTCTAACCTCTCTGACCCCTCTGACCTCTCCGACCTCTCTGACTCCTCTGACCCCTCTCACTCCTCTGACCTCTCTGACCTCTCTGACTCCTCTGACCTCTCTGACCTCTCTGACCTCTCTGACTCCTCTGACCTCTCTGACTTCTCTGACCTCTCTGACTTCTCTGACTCCTCTGACCTCTCTGACTCCTCTGACCTCTCTGACTCCTCTGACTCCTCTGACCCCTCTCACTCCTCTGACCCCTCTGACCCCTCTGACCTCTATGACTCCTCTGACCTCTCTGACTCCTCTGACCTCTCTAACTTCTGACTTCTCTGACCTCTCTGACTCCTCTGACCTCTCTGACTCCTCTGACCTCTCTGACTCCTCTGACTCCTCTGACCCCTCTCACTCCTCTGACCTCTCTGACCTCTCTGACCTCTCTGACTCCTCTGACTCCTCTGACCTCTCTGACCTCTCTGACCCCTCTGACCTCTCTGACTCCTCTGACCTCTCTGACTCCTCTGACCTCTCTGACTCCTCTGACCCCTCTGACTCCTCTGACCTCTCTGACTCCTCTGACCTCTCTGACCTCTCTGACTCCTCTGACCTCTCTGACTCCTCTGACCTCTCTGACCTCTCTGACCTCTCCGACTCCTCTGACCTCTCTGACTCCTCTGACCTCTCTGACTCCTCTGACCTCTCTGACCTCTCTGACCTCTCCGACTCCTCTGACCTCTCTGACTCCTCTGACCTCTCTGACTCCTCTGACCTCTCTGACTCCTCTGACCCCTCTGACTCCTCTGACCTCTCTGACTTCTCTGACCTCTCTGACTCCTCTGACCTCTCTGACCTCTCTGACCTCTCTGACTCCTCTGACTCCTCTGACCTCTCTGACCTCTCTGACCCCTCTGACCTCTCTGACTCCTCTGACCTCTCTGACTCCTCTGACCTCTCTGACCTCTCTGACTCCTCTGACCTCTCTGACTCCTCTGACTCCTCTGACCCCTCTCACTCCTCTGACCTCTCTGACTCCTCTGACCTCTCTGACCTCTCTGACCCCTCTGACTCCTCTGACCTCTCTGACTCCTCTGACCTCCCTGACTCCTCTGACCTCTCTGACTCCTCTGACTCCTCTGACTTCTCTGACCTCTCTGACTCCTCTGACTCCTCTGACCCCTCTGACCTCTCTGACTCCTCTGACCTCTCTGACTTCTCTGACCTCTCTGACCTCTCTGACTCCTCTGACCTCCCTGACTCCTCTGACCTCTCTGACCTCTCTGACTCCTCTGACTCCTCTGACTCCTCTGACCTCTCTGACTCCTCTGACCTCTCTGACCCCTCTGACCTCTCTGACTCCTCTGACTCCTCTGACCTCTCTGACTCCTCTGACCTCTCTGACTTCTCTGACCTCTCTGACCTCTCTGACTCCTCTGACCTCTCTGACCCCTCTGACTCCTCTGACCTCTCTGACCCCTCTTACCTCTATGACTCCTCTGACCTCTCTGACTCCTCTGACCTCTCTAACTTCTGACTTCTCTGACCTCTCTGACTCCTCTGACCTCTCTGACTCCTCTGACCTCTCTGACTCCTCTGACTCCTCTGACCCCTCTCACTCCTCTGACCTCTCTGACCTCTCTGACTCCTCTGACTCCTCTGACCTCTCTGACCTCTCTGACCCCTCTGACCTCTCTGACTCCTCTGACCTCTCTGACTCCTCTGACCTCTCTGACCTCTCTGACTCCTCTGACCTCTCTGACTCCTCTGACTCCTCTGACCCCTCTCACTCCTCTGACCTCTCTGACTCCTCTGACCTCTCTGACCTCTCTGACCCCTCTGACTCCTCTGACCTCTCTGACTCCTCTGACCTCTCTGACTCCTCTGACCTCTCTAACTTCTGACTTCTCTGACCTCTCTGACTCCTCTGACCTCCCTGACTCCTCTGACTCCTCTGACTCCTCTGACTTCTCTGACCTCTCTGACTCCTCTGACTCCTCTGACCCCTCTGACCTCTCTGACTCCTCTGACCTCTCTGACTTCTCTGACCTCTCTGACCTCTCTGACTCCTCTGACCTCTCTCACTCCTCTGACCTCTCTGACATCTCTGACTCCTCTAACCTCTCTGACTCCTCTGACTCCTCTGACCTCTCTGACCTCTCTGACTCCTCTGACTCCTCTGACCTCTCTGACTCCTCTGACTCCTCTGACCCCTCTCACTCCTCTGACCTCTCTGACCCCTCTGACCTCTCTGACTCCTCTGACTCCTCTGACCCCTCTCACTCCTCTGACCTCTCTGACTCCTCTGACTCCTCTGACCTCTCTAACTTCTGACTTCTCTGACCTCTCTGACTCCTCTGACCTCTCTGACTCCTCTGACTCCTCTGACCCCTCTCACTCCTCTGACCTCTCTGACCTCTCTGACCCCTCTGACCTCTCTGACCTCTCTGACCCCTCTGACCTCTCTGACTCCTCTGACCTCTCTGACCCCTCTGACCTCTCTGACCTCTCTGACCTCTCTGACTCATCTGACCCCTCTTTCCTCTCTAACCTCTCTGACCCCTCTGACCTCTCCGACCTCTCTGACTCCTCTGACCCCTCTCACTCCTCTGACCTCTCTGACCTCTCTGACTCCTCTGACCTCTCTGACCTCTCTGACCTCTCTGACTCCTCTGACCTCTCTGACTTCTCTGACCTCTCTGACTTCTCTGACTCCTCTGACCTCTCTGACTCCTCTGACCTCTCTGACTCCTCTGACTCCTCTGACCCCTCTCACTCCTCTGACCCCTCTGACCCCTCTGACCTCTATGACTCCTCTGACCTCTCTGACTCCTCTGACCTCTCTAACTTCTGACTTCTCTGACCTCTCTGACTCCTCTGACCTCTCTGACTCCTCTGACCTCTCTGACTCCTCTGACTCCTCTGACCCCTCTCACTCCTCTGACCTCTCTGACCTCTCTGACCTCTCTGACTCCTCTGACTCCTCTGACCTCTCTGACCTCTCTGACCCCTCTGACTCCTCTGACCTCTCTGACTCCTCTGACCTCTCTGACTCCTCTGACCCCTCTGACTCCTCTGACCTCTCTGACTCCTCTGACCTCTCTGACCTCTCTGACTCCTCTGACCTCTCTGACTCCTCTGACCTCTCTGACCTCTCTGACCTCTCCGACTCCTCTGACCTCTCTGACTCCTCTGACCTCTCTGACTCCTCTGACCTCTCTGACCTCTCTGACCTCTCCGACTCCTCTGACTCCTCTGACCTCTCTGACCTCTCTGACCCCTCTGACCTCTCTGACTCCTCTGACCTCTCTGACTCCTCTGACCTCTCTGACCTCTCTGACTCCTCTGACCTCTCTGACTCCTCTGACTCCTCTGACCCCTCTCACTCCTCTGACCTCTCTGACTCCTCTGACCTCTCTGACCTCTCTGACCCCTCTGACTCCTCTGACCTCTCTGACTCCTCTGACCTCTCTGACTCCTCTGACCTCTCTAACTTCTGACTTCTCTGACCTCTCTGACTCCTCTGACCTCCCTGACTCCTCTGACTCCTCTGACTCCTCTGACTTCTCTGACCTCTCTGACTCCTCTGACTCCTCTGACCCCTCTGACCTCTCTGACTCCTCTGACCTCTCTGACTTCTCTGACCTCTCTGACCTCTCTGACTCCTCTGACCTCTCTCACTCCTCTGACCTCTCTGACATCTCTGACTCCTCTAACCTCTCTGACTCCTCTGACTCCTCTGACCTCTCTGACCTCTCTGACTCCTCTGACTCCTCTGACCTCTCTGACTCCTCTGACTCCTCTGACCCCTCTCACTCCTCTGACCTCTCTGACCCCTCTGACCTCTCTGACTCCTCTGACTCCTCTGACCCCTCTCACTCCTCTGACCTCTCTGACTCCTCTGACTCCTCTGACCTCTCTAACTTCTGACTTCTCTGACCTCTCTGACTCCTCTGACCTCTCTGACTCCTCTGACTCCTCTGACCCCTCTCACTCCTCTGACCTCTCTGACCTCTCTGACCCCTCTGACCTCTCTGACCTCTCTGACCCCTCTGACCTCTCTGACTCCTCTGACCTCTCTGACCCCTCTGACCTCTCTGACCTCTCTGACCTCTCTGACTCATCTGACCCCTCTTTCCTCTCTAACCTCTCTGACCCCTCTGACCTCTCCGACCTCTCTGACTCCTCTGACCCCTCTCACTCCTCTGACCTCTCTGACCTCTCTGACTCCTCTGACCTCTCTGACCTCTCTGACCTCTCTGACTCCTCTGACCTCTCTGACTTCTCTGACCTCTCTGACTTCTCTGACTCCTCTGACCTCTCTGACTCCTCTGACCTCTCTGACTCCTCTGACTCCTCTGACCCCTCTCACTCCTCTGACCCCTCTGACCCCTCTGACCTCTATGACTCCTCTGACCTCTCTGACTCCTCTGACCTCTCTAACTTCTGACTTCTCTGACCTCTCTGACTCCTCTGACCTCTCTGACTCCTCTGACCTCTCTGACTCCTCTGACCCCTCTCACTCCTCTGACCTCTCTGACCTCTCTGACCTCTCTGACTCCTCTGACTCCTCTGACCTCTCTGACCTCTCTGACCCCTCTGACCTCTCTGACTCCTCTGACCTCTCTGACTCCTCTGACCTCTCTGACTCCTCTGACCCCTCTGACTCCTCTGACCTCTCTGACTCCTCTGACCTCTCTGACCTCTCTGACTCCTCTGACCTCTCTGACTCCTCTGACCTCTCTGACCTCTCTGACCTCTCCGACTCCTCTGACCTCTCTGACTCCTCTGACCTCTCTGACTCCTCTGACCTCTCTGACCTCTCTGACCTCTCCGACTCCTCTGACCTCTCTGACTCCTCTGACCTCTCTGACTCCTCTGACCTCTCTGACTCCTCTGACCCCTCTGACTCCTCTGACCTCTCTGACTTCTCTGACCTCTCTGACTCCTCTGACCTCTCTGACCTCTCTGACCTCTCTGACTCCTCTGACTCCTCTGACCTCTCTGACCTCTCTGACCCCTCTGACCTCTCTGACTCCTCTGACCTCTCTGACTCCTCTGACCTCTCTGACCTCTCTGACTCCTCTGACCTCTCTGACTCCTCTGACTCCTCTGACCCCTCTCACTCCTCTGACCTCTCTGACTCCTCTGACCTCTCTGACCTCTCTGACCCCTCTGACTCCTCTGACCTCTCTGACTCCTCTGACCTCCCTGACTCCTCTGACCTCTCTGACTCCTCTGACTCCTCTGACTTCTCTGACCTCTCTGACTCCTCTGACTCCTCTGACCCCTCTGACCTCTCTGACTCCTCTGACCTCTCTGACTTCTCTGACCTCTCTGACCTCTCTGACTCCTCTGACCTCCCTGACTCCTCTGACCTCTCTGACCTCTCTGACTCCTCTGACTCCTCTGACTTCTCTGACCTCTCTGACTCCTCTGACTCCTCTGACCCCTCTGACCTCTCTGACTCCTCTGACCTCTCTGACTTCTCTGACCTCTCTGACATCTCTGACTCCTCTAACCTCTCTGACTCCTCTGACTCCTCTGACCTCTCTGACCTCTCTGACTCCTCTGACTCCTCTGACCCCTCTCACTCCTCTGACCTCTCTGACCCCTCTGACCTCTCTGACTCCTCTGACTCCTCTGACCCCTCTCACTCCTCTGACCTCTCTGACCCCTCTGACCTCTCTGACTCCTCTGACTCCTCTGACCCCTCTCACTCCTCTGACCTCTCTGACTCCTCTGACTCCTCTGACCTCTCTAACTTCTGACTTCTCTGACCTCTCTGACTCCTCTGACCTCTCTGACTCCTCTGACTCCTCTGACCCCTCTCACTCCTCTGACCTCTCTGACCTCTCTGACCCCTCTGACCTCTCTGACCTCTCTGACCCCTCTGACCTCTCTGACTCCTCTGACCTCTCTGACCTCTCTGACTCCTCTGACCCCTCTCACTCCTCTGACCTCTCTGACCTCTCTAACCCCTCTGACCTCTCTGACTCCTCTGACCTCTCTGACTCCTCTGACTCCTCTGACCCCTCTCACTCCTCTGACCTCTCTGACCTCTCTGACCCCTCTGACCTCTCTGACTCCTCTGACCTCTCTGACTCCTCTGACCTCTCTGACTCCTCTGACCTCTCTGACCCCTCTCACTCCTCTGACCTCTCTGACCTCTCTGACTCCTCTGACCTCTCTGACCCCTCTCACTCCTCTGACCTCTCTGACCTCTCTGACTCCTCTGACCTCTCTGACTCCTCTGACCTCTCTGACCTCTCTGACTCCTCTGACCTCTCTGACTCCTCTGACTCCTCTGACCCCTCTCACTCCTCTGACCTCTCTGACCTCTCTGACTCCTCTGACCTCTCTGACTTCTCTGACCTCTCTGACTTCTCTGACTCCTCTGACCTCTCTGACTCCTCTGACCTCTCTGACTCCTCTGACTCCTCTGACCCCTCTCACTCCTCTGACCCCTCTGACCCCTCTGACCTCTATGACTCCTCTGACCTCTCTGACTCCTCTGACCTCTCTAACTTCTGACTTCTCTGACCTCTCTGACTCCTCTGACCTCTCTGACTCCTCTGACCTCTCTGACTCCTCTGACTCCTCTGACCCCTCTCACTCCTCTGACCTCTCTGACCTCTCTGACCTCTCTGACTCCTCTGACTCCTCTGACCTCTCTGACCTCTCTGACCCCTCTGACCTCTCTGACTCCTCTGACCTCTCTGACTCCTCTGACCTCTCTGACTCCTCTGACCCCTCTGACTCCTCTGACCTCTCTGACTCCTCTGACCTCTCTGACCTCTCTGACTCCTCTGACCTCTCTGACTCCTCTGACCTCTCTGACCTCTCTGACCTCTCCGACTCCTCTGACCTCTCTGACTCCTCTGACCTCTCTGACTCCTCTGACCTCTCTGACCTCTCTGACCTCTCCGACTCCTCTGACTCCTCTGACCTCTCTGACCTCTCTGACCCCTCTGACCTCTCTGACTCCTCTGACCTCTCTGACTCCTCTGACCTCTCTGACCTCTCTGACTCCTCTGACCTCTCTGACTCCTCTGACTCCTCTGACCCCTCTCACTCCTCTGACCTCTCTGACTCCTCTGACCTCTCTGACCCCTCTGACTCCTCTGACCTCTCTGACTCCTCTGACCTCTCTGACTCCTCTGACCTCTCTAACTTCTGACTTCTCTGACCTCTCTGACTCCTCTGACCTCCCTGACTCCTCTGACTCCTCTGACTCCTCTGACTTCTCTGACCTCTCTGACTCCTCTGACTCCTCTGACCCCTCTGACCTCTCTGACTCCTCTGACCTCTCTGACTTCTCTGACCTCTCTGACCTCTCTGACTCCTCTGACCTCTCTCACTCCTCTGACCTCTCTGACATCTCTGACTCCTCTAACCTCTCTGACTCCTCTGACTCCTCTGACCTCTCTGACCTCTCTGACTCCTCTGACTCCTCTGACCTCTCTGACTCCTCTGACTCCTCTGACCCCTCTCACTCCTCTGACCTCTCTGACCCCTCTGACCTCTCTGACTCCTCTGACTCCTCTGACCCCTCTCACTCCTCTGACCTCTCTGACTCCTCTGACTCCTCTGACCTCTCTAACTTCTGACTTCTCTGACCTCTCTGACTCCTCTGACCTCTCTGACTCCTCTGACTCCTCTGACCCCTCTCACTCCTCTGACCTCTCTGACCTCTCTGACCCCTCTGACCTCTCTGACCTCTCTGACCCCTCTGACCTCTCTGACTCCTCTGACCTCTCTGACCCCTCTGACCTCTCTGACCTCTCTGACCTCTCTGACTCATCTGACCCCTCTTTCCTCTCTAACCTCTCTGACCCCTCTGACCTCTCCGACCTCTCTGACTCCTCTGACCCCTCTCACTCCTCTGACCTCTCTGACCTCTCTGACTCCTCTGACCTCTCTGACCTCTCTGACCTCTCTGACTCCTCTGACCTCTCTGACTTCTCTGACCTCTCTGACTTCTCTGACTCCTCTGACCTCTCTGACTCCTCTGACCTCTCTGACTCCTCTGACTCCTCTGACCCCTCTCACTCCTCTGACCCCTCTGACCCCTCTGACCTCTATGACTCCTCTGACCTCTCTGACTCCTCTGACCTCTCTAACTTCTGACTTCTCTGACCTCTCTGACTCCTCTGACCTCTCTGACTCCTCTGACCTCTCTGACTCCTCTGACTCCTCTGACCCCTCTCACTCCTCTGACCTCTCTGACCTCTCTGACCTCTCTGACTCCTCTGACTCCTCTGACCTCTCTGACCTCTCTGACCCCTCTGACCTCTCTGACTCCTCTGACCTCTCTGACTCCTCTGACCTCTCTGACTCCTCTGACCCCTCTGACTCCTCTGACCTCTCTGACTCCTCTGACCTCTCTGACCTCTCTGACTCCTCTGACCTCTCTGACTCCTCTGACCTCTCTGACCTCTCTGACCTCTCCGACTCCTCTGACCTCTCTGACTCCTCTGACCTCTCTGACTCCTCTGACCTCTCTGACCTCTCTGACCTCTCCGACTCCTCTGACCTCTCTGACTCCTCTGACCTCTCTGACTCCTCTGACCTCTCTGACTCCTCTGACCCCTCTGACTCCTCTGACCTCTCTGACTTCTCTGACCTCTCTGACTCCTCTGACCTCTCTGACCTCTCTGACCTCTCTGACTCCTCTGACTCCTCTGACCTCTCTGACCTCTCTGACCCCTCTGACCTCTCTGACTCCTCTGACCTCTCTGACTCCTCTGACCTCTCTGACCTCTCTGACTCCTCTGACCTCTCTGACTCCTCTGACTCCTCTGACCCCTCTCACTCCTCTGACCTCTCTGACTCCTCTGACCTCTCTGACCTCTCTGACCCCTCTGACTCCTCTGACCTCTCTGACTCCTCTGACCTCCCTGACTCCTCTGACCTCTCTGACTCCTCTGACTCCTCTGACTTCTCTGACCTCTCTGACTCCTCTGACTCCTCTGACCCCTCTGACCTCTCTGACTCCTCTGACCTCTCTGACTTCTCTGACCTCTCTGACCTCTCTGACTCCTCTGACCTCCCTGACTCCTCTGACCTCTCTGACCTCTCTGACTCCTCTGACTCCTCTGACTTCTCTGACCTCTCTGACTCCTCTGACTCCTCTGACCCCTCTGACCTCTCTGACTCCTCTGACCTCTCTGACTTCTCTGACCTCTCTGACATCTCTGACTCCTCTAACCTCTCTGACTCCTCTGACTCCTCTGACCTCTCTGACCTCTCTGACTCCTCTGACTCCTCTGACCCCTCTCACTCCTCTGACCTCTCTGACCCCTCTGACCTCTCTGACTCCTCTGACTCCTCTGACCCCTCTCACTCCTCTGACCTCTCTGACCCCTCTGACCTCTCTGACTCCTCTGACTCCTCTGACCCCTCTCACTCCTCTGACCTCTCTGACTCCTCTGACTCCTCTGACCTCTCTAACTTCTGACTTCTCTGACCTCTCTGACTCCTCTGACCTCTCTGACTCCTCTGACTCCTCTGACCCCTCTCACTCCTCTGACCTCTCTGACCTCTCTGACCCCTCTGACCTCTCTGACCTCTCTGACCCCTCTGACCTCTCTGACTCCTCTGACCTCTCTGACCTCTCTGACTCCTCTGACCCCTCTCACTCCTCTGACCTCTCTGACCTCTCTAACCCCTCTGACCTCTCTGACTCCTCTGACCTCTCTGACTCCTCTGACTCCTCTGACCCCTCTCACTCCTCTGACCTCTCTGACCTCTCTGACCCCTCTGACCTCTCTGACTCCTCTGACCTCTCTGACTCCTCTGACCTCTCTGACTCCTCTGACCTCTCTGACCCCTCTCACTCCTCTGACCTCTCTGACCTCTCTGACTCCTCTGACCTCTCTGACCCCTCTCACTCCTCTGACCTCTCTGACCTCTCTGACTCCTCTGACCTCTCTGACTCCTCTGACCTCTCTGACCTCTCTGACTCCTCTGACCTCTCTGACTCCTCTGACTCCTCTGACCCCTCTCACTCCTCTGACCTCTCTGACCCCTCTGACCTCTCTGACTCCTCTGACCTCTCTGACCTCTCTGACCTCTCTGACTCCTCTGACCTCTCTGACTCCTCTGACCTCTCTGACTCCTCTGACCTCTCTAACTTCTGACTTCTCTGACCTCTCTGACTCCTCTGACCTCTCTGACTCCTCTGACCTCTCTGACTCCTCTGACTCCTCTCACTCCTCTGACCTCTCTGACCTCTCTGACCCCTCTGACCTCTCTGACCCCTCTGACCTCTCTGACCTCTCTGACTCCTCTGACCTCTCTGACTCCTCTGACCCCTCTCACTCCTCTGACCTCTCTGACCTCTTTGACCTCTCTGACCCCTCTGACTCCTCTGACCTCTCTGACTCCTCTCACTCCTCTGACCTCTCTGACCTCTCTGACCCCTCTGACCTCTCTGACCCCTCTGACCTCTCTGACTCCTCTGACTCCTCTGACTCCTCTGACCCCTCTCACTCCTCTGACCTCTCTGACCTCTCTGACCTCTTTGACCCCTCTGACCTCTCTGACTCCTCTGACCTCTCTGACTTCTCTGACTCCTCTGACTCCTCTGACCTCTCTGACCCCTCTCACTCCTCTGACCTTTCTGACCTCTCTGACTCCTCTGACCTCTCTGACCCCTCTCACTCCTCTGACCTCTCTGACCTCTCTGACTCCTCTGACCTCTCTGACTTCTCTGACCTCTCTGACTCCTCTGACCTCTCTGACTCCTCTCACCTCTCTGACCTCTCTGACTCCTCTGACCTCTCTGACTCCTCTGACCCCTCTCACTCCTCTGACCTCTCTAACCTCTCTGACCCCTCTGACCTCTCTGACCCCTCTGACCTCTCTGACCCCTCTGACCTCTCTGACTCCTCTGACTCCTCTCACTCCTCTGACCTCTCTGACCCCTCTGACCTCTGTGACCCCTCTGACCTCTCTGACTCCTCTGACCTCTCTGACCCCTCTGACCTCTCTGACTCCTCTCACTCCTCTGACCTCTCTGACCTCTCTGACTCCTCTCACTCCTCTGACCTCTCTGACCTCTCTGACCCCTCTGACCTCTCTGACTCCTCTGACCTCTCTGACCCCTCTGACCTCTCTGACTCCTCTGACTCCTCTCACTCCTCTGACCTCTCTGACCTCTCTGACCTCTCTGACTCCTCTGACTCCTCTCACTCCTCTGACCTCTCTGACCTCTCTGACCTCTCTGACTCCTCTGACTCCTCTCACTCCTCTGACCTCTCTGACCTCTCTGACCTCTCTGACTCCTCTGACCTCTCTGACCTCTCTGACCCCTCTGACCTCTCTGACTCCTCTGACCTCTCTGACTCCTCTGACCTCTCTGACTCCTCTGACCTCTCTAACTTCTGACTTCTCTGACCTCTCTGACTCCTCTGACCTCTCTGACTCCTCTGACCCCTCTCACTCCTCTGACCTCTCTGACCTGTCTGACCCCTCTGACCTCTCTAACCTCTCTGACCCCTCTGACCTCTCCGACCTCTCTGACTCCTCTGACCCCTCTCACTCCTCTGACCTCTCTGACCTCTCTGACCTCTCTGACCCCTCTGACTCCTCTGACCTCTCTGACTCCTCTGACTCCTCTGACCCCTCTCACTCCTCTGACCTCTGCTCTGACCTCTGCTCTGACCTTCAGGAGCGCTCCTCTGACCTCTGCTCTGACCTCTGCTCTGACCTTCAGGAGCGCTCCTCTGACCTCTGCTCTGACCTCTGCTCTGTCCTTCAGGAGCGCTCCTCTGACCTCTGCTCTGACCTCTGCTCTGACCTTCAGGAGCGCTCCTCTGACCTCTGCTCTGACCTCTGCTCTGACCTTCAGGAGCGCTCCTCTGACCTCTGCTCTGACCTCTGCTCTGACCTTCAGGAGCGCTCCTCTGACCTCTGCTCTGACCTTCAGGAGCGCTCCTCTGACCTCTGCTCTGACCTCTGCTCTGACCTTCAGGAGCGCTCCTCTGACCTCTGCTCTGACCTCTGCTCTGACCTTCAGGAGCGCTCCTCTGACCTCTGCTCTGACCTCTGCTCTGACCTTCAGGAGCGCTCCTCTGACCTCTGCTCTGACCTCTGCTCTGACCTTCAGGAGCGCTCCTCTGACCTCTGCTCTGACCTCTGCTCTGTCCTTCAGGAGCACTCCTCTGACCTCTGCTCTGACCTTCAGGCACGCTCCTCTGACCTCTGCTCTGTCCTTCAGGAGCGCTCCTCTGACCTCTGCTCTGTCCTTAAGGAGCACTCCTCTGACCTCTGCTCTGACCTCTGCTCTGTCCTTCAGGAGCACTCCTCTGACCTCTGCTCTGACCTCTGCTCTGACCTTCAGGAGCGCTCCTCTGACCTCTGCTCTGACCTCTGCTCTGTCCTTCAGGAGCGCTCCTCTGACCTCTGCTCTGACCTCTGCTCTGTCCTTCAGGAGCGCTCCTCTGACCTCTGCTCTGACCTCTGCTCTGACCTTCAGGAGCGCTCCTCTGACCTCTGCTCTGACCTCTGCTCTGACCTTCAGGAGCGCTCCTCTGACCTCAGTGGACAGTGACTCGAGTGAAACATCTGTTTTCATTAGATTTGAATTTGAATCACAATCAAATTGAAATCACATTGTGTTTCACTTGGACAAACATGAATAGTATTTAGAATATTCAATTATTTAACTTTTTTCTGAATATATTAGTAGTATTAATATATTTTTGTCCTTTTATGTACATATTTATTATGATTGTGACTGCGATGCCACAATATGACCCGACGTGTTTATTTGATCTGCTGAAACGTAATTCAACTTGAAATGAAAGGAAACATTTTCAAATGTTCTATTTGTGTTTATTCAAATCAATATTACGAGTCATTAGTGTCATGACTTCTGTTCATTTAAAATAAGAACAGAATATGTTTGTCAGATAAACCTTCAAATAAATGATTCAAACTTGCGAGTCCTATTGCTCTGATGGAAATATGGTATATTTGAAAAGACACTTTTCTGAACGACCTTCTGCTCCAAAGGTCAGGAAATGAAAGACATGAACTTAATAAATGCAGCTCTAAACTGCGAATGAAAAGTCCACATGCTCCTGAGCCCTCCGACTCCTCTGACCTCTCTGACTCCTCTGACCTCTCCGACTCCTCTGACCTCTCTGACTCCTCTGACCTCTCCGACTCCTCTGACCTCTCTGACTCCTCTGACCTCTCTGACTCCTCTGACCTCTCCGACTCCTCTGACCTCTCTGACTCCTCTGACCTCTCTGACTCCTCTGACTCCTCTGACCTCTCTGACTCCTCTGACCTCTCTGACTCCTCTGACCTCTCTGACCTCTCTGACTCCTCTGACCTCTCTGACTCCTCTGACCTCTCTGACCTCTCTGACCTCTCCGACTCCTCTGACCTCTCTGACTCCTCTGACCTCTCTGACTCCTCTGACCTCTCTGACTCCTCTGACTCCTCTGACCTCTCTGACTCCTCTGACCTCTCTGACCTCTCTGACTCCTCTGACCTCTCTGACCTCTCTGACTCCTCTGACCTCTCTGACTTCTCTGACCTCTCTGACTTCTCTGACTCCTCTGACCTCTCTGACTCCTCTGACCTCTCTGACTCCTCTGACTCCTCTGACCCCTCTCACTCCTCTGACCCCTCTGACTCCTCTGACCTCTCTGACTCCTCTGACCTCTCTGACCCCTCTGACCTCTCTGACTCCTCTGACTCCTCTGACCTCTCTGACTCCTCTGACCTCTCTGACTTCTCTGACCTCTCTGACCTCTCTGACTCCTCTGACCTCTCTGACCCCTCTGACTCCTCTGACCTCTCTGACCTCTCTGACCCCTCTTACCTCTATGACTCCTCTGACCTCTCTGACTCCTCTGACCTCTCTAACTTCTGACTTCTCTGACCTCTCTGACTCCTCTGACCTCTCTGACTCCTCTGACCTCTCTGACTCCTCTGACCCCTCTCACTCCTCTGACCTCTCTGACCTCTCTGACCTCTCTGACTCCTCTGACTCCTCTGACCTCTCTGACCTCTCTGACCCCTCTGACCTCTCTGACTCCTCTGACCTCTCTGACTCCTCTGACCTCTCTGACCTCTCTGACTCCTCTGACCTCTCTGACTCCTCTGACTCCTCTGACCCCTCTCACTCCTCTGACCTCTCTGACTCCTCTGACCTCTCTGACCTCTCTGACCCCTCTGACTCCTCTGACCTCTCTGACTCCTCTGACCTCTCTGACTCCTCTGACCTCTCTAACTTCTGACTTCTCTGACCTCTCTGACTCCTCTGACCTCCCTGACTCCTCTGACCTCTCTGACTCCTCTGACTCCTCTGACTTCTCTGACCTCTCTGACTCCTCTGACTCCTCTGACCCCTCTGACCTCTCTGACTCCTCTGACCTCTCTGACTTCTCTGACCTCTCTGACCTCTCTGACTCCTCTGACCTCTCTCACTCCTCTGACCTCTCTGACATCTCTGACTCCTCTAACCTCTCTGACTCCTCTGACTCCTCTGACCTCTCTGACCTCTCTGACTCCTCTGACTCCTCTGACCTCTCTGACTCCTCTGACTCCTCTGACCCCTCTCACTCCTCTGACCTCTCTGACCCCTCTGACCTCTCTGACTCCTCTGACTCCTCTGACCCCTCTCACTCCTCTGACCTCTCTGACCCCTCTGACCTCTCTGACTCCTCTGACTCCTCTGACCCCTCTCACTCCTCTGACCTCTCTGACTCCTCTGACTCCTCTGACCTCTCTAACTTCTGACTTCTCTGACCTCTCTGACTCCTCTGACCTCTCTGACTCCTCTGACTCCTCTGACCCCTCTCACTCCTCTGACCTCTCTGACCTCTCTGACCCCTCTGACCTCTCTGACCTCTCTGACCCCTCTGACCTCTCTGACTCCTCTGACCTCTCTGACTCCTCTGACCCCTCTCACTCCTCTGACCTCTCTGACCTCTCTGACCCCTCTGACCTCTCTGACTCCTCTGACCTCTCTGACTCCTCTGACTCCTCTGACCCCTCTCACTCCTCTGACCTCTCTGACCTCTCTGACCCCTCTGACCTCTCTGACCCCTCTGACCTCTCTGACTCCTCTGACCTCTCTGACTCCTCTGACCTCTCTGACTCCTCTGACCTCTCTGACCCCTCTCACTCCTCTGACCTCTCTGACTCCTCTGACCTCTCTGACCCCTCTCACTCCTCTGACCTCTCTGACTCCTCTGACCTCTCTGACTTCTCTGACCTCTCTGACTCCTCTGACCTCTCTGACTCCTCTGACCTCTCTGACTCCTCTGACCCCTCTGACTCCTCTGACCTCTCTGACTCCTCTGACCTCTCTGACCTCTCTGACTCCTCTGACCTCTCTGACTCCTCTGACCTCTCTGACCTCTCTGACCTCTCCGACTCCTCTGACCTCTCTGACTCCTCTGACCTCTCTGACTCCTCTGACCTCTCTGACTCCTCTGACTCCTCTGACCTCTCTGACTCCTCTGACCTCTCTGACTTCTCTGACCTCTCTGACTCCTCTGACCTCTCTGACTCCTCTGACCTCTCTGACTCCTCTGACTCCTCTGACCCCTCTCACTCCTCTGACCTCTCTGACTCCTCTGACCTCTCTGACCTCTCTGACCTCTCTGACTCCTCTGACCTCTCTGACTCCTCTGACCTCTCTAACTTCTGACTTCTCTGACCTCTCTGACTCCTCTGACCTCTCTGACTCCTCTGACTCCTCTGACCCCTCTCACTCCTCTGACCTCTCTGACCTCTCTGACCCCTCTGACCTCTCTGACCCCTCTGACCTCTCTGACTCCTCTGACCTCTCTGACTCCTCTGACCCCTCTCACTCCTCTGACCTCTCTGACCTCTTTGACCTCTCTGACTCCTCTCACTCCTCTGACCTCTCTGACCTCTCTGACCCCTCCTACCCCTCTGACCTCTCTGACTCCTCTGACTCCTCTGACCCCTCTCACTCCTCTGACCTCTCTGACCTCTCTGACCTCTTTGACCCCTCTGACCTCTCTGACTCCTCTGACCTCTCTGACTTCTCTGACCTCTCTGACTCCTCTGACCTCTCTGACCCCTCTCACTCCTCTGACCTTTCTGACCTCTCTGACTCCTCTGACCTCTCTGACCCCTCTCACTCCTCTGACCTCTCTGACCTCTCTGACTCCTCTGACCTCTCTGACTTCTCTGACCTCTCTGACTCCTCTGACCTCTCTGACTCCTCTCACCTCTCTGACCTCTCTGACTCCTCTGACCTCTCTGACTCCTCTGACCCCTCTCACTCCTCTGACTTCTCTGACCTCTCTGACCTCTCTGACCTCTCTGACCTCTCCGACTCCTCTGACCTCTCTGACTCCTCTGACCTCTCTGACTCCTCTGACCTCTCTGACTCCTCTGACCTCTCTGACCTCTCTGACTCCTCTGACCTCTCTGACTCCTCTGACCTCTCTGACCTCTCTGACCTCTCTGACTCCTCTGACCTCTCTGACTTCTCTGACCTCTCTGACTTCTCTGACTCCTCTGACCTCTCTGACTCCTCTGACCTCTCTGACTCCTCTGACTCCTCTGACCCCTCTCACTCCTCTGACCCCTCTGACTCCTCTGACCTCTCTGACTCCTCTGACCTCTCTGACCCCTCTGACCTCTCTGACTCCTCTGACTCCTCTGACCTCTCTGACTCCTCTGACCTCTCTGACTTCTCTGACCTCTCTGACCTCTCTGACTCCTCTGACCTCTCTGACCCCTCTGACTCCTCTGACCTCTCTGACCCCTCTTACCTCTATGACTCCTCTGACCTCTCTGACTCCTCTGACCTCTCTAACTTCTGACTTCTCTGACCTCTCTGACTCCTCTGACCTCTCTGACTCCTCTGACCTCTCTGACTCCTCTGACTCCTCTGACCCCTCTCACTCCTCTGACCTCTCTGACCTCTCTGACCTCTCTGACTCCTCTGACTCCTCTGACCTCTCTGACCTCTCTGACCCCTCTGACCTCTCTGACTCCTCTGACCTCTCTGACTCCTCTGACCTCTCTGACCTCTCTGACTCCTCTGACCTCTCTGACTCCTCTGACTCCTCTGACCCCTCTCACTCCTCTGACCTCTCTGACTCCTCTGACCTCTCTGACCTCTCTGACCCCTCTGACTCCTCTGACCTCTCTGACTCCTCTGACCTCTCTGACTCCTCTGACCTCTCTAACTTCTGACTTCTCTGACCTCTCTGACTCCTCTGACCTCCCTGACTCCTCTGACTCCTCTGACTCCTCTGACTTCTCTGACCTCTCTGACTCCTCTGACTCCTCTGACCCCTCTGACCTCTCTGACTCCTCTGACCTCTCTGACTTCTCTGACCTCTCTGACCTCTCTGACTCCTCTGACCCCTCTCACTCCTCTGACCTCTCTGACCTCTCTGACCCCTCTGACCTCTCTGACCCCTCTGACCTCTCTGACTCCTCTGACCTCTCTGACTCCTCTGACCCCTCTCACTCCTCTGACCTCTCTGACCTCTTTGACCTCTCTGACTCCTCTCACTCCTCTGACCTCTCTGACCTCTCTGACCCCTCCTACCCCTCTGACCTCTCTGACTCCTCTGACTCCTCTGACCCCTCTCACTCCTCTGACCTCTCTGACCTCTCTGACCTCTTTGACCCCTCTGACCTCTCTGACTCCTCTGACCTCTCTGACTTCTCTGACCTCTCTGACTCCTCTGACCTCTCTGACCCCTCTCACTCCTCTGACCTTTCTGACCTCTCTGACTCCTCTGACCTCTCTGACCCCTCTCACTCCTCTGACCTCTCTGACCTCTCTGACTCCTCTGACCTCTCTGACTTCTCTGACCTCTCTGACTCCTCTGACCTCTCTGACTCCTCTCACCTCTCTGACCTCTCTGACTCCTCTGACCTCTCTGACTCCTCTGACCCCTCTCACTCCTCTGACTTCTCTGACCTCTCTGACCTCTCTGACCTCTCTGACCTCTCCGACTCCTCTGACCTCTCTGACTCCTCTGACCTCTCTGACTCCTCTGACCTCTCTGACTCCTCTGACCTCTCTGACCTCTCTGACTCCTCTGACCTCTCTGACTCCTCTGACCTCTCTGACCTCTCTGACCTCTCTGACTCCTCTGACCTCTCTGACTTCTCTGACCTCTCTGACTTCTCTGACTCCTCTGACCTCTCTGACTCCTCTGACCTCTCTGACTCCTCTGACTCCTCTGACCCCTCTCACTCCTCTGACCCCTCTGACTCCTCTGACCTCTCTGACTCCTCTGACCTCTCTGACCCCTCTGACCTCTCTGACTCCTCTGACTCCTCTGACCTCTCTGACTCCTCTGACCTCTCTGACTTCTCTGACCTCTCTGACCTCTCTGACTCCTCTGACCTCTCTGACCCCTCTGACTCCTCTGACCTCTCTGACCCCTCTTACCTCTATGACTCCTCTGACCTCTCTGACTCCTCTGACCTCTCTAACTTCTGACTTCTCTGACCTCTCTGACTCCTCTGACCTCTCTGACTCCTCTGACCTCTCTGACTCCTCTGACTCCTCTGACCCCTCTCACTCCTCTGACCTCTCTGACCTCTCTGACCTCTCTGACTCCTCTGACTCCTCTGACCTCTCTGACCTCTCTGACCCCTCTGACCTCTCTGACTCCTCTGACCTCTCTGACTCCTCTGACCTCTCTGACCTCTCTGACTCCTCTGACCTCTCTGACTCCTCTGACTCCTCTGACCCCTCTCACTCCTCTGACCTCTCTGACTCCTCTGACCTCTCTGACCTCTCTGACCCCTCTGACTCCTCTGACCTCTCTGACTCCTCTGACCTCTCTGACTCCTCTGACCTCTCTAACTTCTGACTTCTCTGACCTCTCTGACTCCTCTGACCTCCCTGACTCCTCTGACTCCTCTGACTCCTCTGACTTCTCTGACCTCTCTGACTCCTCTGACTCCTCTGACCCCTCTGACCTCTCTGACTCCTCTGACCTCTCTGACTTCTCTGACCTCTCTGACCTCTCTGACTCCTCTGACCTCTCTCACTCCTCTGACCTCTCTGACATCTCTGACTCCTCTAACCTCTCTGACTCCTCTGACTCCTCTGACCTCTCTGACCTCTCTGACTCCTCTGACTCCTCTGACCTCTCTGACTCCTCTGACTCCTCTGACCCCTCTCACTCCTCTGACCTCTCTGACCCCTCTGACCTCTCTGACTCCTCTGACTCCTCTGACCCCTCTCACTCCTCTGACCTCTCTGACTCCTCTGACTCCTCTGACCTCTCTAACTTCTGACTTCTCTGACCTCTCTGACTCCTCTGACCTCTCTGACTCCTCTGACTCCTCTGACCCCTCTCACTCCTCTGACCTCTCTGACCTCTCTGACCCCTCTGACCTCTCTGACCTCTCTGACCCCTCTGACCTCTCTGACTCCTCTGACCTCTCTGACTCCTCTGACCCCTCTCACTCCTCTGACCTCTCTGACCTCTCTGACCCCTCTGACCTCTCTGACTCCTCTGACCTCTCTGACTCCTCTGACTCCTCTGACCCCTCTCACTCCTCTGACCTCTCTGACCTCTCTGACCCCTCTTACCTCTCTGACCCCTCTGACCTCTCTGACTCCTCTGACCTCTCTGACTCCTCTGACCTCTCTGACTCCTCTGACCTCTCTGACCCCTCTCACTCCTCTGACCTCTCTGACTCCTCTGACCTCTCTGACCCCTCTCACTCCTCTGACCTCTCTGACTCCTCTGACCTCTCTGACTTCTCTGACCTCTCTGACTCCTCTGACCTCTCTGACTCCTCTGACCTCTCTGACTCCTCTGACCCCTCTGACTCCTCTGACCTCTCTGACTCCTCTGACCTCTCTGACCTCTCTGACTCCTCTGACCTCTCTGACTCCTCTGACCTCTCTGACCTCTCTGACCTCTCCAACTCCTCTGACCTCTCTGACTCCTCTGACCTCTCTGACTCCTCTGACCTCTCTGACTCCTCTGACTCCTCTGACCTCTCTGACTCCTCTGACCTCTCTGACTTCTCTGACCTCTCTGACTCCTCTGACCTCTCTGACTCCTCTGACCTCTCTGACTCCTCTGACTCCTCTGACCCCTCTCACTCCTCTGACCTCTCTGACTCCTCTGACCTCTCTGACCTCTCTGACCTCTCTGACTCCTCTGACCTCTCTGACTCCTCTGACCTCTCTAACTTCTGACTTCTCTGACCTCTCTGACTCCTCTGACCTCTCTGACTCCTCTGACTCCTCTGACCCCTCTCACTCCTCTGACCTCTCTGACCTCTCTGACCCCTCTGACCTCTCTGACCCCTCTGACCTCTCTGACCTCTCTGACTCCTCTGACCTCTCTGACTCCTCTGACCCCTCTCACTCCTCTGACCTCTCTGACCTCTTTGACCTCTCTGACTCCTCTCACTCCTCTGACCTCTCTGACCTCTCTGACCCCTCTGACCTCTCTGACTCCTCTGACTCCTCTGACCCCTCTCACTCCTCTGACCTCTCTGACCTCTCTGACCTCTTTGACCCCTCTGACCTCTCTGACTCCTCTGACCTCTCTGACTTCTCTGACCTCTCTGACTCCTCTGACCTCTCTGACCCCTCTCACTCCTCTGACCTTTCTGACCTCTCTGACTCCTCTGACCTCTCTGACCCCTCTCACTCCTCTGACCTCTCTGACCTCTCTGACTCCTCTGACCTCTCTGACTTCTCTGACCTCTCTGACTCCTCCTACCTCTCTGACTCCTCTCACCTCTCTGACCTCTCTGACTCCTCTGACCTCTCTGACTCCTCTGACCCCTCTCACTCCTCTGACCTCTCTGACCTCTCTGACCCCTCTGACCTCTCTGACCCCTCTGACCCCTCTGACCTCTCTGACTCCTCTGACTCCTCTCACTCCTCTGACCTCTCTGACCTCTCTGACCTCTCTGACTCCTCTGACCTCTCTGACCCCTCTGACCTCTCTGACTCCTCTGACCTCTCTGACTTCTCTGACCTCTCTGACTCCTCTGACCTCTCTGACCCCTCTCACTCCTCTGACCTTTCTGACCTCTCTGACTCCTCTGACCTCTCTGACCCCTCTGACCTCTCTGACCTCTCTGACCTCTCTGACTCATCTGACCTCTCTGACTCCTCTGACCTCTCTGACTCCTCTGACCTCTCTGACTCCTCTGACTCCTCTGACCCCTCTCACTCCTCTGACCTCTCTGACTCCTCTGACCTCTCTGACCTCTCTGACCTCTCTGACTCCTCTGACCTCTCTGACTCCTCTGACCTCTCTAACTTCTGACTTCTCTGACCTCTCTGACTCCTCTGACCTCTCTGACTCCTCTGACTCCTCTGACCCCTCTCACTCCTCTGACCTCTCTGACCTCTCTGACCCCTCTGACCTCTCTGACCCCTCTGACCTCTCTGACCTCTCTGACTCCTCTGACCTCTCTGACTCCTCTGACCCCTCTCACTCCTCTGACCTCTCTGACCTCTTTGACCTCTCTGACTCCTCTCACTCCTCTGACCTCTCTGACCTCTCTGACCCCTCTGACCCCTCTGACCTCTCTGACTCCTCTGACTCCTCTGACCCCTCTCACTCCTCTGACCTCTCTGACCTCTCTGACCTCTTTGACCCCTCTGACCTCTCTGACTCCTCTGACCTCTCTGACTTCTCTGACCTCTCTGACTCCTCTGACCTCTCTGACCCCTCTCACTCCTCTGACCTTTCTGACCTCTCTGACTCCTCTGACCTCTCTGACCCCTCTCACTCCTCTGACCTCTCTGACCTCTCTGACTCCTCTGACCTCTCTGACTTCTCTGACCTCTCTGACTCCTCCTACCTCTCTGACTCCTCTCACCTCTCTGACCTCTCTGACTCCTCTGACCTCTCTGACTCCTCTGACCCCTCTCACTCCTCTGACCTCTCTGACCTCTCTGACCCCTCTGACCTCTCTGACCCCTCTGACCCCTCTGACCTCTCTGACTCCTCTGACTCCTCTCACTCCTCTGACCTCTCTGACCTCTCTGACCTCTCTGACTCCTCTGACCTCTCTGACCCCTCTGACCTCTCTGACCTCTCTGACCTCTCTGACTCATCTGACCTCTCTGACTCCTCTGACCTCTCTAACTTCTGACTTCTCTGACCTCTCTGACTCCTCTGACCTCTCTGACTCCTCTGACCCCTCTCACTCCTCTGACCTCTCTGACCTGTCTGACCCCTCTTTCCTCTCTAACCTCTCTGACCCCTCTGACCTCTCCGACCTCTCTGACTCCTCTGACCCCTCTCACTCCTCTGACCTCTCTGACCTCTCTGACTCCTCTGACCTCTCTGACCTCTCTGACCTCTCTGACTCCTCTGACCTCTCTGACTTCTCTGACCTCTCTGACTTCTCTGACTCCTCTGACCTCTCTGACTCCTCTGACCTCTCTGACTCCTCTGACTCCTCTGACCCCTCTCACTCCTCTGACCTCTCTGACCTCTCTGACTCCTCTGACCTCTCTGACTTCTCTGACCTCTCTGACTCCTCCTACCTCTCTGACTCCTCTCACCTCTCTGACCTCTCTGACTCCTCTGACCTCTCTGACTCCTCTGACCCCTCTCACTCCTCTGACCTCTCTGACCTCTCTGACCCCTCTGACCTCTCTGACCCCTCTGACCCCTCTGACCTCTCTGACTCCTCTGACTCCTCTCACTCCTCTGACCTCTCTGACCTCTCTGACCTCTCTGACTCCTCTGACCTCTCTGACCCCTCTGACCTCTCTGACCTCTCTGACCTCTCTGACTCATCTGACCTCTCTGACTCCTCTGACCTCTCTAACTTCTGACTTCTCTGACCTCTCTGACTCCTCTGACCTCTCTGACTCCTCTGACCCCTCTCACTCCTCTGACCTCTCTGACCTGTCTGACCCCTCTTTCCTCTCTAACCTCTCTGACCCCTCTGACCTCTCCGACCTCTCTGACTCCTCTGACCCCTCTCACTCCTCTGACCTCTCTGACCTCTCTGACTCCTCTGACCTCTCTGACCTCTCTGACCTCTCTGACTCCTCTGACCTCTCTGACTTCTCTGACCTCTCTGACTTCTCTGACTCCTCTGACCTCTCTGACTCCTCTGACCTCTCTGACTCCTCTGACTCCTCTGACCCCTCTCACTCCTCTGACCCCTCTGACTCCTCTGACCTCTCTGACTCCTCTGACCTCTCTGACCCCTCTGACCTCTCTGACTCCTCTGACTCCTCTGACCTCTCTGACTCCTCTGACCTCTCTGACTTCTCTGACCTCTCTGACCTCTCTGACTCCTCTGACCTCTCTGACCCCTCTGACTCCTCTGACCTCTCTGACCCCTCTTACCTCTATGACTCCTCTGACCTCTCTGACTCCTCTGACCTCTCTAACTTCTGACTTCTCTGACCTCTCTGACTCCTCTGACCTCTCTGACTCCTCTGACCTCTCTGACTCCTCTGACTCCTCTGACCCCTCTCACTCCTCTGACCTCTCTGACCTCTCTGACCTCTCTGACTCCTCTGACTCCTCTGACCTCTCTGACCTCTCTGACCCCTCTGACCTCTCTGACTCCTCTGACCTCTCTGACTCCTCTGACCTCTCTGACCTCTCTGACTCCTCTGACCTCTCTGACTCCTCTGACTCCTCTGACCCCTCTCACTCCTCTGACCTCTCTGACTCCTCTGACCTCTCTGACCTCTCTGACCCCTCTGACTCCTCTGACCTCTCTGACTCCTCTGACCTCTCTGACTCCTCTGACCTCTCTAACTTCTGACTTCTCTGACCTCTCTGACTCCTCTGACCTCCCTGACTCCTCTGACTCCTCTGACTCCTCTGACTTCTCTGACCTCTCTGACTCCTCTGACTCCTCTGACCCCTCTGACCTCTCTGACTCCTCTGACCTCTCTGACTTCTCTGACCTCTCTGACCTCTCTGACTCCTCTGACCTCTCTCACTCCTCTGACCTCTCTGACATCTCTGACTCCTCTAACCTCTCTGACTCCTCTGACTCCTCTGACCTCTCTGACCTCTCTGACTCCTCTGACTCCTCTGACCTCTCTGACTCCTCTGACTCCTCTGACCCCTCTCACTCCTCTGACCTCTCTGACCCCTCTGACCTCTCTGACTCCTCTGACTCCTCTGACCCCTCTCACTCCTCTGACCTCTCTGACTCCTCTGACTCCTCTGACCTCTCTAACTTCTGACTTCTCTGACCTCTCTGACTCCTCTGACCTCTCTGACTCCTCTGACTCCTCTGACCCCTCTCACTCCTCTGACCTCTCTGACCTCTCTGACCCCTCTGACCTCTCTGACCTCTCTGACCCCTCTGACCTCTCTGACTCCTCTGACCTCTCTGACCCCTCTGACCTCTCTGACCTCTCTGACCTCTCTGACTCATCTGACCCCTCTTTCCTCTCTAACCTCTCTGACCCCTCTGACCTCTCCGACCTCTCTGACTCCTCTGACCCCTCTCACTCCTCTGACCTCTCTGACCTCTCTGACTCCTCTGACCTCTCTGACCTCTCTGACCTCTCTGACTCCTCTGACCTCTCTGACTTCTCTGACCTCTCTGACTTCTCTGACTCCTCTGACCTCTCTGACTCCTCTGACCTCTCTGACTCCTCTGACTCCTCTGACCCCTCTCACTCCTCTGACCCCTCTGACTCCTCTGACCTCTCTGACTCCTCTGACCTCTCTGACCCCTCTGACCTCTCTGACTCCTCTGACTCCTCTGACCTCTCTGACTCCTCTGACCTCTCTGACTTCTCTGACCTCTCTGACCTCTCTGACTCCTCTGACCTCTCTGACCCCTCTGACTCCTCTGACCTCTCTGACCCCTCTTACCTCTATGACTCCTCTGACCTCTCTGACTCCTCTGACCTCTCTAACTTCTGACTTCTCTGACCTCTCTGACTCCTCTGACCTCTCTGACTCCTCTGACCTCTCTGACTCCTCTGACTCCTCTGACCCCTCTCACTCCTCTGACCTCTCTGACCTCTCTGACCTCTCTGACTCCTCTGACTCCTCTGACCTCTCTGACCTCTCTGACCCCTCTGACCTCTCTGACTCCTCTGACCTCTCTGACTCCTCTGACCTCTCTGACCTCTCTGACTCCTCTGACCTCTCTGACTCCTCTGACTCCTCTGACCCCTCTCACTCCTCTGACCTCTCTGACTCCTCTGACCTCTCTGACCTCTCTGACCCCTCTGACTCCTCTGACCTCTCTGACTCCTCTGACCTCTCTGACTCCTCTGACCTCTCTAACTTCTGACTTCTCTGACCTCTCTGACTCCTCTGACCTCCCTGACTCCTCTGACTCCTCTGACTCCTCTGACTTCTCTGACCTCTCTGACTCCTCTGACTCCTCTGACCCCTCTGACCTCTCTGACTCCTCTGACCTCTCTGACTTCTCTGACCTCTCTGACCTCTCTGACTCCTCTGACCTCTCTCACTCCTCTGACCTCTCTGACATCTCTGACTCCTCTAACCTCTCTGACTCCTCTGACTCCTCTGACCTCTCTGACCTCTCTGACTCCTCTGACTCCTCTGACCTCTCTGACTCCTCTGACTCCTCTGACCCCTCTCACTCCTCTGACCTCTCTGACCCCTCTGACCTCTCTGACTCCTCTGACTCCTCTGACCCCTCTCACTCCTCTGACCTCTCTGACTCCTCTGACTCCTCTGACCTCTCTAACTTCTGACTTCTCTGACCTCTCTGACTCCTCTGACCTCTCTGACTCCTCTGACTCCTCTGACCCCTCTCACTCCTCTGACCTCTCTGACCTCTCTGACCCCTCTGACCTCTCTGACCTCTCTGACCCCTCTGACCTCTCTGACTCCTCTGACCTCTCTGACTCCTCTGACCCCTCTCACTCCTCTGACCTCTCTGACCTCTCTGACCCCTCTGACCTCTCTGACTCCTCTGACCTCTCTGACTCCTCTGACTCCTCTGACCCCTCTCACTCCTCTGACCTCTCTGACCTCTCTGACCCCTCTTACCTCTCTGACCCCTCTGACCTCTCTGACTCCTCTGACCTCTCTGACTCCTCTGACCTCTCTAACTTCTGACTTCTCTGACCTCTCTGACTCCTCTGACCTCTCTGACTCCTCTGACTCCTCTGACCCCTCTCACTCCTCTGACCTCTCTGACCTCTCTGACCCCTCTGACCTCTCTGACCCCTCTGACCTCTCTGACCTCTCTGACTCCTCTGACCTCTCTGACTCCTCTGACCCCTCTCACTCCTCTGACCTCTCTGACCTCTTTGACCTCTCTGACTCCTCTCACTCCTCTGACCTCTCTGACCTCTCTGACCCCTCTGACCCCTCTGACCTCTCTGACTCCTCTGACTCCTCTGACCCCTCTCACTCCTCTGACCTCTCTGACCTCTCTGACCTCTTTGACCCCTCTGACCTCTCTGACTCCTCTGACCTCTCTGACTTCTCTGACCTCTCTGACTCCTCTGACCTCTCTGACCCCTCTCACTCCTCTGACCTTTCTGACCTCTCTGACTCCTCTGACCTCTCTGACCCCTCTCACTCCTCTGACCTCTCTGACCTCTCTGACTCCTCTGACCTCTCTGACTTCTCTGACCTCTCTGACTCCTCCTACCTCTCTGACTCCTCTCACCTCTCTGACCTCTCTGACTCCTCTGACCTCTCTGACTCCTCTGACCCCTCTCACTCCTCTGACCTCTCTGACCTCTCTGACCCCTCTGACCTCTCTGACCCCTCTGACCCCTCTGACCTCTCTGACTCCTCTGACTCCTCTCACTCCTCTGACCTCTCTGACCTCTCTGACCTCTCTGACTCCTCTGACCTCTCTGACCCCTCTGACCTCTCTGACCTCTCTGACCTCTCTGACTCATCTGACCTCTCTGACTCCTCTGACCTCTCTGACTCCTCTGACCTCTCTGACTCCTCTGACTCCTCTGACCCCTCTCACTCCTCTGACCTCTCTGACTCCTCTGACCTCTCTGACCTCTCTGACCTCTCTGACTCCTCTGACCTCTCTGACTCCTCTGACCTCTCTAACTTCTGACTTCTCTGACCTCTCTGACTCCTCTGACCTCTCTGACTCCTCTGACTCCTCTGACCCCTCTCACTCCTCTGACCTCTCTGACCTCTCTGACCCCTCTGACCTCTCTGACCCCTCTGACCTCTCTGACTCCTCTGACCTCTCTGACTCCTCTGACCCCTCTCACTCCTCTGACCTCTCTGACCTCTTTGACCTCTCTGACTCCTCTCACTCCTCTGACCTCTCTGACCTCTCTGACCCCTCTGACCCCTCTGACCTCTCTGACTCCTCTGACTCCTCTGACTCCTCTGACCCCTCTCACTCCTCTGACCTCTCTGACCTCTCTGACCTCTTTGACCCCTCTGACCTCTCTGACTCCTCTGACCTCTCTGACTTCTCTGACCTCTCTGACTCCTCTGACCTCTCTGACCCCTCTCACTCCTCTGACCTTTCTGACCTCTCTGACTCCTCTGACCTCTCTGACCCCTCTCACTCCTCTGACCTCTCTGACCTCTCTGACTCCTCTGACCTCTCTGACTTCTCTGACCTCTCTGACTCCTCTGACCTCTCTGACTCCTCTCACCTCTCTGACCTCTCTGACTCCTCTGACCTCTCTGACTCCTCTGACCCCTCTCACTCCTCTGACTTCTCTGACCTCTCTGACCTCTCTGACCTCTCTGACCTCTCCGACTCCTCTGACCTCTCTGACTCCTCTGACCTCTCTGACTCCTCTGACCTCTCTGACTCCTCTGACCTCTCTGACTCCTCTGACCTCTCTGACCTCTCTGACTCCTCTGACCTCTCTGACTCCTCTGACCTCTCTGACCTCTCTGACCTCTCTGACTCCTCTGACCTCTCTGACTTCTCTGACCTCTCTGACTTCTCTGACTCCTCTGACCTCTCTGACTCCTCTGACCTCTCTGACTCCTCTGACTCCTCTGACCCCTCTCACTCCTCTGACCCCTCTGACTCCTCTGACCTCTCTGACTCCTCTGACCTCTCTGACCCCTCTGACCTCTCTGACTCCTCTGACTCCTCTGACCTCTCTGACTCCTCTGACCTCTCTGACTTCTCTGACCTCTCTGACCTCTCTGACTCCTCTGACCTCTCTGACCCCTCTGACTCCTCTGACCTCTCTGACCCCTCTTACCTCTATGACTCCTCTGACCTCTCTGACTCCTCTGACCTCTCTAACTTCTGACTTCTCTGACCTCTCTGACTCCTCTGACCTCTCTGACTCCTCTGACCTCTCTGACTCCTCTGACTCCTCTGACCCCTCTCACTCCTCTGACCTCTCTGACCTCTCTGACCTCTCTGACTCCTCTGACTCCTCTGACCTCTCTGACCTCTCTGACCCCTCTGACCTCTCTGACTCCTCTGACCTCTCTGACTCCTCTGACCTCTCTGACCTCTCTGACTCCTCTGACCTCTCTGACTCCTCTGACTCCTCTGACCCCTCTCACTCCTCTGACCTCTCTGACTCCTCTGACCTCTCTGACCTCTCTGACCCCTCTGACTCCTCTGACCTCTCTGACTCCTCTGACCTCTCTGACTCCTCTGACCTCTCTAACTTCTGACTTCTCTGACCTCTCTGACTCCTCTGACCTCCCTGACTCCTCTGACTCCTCTGACTCCTCTGACTTCTCTGACCTCTCTGACTCCTCTGACTCCTCTGACCCCTCTGACCTCTCTGACTCCTCTGACCTCTCTGACTTCTCTGACCTCTCTGACCTCTCTGACTCCTCTGACCTCTCTCACTCCTCTGACCTCTCTGACATCTCTGACTCCTCTAACCTCTCTGACTCCTCTGACTCCTCTGACCTCTCTGACCTCTCTGACTCCTCTGACTCCTCTGACCTCTCTGACTCCTCTGACTCCTCTGACCCCTCTCACTCCTCTGACCTCTCTGACCCCTCTGACCTCTCTGACTCCTCTGACTCCTCTGACCCCTCTCACTCCTCTGACCTCTCTGACTCCTCTGACTCCTCTGACCTCTCTAACTTCTGACTTCTCTGACCTCTCTGACTCCTCTGACCTCTCTGACTCCTCTGACTCCTCTGACCCCTCTCACTCCTCTGACCGCTCTGACCTCTCTGACCCCTCTGACCTCTCTGACCTCTCTGACCCCTCTGACCTCTCTGACTCGTCTGACCTCTCTGACTCCTCTGACCCCTCTCACTCCTCTGACCTCTCTGACCTCTCTGACCCCTCTGACCTCTCTGACTGCTCTGACCTCTCTGACTCCTCTGACTCCTCTGACCCCTCTCACTCCTCTGACCTCTCTGACCTCTCTGACCCCTCTGACCTCTCTGACCCCTCTGACCTCTCTGACTCCTCTGACCTCTCTGACTCCTCTGACCTCTCTGACTCCTCTGACCTCTCTGACCCCTCTCACTCCTCTGACCTCTCTGACTCCTCTGACCTCTCTGACCCCTCTCACTCCTCTGACCTCTCTGACTCCTCTGACCTCTCTGACCTCTCTGACTCCTCTGACCTCTCTGACTCCTCTGACCTCTCTGACTCCTCTGACCCCTCTGACTCCTCTGACCTCTCTGACTCCTCTGACCTCTCTGACCTCTCTGACTCCTCTGACCTCTCTGACTCCTCTGACCTCTCTGACCTCTCTGACCTCTCCAACTCCTCTGACCTCTCTGACTCCTCTGACCTCTCTGACTCCTCTGACCTCTCTGACTCCTCTGACTCCTCTGACCTCTCTGACTCCTCTGACCTCTCTGACTTCTCTGACCTCTCTGACTCCTCTGACCTCTCTGACTCCTCTGACCTCTCTGACTCCTCTGACTCCTCTGACCCCTCTCACTCCTCTGACCTCTCTGACTCCTCTGACCTCTCTGACCTCTCTGACCTCTCTGACTCCTCTGACCTCTCTGACTCCTCTGACCTCTCTAACTTCTGACTTCTCTGACCTCTCTGACTCCTCTGACCTCTCTGACTCCTCTGACTCCTCTGACCCCTCTCACTCCTCTGACCTCTCTGACCTCTCTGACCCCTCTGACCTCTCTGACCCCTCTGACCTCTCTGACCTCTCTGACTCCTCTGACCTCTCTGACTCCTCTGACCCCTCTCACTCCTCTGACCTCTCTGACCTCTTTGACCTCTCTGACTCCTCTCACTCCTCTGACCTCTCTGACCTCTCTGACCCCTCTGACCCCTCTGACCTCTCTGACTCCTCTGACTCCTCTGACCCCTCTCACTCCTCTGACCTCTCTGACCTCTCTGACCTCTTTGACCCCTCTGACCTCTCTGACTCCTCTGACCTCTCTGACTTCTCTGACCTCTCTGACTCCTCTGACCTCTCTGACCCCTCTCACTCCTCTGACCTTTCTGACCTCTCTGACTCCTCTGACCTCTCTGACCCCTCTCACTCCTCTGACCTCTCTGACCTCTCTGACTCCTCTGACCTCTCTGACTTCTCTGACCTCTCTGACTCCTCCTACCTCTCTGACTCCTCTCACCTCTCTGACCTCTCTGACTCCTCTGACCTCTCTGACTCCTCTGACCCCTCTCACTCCTCTGACCTCTCTGACCTCTCTGACCCCTCTGACCTCTCTGACCCCTCTGACCCCTCTGACCTCTCTGACTCCTCTGACTCCTCTCACTCCTCTGACCTCTCTGACCTCTCTGACCTCTCTGACTCCTCTGACCTCTCTGACCCCTCTGACCTCTCTGACTCCTCTGACCTCTCTGACTCATCTGACCTCTCTGACTCCTCTGACCTCTCTAACTTCTGACTTCTCTGACCTCTCTGACTCCTCTGACTCCTCTGACCTCTCTGACTCCTCTGACCCCTCTCACTCCTCTGACCTCTCTGACCTGTCTGACCCCTCTGACCTCTCTAACCTCTCTGACCCCTCTGACCTCTCCGACCTCTCTGACTCCTCTGACCCCTCTCACTCCTCTGACCTCTCTGACCTCTCTGACCCCTCTGACTCCTCTGACCTCTCTGACTCCTCTGACTCCTCTGACCCCTCTCACTCCTCTGACCTCTCTGACCCCTCTGACCTCTCTGACCCCTCTGACCTCTCTGACTCCTCTGACTCCTCTGACTCCTCTGACTCCTCTGACCCCTCTCACTCCTCTGACCTCTCTGACCTCTCTGACCTCTTTGACCCCTCTGACCTCTCTGACTCCTCTGACCTCTCTGACCTCTCTGACTCCTCTGACCTCTCTGACCCCTCTCACTCCTCTGACCTCTCTGACCTCTCTGACTCCTCTGACCTCTCTGACTCCTCTGACCTCTCTGACCCCTCTCACTCCTCTGACCTCTCTGACCTCTCTGACTCCTCTGACCTCTCTGACTTCTCTGACCTCTCTGACTCCTCTGACCTCTCTGACTCCTCTGACTCCTCTGACCTCTCTGACTCCTCTGACCCCTCTCACTCCTCTGACCTCTCTGACCTCTCTGACCTCTCTGACCCCTCTGACCTCTCTGACCCCTCTGACCTCTCTGACCCCTCTGACCCCTCTGACCTCTCTGACTCCTCTGACTCCTCTCACTCCTCTGACCTCTCTGACCTCTCTGACCCCTCTGACCTCTCTGACCCCTCTGACCTCTCTGACTCCTCTGACCTCTCTGACCCCTCTGACCTCTCTGACCTCTCTGACTCCTCTCACTCCTCTGACCTCTCTGACCTCTCGGACCCCTCTGACCTCTCTGACTCCTCTGACCTCTCTGACCCCTCTGACCTCTCTGACTCCTCTGACTCCTCTCACTCCTCTGACCTCTCTGACCTCTCTGACCTCTCTGACTCCTCTCACTCCTCTGACCTCTCTGACCTCTCTGACTTCTCTGACTCCTCTGACTCCTCTGACCTCTCTGACTCCTCTGACTCCTCTGACCTCTCTGACCCCTCTGACTCCTCTGACCTCTCTGACCTCTCTGACCCCTCTGACCTCTGTGACTCCTCTGACCTCTCTGACTCCTCTGACCTCTCTAACTTCTGACTTCTCTGACCTCTCTGACTCCTCTGACCTCTCTGACTCCTCTGACCTCTCTGACTCCTCCGACCCCTCTGACCTCTCTGACCCCTCTGACCTCTCTGACTCCTCTGACCTCTCTGACTCCTCTGACCTCTCTGACCCCTCTGACCTCTCTGACTCCTCTGACCTCTCTGACTCCTCTGACCTCTCTGACCTCTCTGACCTCTCTGACTCCTCTGACTCCTCTGACCCCTCTCACTCCTCTGACCTCTGACTCCTCTGACCTCTCTGACCTCTCTGACCTCTCTGACCCCTCTGACTCCTCTGACCTCTCTGACTCCTCTGACCTCTCTGACTCCTCTGACCTCTCTGACTCCTCTGACCCCTCTCACTCCTCTGACCTCTCTGACCTCTCTGACCTCTCTGACCCCTCTGACCTCTCTGACCCCTCTGACCTCTCTGACCCCTCTGACCTCTCTGACTCCTCTGACTACTCTCACTCCTCTGACCTCTCTGACCTCTCTGACCCCTCTGACCTCTCTGACCCCTCTGACCTCTCTGACTCCTCTGACCTCTCTGACCCCTCTGACCTCTCTGACTCCTCTGACTCCTCTCACTCCTCTGACCTCTCTGACCTCTCTGACCTCTCTGACTCCTCTCACTCCTCTGACCTCTCTGACCTCTCTGACCTCTCTGACCCCTCTGACCTCTCTGACTCCTCTGACCTCTCTGACCCCTCTGACCTCTCTGACTCCTCTGACTCCTCTCACTCCTCTGACCTCTCTGACCTCTCTGACCTCTCTGACTCCTCTGACTCCTCTCACTCCTCTGACCTCTCTGACCTCTCTGACTCCTCTGACTCCTCTGACTCCTCTGACCTCTCTGACTCCTCTGACTCCTCTGACCTCTCTGACCCCTCTGACTCCTCTGACCTCTCTGACCTCTCTGACCCCTCTGACCTCTGTGACTCCTCTGACCTCTCTGACTCCTCTGACCTCTCTAACTTCTGACTTCTCTGACCTCTCTGACTCCTCTGACCTCTCTGACTCCTCTGACCTCTCTGACTCCTCTGACCCCTCTGACCTCTCTGACCCCTCTGACCTCTCTGACTCCTCTGACCTCTCTGACTCCTCTGACCTCTCTGACCCCTCTGACCTCTCTGACTCCTCTGACCTCTCTGACTCCTCTGACCTCTCTGACCTCTCTGACTCCTCTGACCTCTCTGACTCCTCTGACTCCTCTGACTCCTCTGACCCCTCTCACTCCTCTGACCTCTCTGACTCCTCTGACCTCTCTGACCTCTCTGACCTCTCTGACCCCTCTGACTCCTCTGACCTCTCTGACTCCTCTGACCTCTCTGACTCCTCTGACCTCTCTGACTCCTCTGACTCCTCTGACCCCTCTGACCTCTCTGACCTCTCTGACTCCTCTGACTCCTCTGACCTCTCTGACTCCTCTGACCCCTCTCACTCCTCTGACCTCTCTGACATCTCTGACATCTCTGACTCCTCTGACCTCTCTGACTCCTCTGACCTCTCTGACTCCTCTGACTCCTCTGACCTCTCTGACTCCTCTGACCTCTCTGACTCCTCTGACTCCTCTGACCCCTCTCACTCCTCTGACCTCTCTGACCCCTCTGACCTCTCTGACTCCTCTGACCCCTCTCACTCCTCTGACCTCTCTGACATCTCTGACTCCTCTGACCTCTCTGACTTCTCTGACCTCTCTGACTCCTCTGACTCCTCTGACCCCTCTGACCTCTCTGACTCCTCTGACCTCTCTGACTTCTCTGACTCCTCTGACCTCTCTGACCCCTCTGACCTCTCTGACTCCTCTGACTCCTCTCACTCCTCTGACCTCTCTGACCTCTCTGACCTCTCTGACTCCTCTCACTCCTCTGACCTCTCTGACCTCTCTGACCTCTCTGACTCCTCTCACTCCTCTGACCTCTCTGACCTCTCTGACTCCTCTGACCTCTCTGACCCCTCTCACTCCTCTGACCTCTCTGACCTCTCTGACTCCTCTGACCTCTCTGACTTCTCTTACCTCTCTGACTCCTCTGACCTCTCTGACTCCTCTGACCTCTCTGACCTCTCTGACTCCTCTGACCTCTCTGACTCCTCTGACCCCTCTCACTCCTCTGACCTCTCTGACCTCTCTGACCTCTCTGACCTCTCTGACCCCTCTGACCTCTCTGACCCCTCTTACCTCTCTGACTCCTCTGACTCCTCTGACCTCTCTGACCTCTCTGACCTCTCTGACCTCTCTGACTCCTCTGACTCCTCTCACTCCTCTGACCTCTCTGACCTCTCTGACCCCTCTGACCTCTCTGACTCCTCTGACCTCTCTGACCCCTCTGACCTCTCTGACTCCTCTGACTCCTCTGACCTCTCTAACTTCTGACTTCTCTGACCTCTCTGACTCCTCTGACCTCTCTGACTCCTCTGACTCCTCTGACCCCTCTCACTCCTCTGACCTCTCTGACCTCTCTGACCCCTCTGACCTCTCTGACCTCTCTGACCCCTCTGACCTCTCTGACTCCTCTGACCTCTCTGACTCCTCTGACCCCTCTCACTCCTCTGACCTCTCTGACCTCTCTGACCCCTCTGACCTCTCTGACTCCTCTGACCTCTCTGACTCCTCTGACTCCTCTGACCCCTCTCACTCCTCTGACCTCTCTGACCTCTCTGACCCCTCTGACCTCTCTGACCCCTCTGACCTCTCTGACTCCTCTGACCTCTCTGACTCCTCTGACCTCTCTGACTCCTCTGACCTCTCTGACCTCTCTGACTCCTCTGACCTCTCTGACTCCTCTGACCTCTCTGACCTCTCTGACCTCTCCAACTCCTCTGACCTCTCTGACTCCTCTGACCTCTCTGACTCCTCTGACCTCTCTGACTCCTCTGACTCCTCTGACCTCTCTGACTCCTCTGACCTCTCTGACTTCTCTGACCTCTCTGACTCCTCTGACCTCTCTGACTCCTCTGACCTCTCTGACTCCTCTGACTCCTCTGACCCCTCTCACTCCTCTGACCTCTCTGACTCCTCTGACCTCTCTGACCCCTCTCACTCCTCTGACCTCTCTGACCTCTCTGACTCCTCTGACCTCTCTGACTTCTCTGACCTCTCTGACTCCTCCTACCTCTCTGACTCCTCTCACCTCTCTGACCTCTCTGACTCCTCTGACCTCTCTGACTCCTCTGACCCCTCTCACTCCTCTGACCTCTCTGACCTCTCTGACCCCTCTGACCTCTCTGACCCCTCTGACCCCTCTGACCTCTCTGACTCCTCTGACTCCTCTCACTCCTCTGACCTCTCTGACCTCTCTGACCTCTCTGACTCCTCTGACCTCTCTGACCCCTCTGACCTCTCTGACTCCTCTGACCTCTCTGACTCATCTGACCTCTCTGACTCCTCTGACCTCTCTAACTTCTGACTTCTCTGACCTCTCTGACTCCTCTGACCTCTCTGACTCCTCTGACCCCTCTCACTCCTCTGACCTCTCTGACCTGTCTGACCCCTCTGACCTCTCTAACCTCTCTGACCCCTCTGACCTCTCCGACCTCTCTGACTCCTCTGACCCCTCTCACTCCTCTGACCTCTCTGACCTCTCTGACCCCTCTGACTCCTCTGACCTCTCTGACTCCTCTGACTCCTCTGACCCCTCTCACTCCTCTGACCTCTCTGACCCCTCTGACCTCTCTGACCCCTCTGACCTCTCTGACTCCTCTGACTCCTCTGACTCCTCTGACTCCTCTGACCCCTCTCACTCCTCTGACCTCTCTGACCTCTCTGACCTCTTTGACCCCTCTGACCTCTCTGACTCCTCTGACCTCTCTGACCTCTCTGACCTCTCTGACTCCTCTGACCTCTCTGACCCCTCTCACTCCTCTGACCTCTCTGACCTCTCTGACTCCTCTGACCTCTCTGACTCCTCTGACCTCTCTGACCCCTCTCACTCCTCTGACCTCTCTGACCTCTCTGACTCCTCTGACCTCTCTGACTTCTCTGACCTCTCTGACTCCTCTGACCTCTCTGACTCCTCTGACTCCTCTGACTCCTCTGACCCCTCTCACTCCTCTGACCTCTCTGACCTCTCTGACCCCTCTGACCTCTCTGACCCCTCTGACCTCTCTGACCTCTCTGACTCCTCTGACCTCTCTGACTCTTCTGACCCCTCTCACTCCTCTGACCTCTCTGACCTCTTTGACCTCTCTGACTCCTCTCACTCCTCTGACCTCTCTGACCTCTCTGACCCCTCTGACCCCTCTGACCTCTCTGACTCCTCTGACTCCTCTGACCCCTCTCACTCCTCTGACCTCTCTGACCTCTCTGACCTCTTTGACCCCTCTGACCTCTCTGACTCCTCTGACCTCTCTGACTTCTCTGACCTCTCTGACTCCTCTGACCTCTCTGACCCCTCTCACTCCTCTGACCTTTCTGACCTCTCTGACTCCTCTGACCTCTCTGACCCCTCTCACTCCTCTGACCTCTCTGACCTCTCTGACTCCTCTGACCTCTCTGACTTCTCTGACCTCTCTGACTCCTCCTACCTCTCTGACTCCTCTCACCTCTCTGACCTCTCTGACTCCTCTGACCTCTCTGACTCCTCTGACCCCTCTCACTCCTCTGACCTCTCTGACCTCTCTGACCCCTCTGACCTCTCTGACCCCTCTGACCCCTCTGACCTCTCTGACTCCTCTGACTCCTCTCACTCCTCTGACCTCTCTGACCTCTCTGACCTCTCTGACTCCTCTGACCTCTCTGACCCCTCTGACCTCTCTGACTCCTCTGACCTCTCTGACTCATCTGACCTCTCTGACTCCTCTGACCTCTCTAACTTCTGACTTCTCTGACCTCTCTGACTCCTCTGACCTCTCTGACTCCTCTGACCCCTCTCACTCCTCTGACCTCTCTGACCTGTCTGACCCCTCTGACCTCTCTAACCTCTCTGACCCCTCTGACCTCTCCGACCTCTCTGACTCCTCTGACCCCTCTCACTCCTCTGACCTCTCTGACCTCTCTGACCTCTCTGACCCCTCTGACTCCTCTGACCTCTCTGACTCCTCTGACTCCTCTGACCCCTCTCACTCCTCTGACCTCTCTGACCCCTCTGACCTCTCTGACCCCTCTGACCTCTCTGACTCCTCTGACTCCTCTGACTCCTCTGACTCCTCTGACCCCTCTCACTCCTCTGACCTCTCTGACCTCTCTGACCTCTTTGACCCCTCTGACCTCTCTGACTCCTCTGACCTCTCTGACCTCTCTGACCTCTCTGACTCCTCTGACCTCTCTGACCCCTCTCACTCCTCTGACCTCTCTGACCTCTCTGACTCCTCTGACCTCTCTGACTCCTCTGACCTCTCTGACCCCTCTCACTCCTCTGACCTCTCTGACCTCTCTGACTCCTCTGACCTCTCTGACTTCTCTGACCTCTCTGACTCCTCTGACCTCTCTGACTTCTCTGACTCCTCTGACCTCTCTGACTCCTCTGACCCCTCTCACTCCTCTGACCTCTCTGACCTCTCTGACCTCTCTGACCCCTCTGACCTCTCTGACCCCTCTGACCTCTCTGACCCCTCTGACCCCTCTGACCTCTCTGACTCCTCTGACTCCTCTCACTCCTCTGACCTCTCTGACCTCTCTGACCCCTCTGACCTCTCTGACCCCTCTGACCTCTCTGACTCCTCTGACCTCTCTGACCCCTCTGACCTCTCTGACCTCTCTGACTCCTCTCACTCCTCTGACCTCTCTGACCTCTCGGACCCCTCTGACCTCTCTGACTCCTCTGACCTCTCTGACCCCTCTGACCTCTCTGACTCCTCTGACTCCTCTCACTCCTCTGACCTCTCTGACCTCTCTGACCTCTCTGACTCCTCTCACTCCTCTGACCTCTCTGACCTCTCTGACTTCTCTGACTCCTCTGACTCCTCTGACCTCTCTGACTCCTCTGACTCCTCTGACCTCTCTGACCCCTCTGACTCCTCTGACCTCTCTGACCTCTCTGACCCCTCTGACCTCTGTGACTCCTCTGACCTCTCTGACTCCTCTGACCTCTCTAACTTCTGACTTCTCTGACCTCTCTGACTCCTCTGACCTCTCTGACTCCTCTGACCTCTCTGACTCCTCCGACCCCTCTGACCTCTCTGACCCCTCTGACCTCTCTGACTCCTCTGACCTCTCTGACTCCTCTGACCTCTCTGACCCCTCTGACCTCTCTGACTCCTCTGACCTCTCTGACTCCTCTGACCTCTCTGACCTCTCTGACCTCTCTGACTCCTCTGACTCCTCTGACCCCTCTCACTCCTCTGACCTCTCTGACTCCTCTGACCTCTCTGACCTCTCTGACCTCTCTGACCCCTCTGACTCCTCTGACCTCTCTGACTCCTCTGACCTCTCTGACTCCTCTGACCTCTCTGACTCCTCTGACCCCTCTCACTCCTCTGACCTCTCTGACCTCTCTGACCTCTCTGACCCCTCTGACCTCTCTGACCCCTCTGACCTCTCTGACCCCTCTGACCTCTCTGACTCCTCTGACTACTCTCACTCCTCTGACCTCTCTGACCTCTCTGACCCCTCTGACCTCTCTGACCCCTCTGACCTCTCTGACTCCTCTGACCTCTCTGACCCCTCTGACCTCTCTGACTCCTCTGACTCCTCTCACTCCTCTGACCTCTCTGACCTCTCTGACCTCTCTGACTCCTCTCACTCCTCTGACCTCTCTGACCTCTCTGACCTCTCTGACCCCTCTGACCTCTCTGACTCCTCTGACCTCTCTGACCCCTCTGACCTCTCTGACTCCTCTGACTCCTCTCACTCCTCTGACCTCTCTGACCTCTCTGACCTCTCTGACTCCTCTGACTCCTCTCACTCCTCTGACCTCTCTGACCTCTCTGACTCCTCTGACTCCTCTGACTCCTCTGACCTCTCTGACTCCTCTGACTCCTCTGACCTCTCTGACCCCTCTGACTCCTCTGACCTCTCTGACCTCTCTGACCCCTCTGACCTCTGTGACTCCTCTGACCTCTCTGACTCCTCTGACCTCTCTAACTTCTGACTTCTCTGACCTCTCTGACTCCTCTGACCTCTCTGACTCCTCTGACCTCTCTGACTCCTCTGACCCCTCTGACCTCTCTGACCCCTCTGACCTCTCTGACTCCTCTGACCTCTCTGACTCCTCTGACCTCTCTGACCCCTCTGACCTCTCTGACTCCTCTGACCTCTCTGACCTCTCTGACTCCTCTGACCTCTCTGACTCCTCTGACTCCTCTGACTCCTCTGACCCCTCTCACTCCTCTGACCTCTCTGACTCCTCTGACCTCTCTGACCTCTCTGACCTCTCTGACCCCTCTGACTCCTCTGACCTCTCTGACTCCTCTGACCTCTCTGACTCCTCTGACCTCTCTAACTTCTGACTTCTCTGACCTCTGACTCCTCTGACCTCTCTGACTCCTCTGACCTCTCTGACTCCTCTGACTCCTCTGACCCCTCTGACCTCTCTGACCTCTCTGACTCCTCTGACTCCTCTGACCTCTCTGACTCCTCTGACCCCTCTCACTCCTCTGACCTCTCTGACATCTCTGACATCTCTGACTCCTCTGACCTCTCTGACTCCTCTGACCTCTCTGACTCCTCTGACTCCTCTGACCTCTCTGACTCCTCTGACCTCTCTGACTCCTCTGACTCCTCTGACCCCTCTCACTCCTCTGACCTCTCTGACCCCTCTGACCTCTCTGACTCCTCTGACCCCTCTCACTCCTCTGACCTCTCTGACATCTCTGACTCCTCTGACCTCTCTGACTTCTCTGACCTCTCTGACTCCTCTGACTCCTCTGACCCCTCTGACCTCTCTGACTCCTCTGACCTCTCTGACTTCTCTGACTCCTCTGACCTCTCTGACCCCTCTGACCTCTCTGACTCCTCTGACTCCTCTCACTCCTCTGACCTCTCTGACCTCTCTGACCTCTCTGACTCCTCTCACTCCTCTGACCTCTCTGACCTCTCTGACCTCTCTGACTCCTCTCACTCCTCTGACCTCTCTGACCTCTCTGACTCCTCTGACCTCTCTGACCCCTCTCACTCCTCTGACCTCTCTGACCTCTCTGACTCCTCTGACCTCTCTGACTTCTCTTACCTCTCTGACTCCTCTGACCTCTCTGACTCCTCTGACCTCTCTGACCTCTCTGACTCCTCTGACCTCTCTGACTCCTCTGACCCCTCTCACTCCTCTGACCTCTCTGACCTCTCTGACCTCTCTGACCTCTCTGACCCCTCTGACCTCTCTGACCCCTCTGACCTCTCTGACTCCTCTGACTCCTCTGACCTCTCTGACCTCTCTGACCTCTCTGACCTCTCTGACCTCTCTGACTCCTCTGACTCCTCTCACTCCTCTGACCTCTCTGACCTCTCTGACCCCTCTGACCTCTCTGACTCCTCTGACCTCTCTGACCCCTCTCACTCCTCTGACCTCTCTGACTCCTCTGACTCCTCTGACTCCTCTCACTCCTCTGACCTCTCTGACCTCTCTGACCTCTCTGACCTCTCTGACCCCTCTGACCTCTCTGACCCCTCTGACCTCTCTGACTCCTCTGACCTCTCTGACCTCTCTGACTCCTCTGACCTCTCTGACTCCTCTGACCCCTCTCACTCCTCTGACCTCTCTGACCTCTTTGACCCCTCTGACCTCTCTGACTCCTCTGACCTCTCTGACTTCTCTGACCTCTCTGACTCCTCTGACCTCTCTGACCCCTCTCACTCCTCTGACCTCTCTGACCTCTCTGACTCCTCTGACCTCTCTGACCCCTCTCACTCCTCTGACCTCTCTGACCTCTCTGACTCCTCTGACCTCTCTGACTTCTCTGACCTCTCTGACCTCTCTGACTCCTCTGACCTCTCTGACTCCTCTGACCCCTCTCACTCCTCTGACCTCTCTGACCTCTCTGACCCCTCTGACCTCTCTGACCCCTCTGACCTCTCTGACCCCTCTGACCTCTCTGACTCCTCTCACTCCTCTGACCTCTCTGACCCCTCTGACCTCTCTGACCCCTCTGACCTCTCTGACTCCTCTGACCTCTCTGACCCCTCTGACCTCTCTGACTCCTCTGACTCCTCTGACCTCTCTGACCTCTCTGACTCCTCTCACTCCTCTGACCTCTCTGACCTCTCTGACCCCTCTGACCTCTCTGACTCCTCTGACCTCTCTGACCCCTCTGACCTCTCTGACTCCTCTGACTCCTCTCACTCCTCTGACCTCTCTGACCTCTCTGACTCCTCTGACCTCTCTGACTCCTCTGACCCCTCTCACTCCTCTGACCTCTCTGACCTCTTTGACCCCTCTGACCTCTCTGACTCCTCTGACCTCTCTGACTTCTCTGACCTCTCTGACTCCTCTGACCTCTCTGACCCCTCTCACTCCTCTGACCTCTCTGACTCCTCTGACCTCTCTGACCCCTCTCACTCCTCTGACCTCTCTGACTCCTCTGACCTCTCTGACTTCTCTGACCTCTCTGACCTCTCTGACTCCTCTGACCTCTCTGACTCCTCTGACCCCTCTCACTCCTCTGACCTCTCTGACCTCTCTGACCCCTCTGACCTCTCTGACCCCTCTGACCTCTCTGACTCCTCTCACTCCTCTGACCTCTCTGACCCCTCTGACCTCTCTGACCCCTCTGACTCCTCTGACCTCTCTGACCCCTCTGACCTCTCTGACTCCTCTGACTCCTCTCACTCCTCTGACCTCTCTGACTCCTCTGACTCCTCTCACTCCTCTGACCTCTCTGACCTCTCTGACCCCTCTGACCTCTCTGACCCCTCTGACCTCTCTGACCCCTCTGACCTCTCTGACTCCTCTGACTCCTCTCACTCCTCTGACCTCTCTGACTCCTCTGACTCCTCTCACTCCTCTGACCTCTCTGACCTCTCTGACTCCTCTGACTCCTCTCACTCCTCTGACCTCTCTGACCTCTCTGACCTCTCTGACTCCTCTGACTCCTCTCACTCCTCTGACCTCTCTGACCTCTCTGACTCCTCTGACTCCTCTCACTCCTCTGATCTCTCTGACCTCTCTGACTCCTCTCACTCCTCTGACCTCTCTGACTTCTCTGACCTCTCTGACTCCTCTGACCTCTCTGACTCCTCTGACTCCTCTAACTCCTCTGACCTCTCTGACCTCTCTGACCTCTCTGACTCCTCTCACTCCTCTGACCTCTCTGACCTCTCTGACCTCTCTGACTCCTCTCACTCCTCTTACCTCTCTGACCTCTCTGACCTCTCTGACTCCTCTGACCTCTCTGACCCCTCTGACCTCTCTGACTCCTCTGACTCCTCTCACTCCTCTGACCTCTCTGACCCCTCTGACCTCTCTGACTCCTCTGACTCCTCTCACTCCTCTGACCTCTCTGACCTCTCTGACCTCTCTGACTCCTCTCACTCCTCTGACCTCTCTGACCTCTCTGACCTCTCTGACTCCTCTGACTCCTCTCACTCCTCTGACCTCTCTGACCTCTCTGACTCCTCTGACTCCTCTCACTCCTCTGACCTCTCTGACCTCTCTGACTCCTCTCACTCCTCTGACCTCTCTGACTCCTCTGACTCCTCTGACTCCTCTCACTCCTCTGACCTCTCTGACTTCTCTGACCTCTCTGACTCCTCTGACCTCTCTGACCCCTCTCACTCCTCTGACCTCTCTGACCTCTCTGACTCCTCTGACCTCTCTGACCCCTCTCACTCCTCTGACCTCTCTGACTCCTCTGACCTCTCTGACTTCTCTGACCTCTCTGACTCCTCTGACCTCTCTGACTCCTCTGACCTCTCTTACCTCTCTGACTCCTCTGACCTCTCTGACTCCTCTGACCCCTCTCACTCCTCTGACCTCTCTGACCTCTCTGACCCCTCTGACCTCTCTGACCCCTCTGACCTCTCTGACTCCTCTGACCTCTCTGACCTCTCTGACCCCTCTCACTCCTCTGACCTCTCTGACCTCTCTGACCTCTTTGACCCCTCTGACCTCTCTGACTCCTCTGACCTCTCTGACTTCTCTGACCTCTCTGACTCCTCTGACCTCTCTGACCCCTCTCACTCCTCTGACCTCTCTGACCTCTCTGACTCCTCTGACCTCTCTGACCCCTCTCACTCCTCTGACCTCTCTGACCTCTCTGACTCCTCTGACCTCTCTGACTTCTCTGACCTCTCTGACTCCTCTGACCTCTCTGACTCCTCTGACCCCTCTCACTCCTCTGACCTCTCTGACCTCTCTGACCCCTCTGACCTCTCTGACCCCTCTGACCTCTCTGACCTCTCTGACTCCTCTCACTCCTCTGACCTCTCTGACCTCTCTGACCTCTCTGACTCCTCTCACTCCTCTTACCTCTCTGACCTCTCTGACCTCTCTGACTCCTCTGACCTCTCTGACCCCTCTGACCTCTCTGACTCCTCTGACTCCTCTCACTCCTCTGACCTCTCTGACCCCTCTGACCTCTCTGACTCCTCTGACTCCTCTCACTCCTCTGACCTCTCTGACCTCTCTGACCTCTCTGACTCCTCTCACTCCTCTGACCTCTCTGACCTCTCTGACCTCTCTGACTCCTCTGACTCCTCTCACTCCTCTGACCTCTCTGACCTCTCTGACTCCTCTGACTCCTCTCACTCCTCTGACCTCTCTGACCTCTCTGACTCCTCTCACTCCTCTGACCTCTCTGACCTCTCTGACTCCTCTGACTCCTCTGACTCCTCTAACTCCTCTGACCTCTCTGACTTCTCTGACCTCTCTGACTCCTCTGACCTCTCTGACCCCTCTCACTCCTCTGACCTCTCTGACCTCTCTGACTCCTCTGACCTCTCTGACCCCTCTCACTCCTCTGACATCTCTGACTCCTCTGACCTCTCTGACTTCTCTGACCTCTCTGACTCCTCTGACCTCTCTGACTCCTCTGACCTCTCTTACCTCTCTGACTCCTCTGACCTCTCTGACTCCTCTGACCCCTCTCACTCCTCTGACCTCTCTGACCTCTCTGACCCCTCTGACCTCTCTGACCCCTCTGACCTCTCTGACTCCTCTGACCTCTCTGACCCCTCTCACTCCTCTGACCTCTCTGACCTCTCTGACCTCTTTGACCCCTCTGACCTCTCTGACTCCTCTGACCTCTCTGACTTCTCTGACCTCTCTGACCCCTCTCACTCCTCTGACCTCTCTGACCTCTCTGACTCCTCTGACCTCTCTGACCCCTCTCACTCCTCTGACCTCTCTGACCTCTCTGACTCCTCTGACCTCTCTGACTTCTCTTACCTCTCTGACTCCTCTGACCTCTCTGACTCCTCTGACCTCTCTGACCTCTCTGACTCCTCTGACCTCTCTGACTCCTCTGACCCCTCTCACTCCTCTGACCTCTCTGACCTCTCTGACCTTTCTGACCCCTCTGACCTCTCTGACCCCTCTGACCTCTCTGACCCCTCTGACCTCTCTGACTCCTCTGATTCCTCTCACTCCTCTGACCTCTCTGACCTCTCTGACCCCTCTGACCTCTCTGACTCCTCTGACTCCTCTCACTCCTCTGACCTCTCTGACCTCTCTGACCTCTCTGACCTCTCTGACCCCTCTGACCTCTCTGACTCCTCTGACCTCTCTGACCCCTCTGACCTCTCTGACTCCTCTGACTCCTCTCACTCCTCTGACCTCTCTGACTCCTCTGACTCCTCTCACTCCTCTGACCTCTCTGACCTCTCTGACCTCTCTGACCCCTCTGACCTCTCTGACCCCTCTGACCTCTCTGACTCCTCTGACCTCTCTGACCTCTCTGACTCCTCTGACCTCTCTGACTCCTCTGACCCCTCTCACTCCTCTGACCTCTCTGACCTCTTTGACCCCTCTGACCTCTCTGACTCCTCTGACCTCTCTGACTTCTCTGACCTCTCTGACTCCTCTGACCTCTCTGACCCCTCTCACTCCTCTGACCTCTCTGACCTCTCTGACTCCTCTGACCTCTCTGACCCCTCTCACTCCTCTGACCTCTCTGACCTCTCTGACTCCTCTGACCTCTCTGACTTCTCTGACCTCTCTGACCTCTCTGACTCCTCTGACCTCTCTGACTCCTCTGACCCCTCTCACTCCTCTGACCTCTCTGACCTCTCTGACCCCTCTGACCTCTCTGACCCCTCTGACCTCTCTGACTCCTCTGACCTCTCTGACTCCTCTCACTCCTCTGACCTCTCTGACCCCTCTGACCTCTCTGACCCCTCTGACCTCTTTGACTCCTCTGACCTCTCTGACCCCTCTGACCTCTCTGACTCCTCTGACTCCTCTGACTCCTCTCACTCCTCTGACCTCTCTGACCTCTCTGACTCCTCTCACTCCTCTGACCTCTCTGACCTCTCTGACTCCTCTGACTCCTCTCACTCCTCTGACCTCTCTGACCTCTCTGACCTCTCTGACTCCTCTGACTCCTCTCACTCCTCTGACCTCTCTGACCTCTCTGACTCCTCTGACTCCTCTCACTCCTCTGACCTCTCTGACCTCTCTGACTCCTCTCACTCCTCTGACCTCTCTGACTTCTCTGACCTCTCTGACTCCTCTGACCTCTCTGACCTCTCTGACTCCTCTGACCTCTCTGACCCCTCTCACTCCTCTGACCTCTCTGACCTCTCTGACTCCTCTGACCTCTCTGACTTCTCTGACCTCTCTGACTCCTCTGACCTCTCTGACTCCTCCGACCTCTCTGACCTCTCTGACTCCTCTGACCTCTCTGACTCCTCTGACCCCTCTCACTCCTCTGATCTCTGAGACCCCTCTGACCTCTCTGACCCCTCTGACCTCTCTGACTCCTCTGACCTCTCTGACTCCTCTGACCTCTCTGACTCCTCTGACCCCTCTCACTCCTCTGACCTCTCTGACCTCTCTGACCTCTTTGACCCCTCTGACCTCTCTGACTCCTCTGACCTCTCTGACTTCTCTGACCTCTCTGACTCCTCTGACCTCTCTGACCTCTCTGACTCCTCTGACCTCTCTGACCCCTCTCACTCCTCTGACCTCTCTGACCTCTCTGACTCCTCTGACCTCTCTGACCCCTCTCACTCCTCTGACCTCTCTGACCTCTCTGACTCCTCTGACCTCTCTGACTCCTCTGACCTCTCTGACTCCTCTGACCTCTCTGACTTCTCTGACCTCTCTGACCTCTCTGACTCCTCTGACCTCTCTGACTCCTCTGACCCCTCTCACTCCTCTGACCTCTCTGACCTCTCTGACCCCTCTGACCTCTCTGACCCCTCTGACCTCTCTGACCCCTCTGACCTCTCTGACTCCTCTCACTCCTCTGACCTCTCTGACCCCTCTGACCTCTCTGACCCCTCTGACCTCTCTGACTCCTCTGACCTCTCTGACCCCTCTGACCTCTCTGACTCCTCTGACTCCTCTCACTCCTCTGACCTCTCTGACCTCTCTGACCCCTCTGACCTCTCTGACTCCTCTGACCTCTCTGACCCCTCTGACCTCTCTGACTCCTCTGACTCCTCTCACTCCTCTGACCTCTCTGACCTCTCTGACTCCTCTGACTCCTCTCACTCCTCTGACCTCTCTGACCTCTCTGACTCCTCTGACTCCTCTCACTCCTCTGACCTCTCTGACCTCTCTGACCTCTCTGACTCCTCTGACTCCTCTCACTCCTCTGACCTCTCTGACCTCTCTGACTCCTCTCACTCCTCTGACCTCTCTGACTTCTCTGACCTCTCTGACTCCTCTGACCTCTCTGACCCCTCTCACTCCTATGACCTCTCTGACCTCTCTGACTCCTCTGACCTCTCTGACCCCTCTCACTCCTCTGACCTCTCTGACCTCTCTGACTCCTCTGACCTCTCTGACTTCTCTGACCTCTCTGACTCCTCTGACCTCTCTGACTCCTCTGACCTCTCTGACCTCTCTGACTCCTCTGACCTCTCTGACTCCTCTGACCCCTCTCACTCCTCTGATCTCTGAGACCCCTCTGACCTCTTTGACCCCTCTGACCTCTCTGACTCCTCTGACCTCTCTGACTTCTCTGACCTCTCTGACTCCTCTGACCCCTCTCACTCCTATGACCTCTCTGACCTCTCTGACTCCTCTGACCTCTCTGACCCCTCTCACTCCTCTGACCTCTCTGACCTCTCTGACTCCTCTGACCTCTCTGACTTCTCTGACCTCTCTGACTCCTCTGACCTCTCTGACTCCTCTGACCTCTCTGACCTCTCTGACTCCTCTGACCCCTCTCACTCCTCTGATCTCTGAGACCCCTCTGACCTCTTTGACCCCTCTGACCTCTCTGACTCCTCTGACCTCTCTGACTCCTCTGACCTCTCTGACTCCTCTGACCTCTCTGACTCCTCTGACCCCTCTCACTCCTCTGACCTCTCTGACCTCTCTGACCTCTTTGACCCCTCTGACCTCTCTGACTCCTCTGACCTCTCTGACTTCTCTGACCTCTCTGACTCCTCTGACCCCTCTCACTCCTCTGACCTCTCTGACCTCTCTGACTCCTCTGACCTCTCTGACCCCTCTCACTCCTCTGACCTCTCTGACCTCTCTGACCTCTCTGACCTCTCTGACTCCTCTGACCTCTCTGACTCCTCTGACCCCTCTCACTCCTCTGACCTCTCTGACTTCTCTGACCTCTCTGACTCCTCTGACCTCTCTGACCCCTCTCACTCCTCTGACCTCTCTGACCTCTCTGACTCCTCTGACCTCTCTGACCCCTCTCACTCCTCTGACCTCTCTGACTCCTCTGACCTCTCTGACTTCTCTGACCTCTCTGACCTCTCTGACTCCTCTGACCTCTCTGACTCCTCTGACCCCTCTCACTCCTCTGACCTCTCTGACCTCTCTGACCCCTCTGACCTCTCTGACCCCTCTGACTCCTCTCACTCCTCTGACCTCTCTGACCCCTCTGACCTCTCTGACCCCTCTGACCTCTCTGACTCCTCTGACCTCTCTGACCCCTCTGACCTCTCTGACTCCTCTGACTCCTCTCACTCCTCTGACCTCTCTGACTCCTCTGACTCCTCTCACTCCTCTGACCTCTCTGACCTCTCTGACCCCTCTGACCTCTCTGACCCCTCTGACCTCTCTGACCCCTCTGACCTCTCTGACTCCTCTGACTCCTCTCACTCCTCTGACCTCTCTGACCTCTCTGACTCCTCTGACTCCTCTCACTCCTCTGACCTCTCTGACCTCTCTGACTCCTCTGACTCCTCTCACTCCTCTGACCTCTCTGACCTCTCTGACCTCTCTGACTCCTCTGACTCCTCTCACTCCTCTGACCTCTCTGACCTCTCTGACTCCTCTGACTCCTCTCACTCCTCTGACCTCTCTGACCTCTCTGACTCCTCTCACTCCTCTGACCTCTCTGACTTCTCTGACCTCTCTGACTCCTCTGACCTCTCTGACTCCTCTGACTCCTCTAACTCCTCTGACCTCTCTGACCTCTCTGACCTCTCTGACTCCTCTCACTCCTCTGACCTCTCTGACCTCTCTGACCTCTCTGACTCCTCTCACTCCTCTTACCTCTCTGACCTCTCTGACCTCTCTGACTCCTCTGACCTCTCTGACCCCTCTGACCTCTCTGACTCCTCTGACTCCTCTCACTCCTCTGACCTCTCTGACCCCTCTGACCTCTCTGACTCCTCTGACTCCTCTCACTCCTCTGACCTCTCTGACCTCTCTGACCTCTCTGACTCCTCTCACTCCTCTGACCTCTCTGACCTCTCTGACTCCTCTGACTCCTCTCACTCCTCTGACCTCTCTGACCTCTCTGACTCCTCTGACTCCTCTCACTCCTCTGACCTCTCTGACCTCTCTGACTCCTCTCACTCCTCTGACCTCTCTGACCTCTCTGACTCCTCTGACTCCTCTCACTCCTCTCACTCCTCTGACCTCTCTGACTTCTCTGACCTCTCTGACTCCTCTGACCTCTCTGACCCCTCTCACTCCTCTGACCTCTCTGACCTCTCTGACTCCTCTGACCTCTCTGACCCCTCTCACTCCTCTGACCTCTCTGACTCCTCTGACCTCTCTGACTTCTCTGACCTCTCTGACTCCTCTGACCTCTCTGACTCCTCTGACCTCTCTGACTCCTCTGACCCCTCTCACTCCTCTGACCTCTCTGACCTCTCTGACCCCTCTGACCTCTCTGACCCCTCTGACCTCTCTGACTCCTCTGACCTCTCTGACCTCTCTGACCCCTCTCACTCCTCTGACCTCTCTGACCTCTCTGACCTCTTTGACCCCTCTGACCTCTCTGACTCCTCTGACCTCTCTGACTTCTCTGACCTCTCTGACCCCTCTCACTCCTCTGACCTCTCTGACCTCTCTGACCTCTCTGACCCCTCTCACTCCTCTGACCTCTCTGACCTCTCTGACTCCTCTGACCTCTCTGACTTCTCTTACCTCTCTGACTCCTCTGACCTCTCTGACTCCTCTGACCTCTCTGACCTCTCTGACTCCTCTGACCTCTCTGACTCCTCTGACCCCTCTCACTCCTCTGACCTCTCTGACCTCTCTGACCTCTCTGACCCCTCTGACCTCTCTGACCCCTCTGACCTCTCTGACCCCTCTGACCTCTCTGACCTCTCTGACTCCTCTGATTCCTCTCACTCCTCTGACCTCTCTGACCTCTCTGACCCCTCTGACCTCTCTGACTCCTCTGACTCCTCTCACTCCTCTGACCTCTCTGACCTCTCTGACCTCTCTGACCCCTCTGACCTCTCTGACTCCTCTGACCTCTCTGACCCCTCTGACCTCTCTGACTCCTCTGACTCCTCTCACTCCTCTGACCTCTCTGACTCCTCTGACTCCTCTCACTCCTCTGACCTCTCTGACTCCTCTGACCTCTCTGACCTCTCTGACTCCTCTGACCTCTCTGACTCCTCTGACCCCTCTCACTCCTCTGACCTCTCTGACCTCTTTGACCCCTCTGACCTCTCTGACTCCTCTGACCTCTCTGACTTCTCTGACCTCTCTGACTCCTCTGACCTCTCTGACCCCTCTCACTCCTCTGACCTCTCTGACCTCTCTGACTCCTCTGACCTCTCTGACCCCTCTCACTCCTCTGACCTCTCTGACCTCTCTGACTCCTCTGACCTCTCTGACTTCTCTGACCTCTCTGACCTCTCTGACTCCTCTGACCTCTCTGACTCCTCTGACCCCTCTCACTCCTCTGACCTCTCTGACCTCTCTGACCCCTCTGACCTCTCTGACCCCTCTGACCTCTCTGACTCCTCTGACCTCTCTGACTCCTCTCACTCCTCTGACCTCTCTGACCTCTCTGACCTCTCTGACTCCTCTCACTCCTCTTACCTCTCTGACCTCTCTGACCTCTCTGACTCCTCTGACCTCTCTGACCCCTCTGACTCCTCTGACTCCTCTCACTCCTCTGACCTCTCTGACCCCTCTGACCTCTCTGACTCCTCTCACTCCTCTGACCTCTCTGACCTCTCTGACCTCTCTGACTCCTCTCACTCCTCTGACCTCTCTGACCTCTCTAACCTCTCTGACTCCTCTGACTCCTCTCACTCCTCTGACCTCTCTGACCTCTCTGACTCCTCTGACTCCTCTCACTCCTCTGACCTCTCTGACCTCTCTGACTCCTCTCACTCCTCTGACCTCTCTGACCTCTCTGACTCCTCTGACTCCTCTGACTCCTCTCACTCCTCTGACCTCTCTGACTTCTCTGACCTCTCTGACTCCTCTGACCTCTCTGACCCCTCTCACTCCTCTGACCTCTCTGACCTCTCTGACTCCTCTGACCTCTCTGACCCCTCTCACTCCTCTGACCTCTCTGACTCCTCTGACCTCTCTGACTTCTCTGACCTCTCTGACTCCTCTGACCTCTCTGACTCCTCTGACCTCTCTTACCTCTCTGACTCCTCTGACCTCTCTGACTCCTCTGACCCCTCTCACTCCTCTGACCTCTCTGACCTCTCTGACCCCTCTGACCTCTCTGACCCCTCTGACCTCTCTGACTCCTCTGACCTCTCTGACCTCTCTGACCCCTCTCACTCCTCTGACCTCTCTGACCTCTCTGACCTCTTTGACCCCTCTGACCTCTCTGACTCCTCTGACCTCTCTGACTTCTCTGACCTCTCTGACCCCTCTCACTCCTCTGACCTCTCTGACCTCTCTGACTCCTCTGACCTCTCTGACCCCTCTCACTCCTCTGACCTCTCTGACCTCTCTGACTCCTCTGACCTCTCTGACTTCTCTTACCTCTCTGACTCCTCTGACCTCTCTGACTCCTCTGACCTCTCTGACTCCTCTGACCTCTCTGACTCCTCTGACCCCTCTCACTCCTCTGACCTCTCTGACCTCTCTGACCTTTCTGACCCCTCTGACCTCTCTGACCCCTCTGACCTCTCTGACCCCTCTGACCTCTCTGACTCCTCTGATTCCTCTCACTCCTCTGACCTCTCTGACCCCTCTGACCTCTCTGACTCCTCTGACTCCTCTCACTCCTCTGACCTCTCTGACCTCTCTGACCTCTCTGACCTCTCTGACCCCTCTGACCTCTCTGACTCCTCTGACCTCTCTGACTCCTCTGACTCCTCTCACTCCTCTGACCTCTCTGACTCCTCTGACTCCTCTCACTCCTCTGACCTCTCTGACCTCTCTGACCTCTCTGACCTCTCTGACCCCTCTGACCTCTCTGACCCCTCTGACCTCTCTGACTCCTCTGACCTCTCTGACCTCTCTGACTCCTCTGACCTCTCTGACTCCTCTGACCCCTCTCACTCCTCTGACCTCTCTGACCTCTTTGACCCCTCTGACCTCTCTGACTCCTCTGACCTCTCTGACTTCTCTGACCTCTCTGACTCCTCTGACCTCTCTGACCCCTCTCACTCCTCTGACCTCTCTGACCTCTCTGACTCCTCTGACCTCTCTGACCCCTCTCACTCCTCTGACCTCTCTGACCTCTCTGACTCCTCTGACCTCTCTGACTTCTCTGACCTCTCTGACCTCTCTGACTCCTCTGACCTCTCTGACTCCTCTGACCCCTCTCACTCCTCTGACCTCTCTGACCTCTCTGACCCCTCTGACCTCTCTGACCCCTCTGACCTCTCTGACTCCTCTGACCTCTCTGACTCCTCTCACTCCTCTGACCTCTCTGACCCCTCTGACCTCTCTGACCCCTCTGACCTCTTTGACTCCTCTGACCTCTCTGACCCCTCTGACCTCTCTGACTCCTCTGACTCCTCTGACTCCTCTCACTCCTCTGACCTCTCTGACCTCTCTGACTCCTCTCACTCCTCTGACCTCTCTGACCTCTCTGACTCCTCTGACTCCTCTGACTCCTCTCACTCCTCTGACCTCTCTGACCTCTCTGACCTCTCTGACTCCTCTGACTCCTCTCACTCCTCTGACCTCTCTGACCTCTCTGACTCCTCTGACTCCTCTCACTCCTCTGACCTCTCTGACCTCTCTGACTCCTCTCACTCCTCTGACCTCTCTGACTTCTCTGACCTCTCTGACTCCTCTGACCTCTCTGACCTCTCTGACTCCTCTGACCTCTCTGACCCCTCTCACTCCTCTGACCTCTCTGACCTCTCTGACTCCTCTGACCTCTCTGACTTCTCTGACCTCTCTGACTCCTCTGACCTCTCTGACTCCTCCGACCTCTCTGACCTCTCTGACTCCTCTGACCTCTCTGACTCCTCTGACCCCTCTCACTCCTCTGATCTCTGAGACCCCTCTGACCTCTCTGACCCCTCTGACCTCTCTGACTCCTCTGACCTCTCTGACTCCTCTGACCTCTCTGACTCCTCTGACCCCTCTCACTCCTCTGACCTCTCTGACCTCTCTGACCTCTTTGACCCCTCTGACCTCTCTGACTCCTCTGACCTCTCTGACTTCTCTGACCTCTCTGACTCCTCTGACCTCTCTGACCTCTCTGACTCCTCTGACCTCTCTGACCCCTCTCACTCCTCTGACCTCTCTGACCTCTCTGACTCCTCTGACCTCTCTGACCCCTCTCACTCCTCTGACCTCTCTGACCTCTCTGACTCCTCTGACCTCTCTGACTTCTCTGACCTCTCTGACCTCTCTGACTCCTCTGACCTCTCTGACTCCTCTGACCCCTCTCACTCCTCTGACCTCTCTGACCTCTCTGACCCCTCTGACCTCTCTGACCCCTCTGACCTCTCTGACCCCTCTGACCTCTCTGACTCCTCTCACTCCTCTGACCTCTCTGACCCCTCTGACCTCTCTGACCCCTCTGACCTCTCTGACTCCTCTGACCTCTCTGACCCCTCTGACCTCTCTGACTCCTCTGACTCCTCTCACTCCTCTGACCTCTCTGACCTCTCTGACCCCTCTGACCTCTCTGACTCCTCTGACCTCTCTGACCCCTCTGACCTCTCTGACTCCTCTGACTCCTCTCACTCCTCTGACCTCTCTGACCTCTCTGACTCCTCTGACTCCTCTCACTCCTCTGACCTCTCTGACCTCTCTGACTCCTCTGACTCCTCTCACTCCTCTGACCTCTCTGACCTCTCTGACCTCTCTGACTCCTCTGACTCCTCTCACTCCTCTGACCTCTCTGACCTCTCTGACTCCTCTCACTCCTCTGACCTCTCTGACTTCTCTGACCTCTCTGACTCCTCTGACCTCTCTGACCCCTCTCACTCCTATGACCTCTCTGACCTCTCTGACTCCTCTGACCTCTCTGACCCCTCTCACTCCTCTGACCTCTCTGACCTCTCTGACTCCTCTGACCTCTCTGACTTCTCTGACCTCTCTGACTCCTCTGACCTCTCTGACTCCTCTGACCTCTCTGACCTCTCTGACTCCTCTGACCTCTCTGACTCCTCTGACCCCTCTCACTCCTCTGATCTCTGAGACCCCTCTGACCTCTTTGACCCCTCTGACCTCTCTGACTCCTCTGACCTCTCTGACTTCTCTGACCTCTCTGACTCCTCTGACCCCTCTCACTCCTATGACCTCTCTGACCTCTCTGACTCCTCTGACCTCTCTGACCCCTCTCACTCCTCTGACCTCTCTGACCTCTCTGACTCCTCTGACTCCTCTGACCTCTCTGACTTCTCTGACCTCTCTGACTCCTCTGACCTCTCTGACTCCTCTGACCTCTCTGACCTCTCTGACCCCTCTGACCTCTCTGACTCCTCTGACCCCTCTCACTCCTCTGATCTCTGAGACCCCTCTGACCTCTTTGACCCCTCTGACCTCTCTGACTCCTCTGACCTCTCTGACTCCTCTGACCTCTCTGACTCCTCTGACCCCTCTCACTCCTCTGACCTCTCTGACCTCTCTGACCTCTTTGACCCCTCTGACCTCTCTGACTCCTCTGACCTCTCTGACTTCTCTGACCTCTCTGACTCCTCTGACCCCTCTCACTCCTCTGACCTCTCTGACCTCTCTGACTCCTCTGACCTCTCTGACCCCTCTCACTCCTCTGACCTCTCTGACCTCTCTGACTCCTCTGACCTCTCTGACTTCTCTGACCTCTCTGACTCCTCTGACCTCTCTGACCTCTCTGACTCCTCTGACCTCTCTGACTCCTCTGACCCCTCTCACTCCTCTGACCTCTCTGACCTCTCTGACCTCTCTGACCCCTCTGACCTCTCTGACCCCTCTGACCTCTCTGACCCCTCTGACCTCTCTGACTCCTCTCACTCCTCTGACCTCTCTGACCCCTAAGACCTCTCTGACCCCTCTGACCTCTCTGACTCCTCTGACCTCTCTGACCTCTCTGACTCCTCTGACTCCTCTCACTCCTCTGACCTCTCTGACCTCTCTGACTCCTCTGACTCCTCTCACTCCTCTGACCTCTCTGACCTCTCTGACTCCTCTGACTCCTCTCAATCCTCTGACCCCTCTGACCTCTCTGACTCCTCTGACCTCTCTGACCCCTCTGACTCCTCTGACTCCTCTCACTCCTCTGACCTCTCTGACCCCTCTGACCTCTCTGACTCCTCTGACTCCTCTCACTCCTCTGACCTCTCTGACCTCTCTGACCTCTCTGACCTCTCTGACCTCTCTGACCCCTCTGACCTCTCTGACCCCTCTGACCTCTCTGACTCCTCTGACCTCTCTGACCTCTCTGACTCCTCTGACCTCTCTGACTCCTCTGACCCCTCTCACTCCTCTGACCTCTCTGACAATATCTGACTCCTCTGACCTCTCTGACTCCTCTGACCTCTCTGACTCCTCTGACTCCTCTGACCTCTCTGACCTCTATGACTCCTCTAACTCCTCTGACCCCTCTCACTCCTCTGACCTCTCTGACCCCTCTGACCTCTCTGACTCCTCTGACCCCTCTCACTCCTCTGACCTCTCTGACATCTCTGACTCCTCTGACCTCTCTGACTTCTCTGACCTCTCTGACTCCTCTGACTCCTCTGACCCCTCTGACCTCTCTGACTCCTCTGACCTCTCTGACTTCTCTGACCTCTCTGACTCCTCTGACCTCTCTGACCCCTCTGACCTCTCTGACTCCTCTGACTCCTCTAACTCCTCTGACCTCTCTGACCTCTCTGACCTCTCTGACTCCTCTCACTCCTCTGACCTCTCTGACCTCTCTGACTCCTCTCACTCCTCTGACCTCTCTGACCTCTCTGACCTCTCTGACTCCTCTGACCTCTCTGACCCCTCTGACTCCTCTGACTCCTCTCACTCCTCTGACCCCTCTGACCTCTCTGACTCCTCTGACTCCTCTCACTCCTCTGACCTCTCTGACCTCTCTGACCTCTCTGACTCCTCTGACTCCTCTCACTCCTCTGACCTCTCTGACCTCTCTGACCTCTCTGACTCCTCTGACTCCTCTCACTCCTCTGACCTCTCTGACCTCTCTGACCTCTCTGACTCCTCTGACTGCTCTCACTCCTCTGACCTCTCTGACCTCTCTGACTCCTCTCACTCCTCTGACCTCTCTGACCTCTCTGACTCCTCTGACTCCTCTGACTCCTCTCACTCCTCTGACCTCTCTGACTTCTCTGACCTCTCTGACTCCTCTGACCTCTCTGACCCCTCTCACTCCTCTGACCTCTCTGACCTCTCTGACTCCTCTGACCTCTCTGACCCCTCTCACTCCTCTGACTTCTCTGACCTCTCTGACTCCTCTGACCTCTCTGACTCCTCTGACCTCTCTGACCTCTCTGACTCCTCTGACCTCTCTGACTCCTCTGACCCCTCTCACTCCTCTGACCTCTCTGACCTCTCTGACCCCTCTGACCTCTCTGACCCCTCTGACCTCTCTGACTCCTCTGACCTCTCTGACCTCTCTGACCTCTCTGACCTCTTTGACCCCTCTGACCTCTCTGACCTCTCTGACCTCTTTGACCCCTCTGACCTCTCTGACTCCTCTGACCTCTCTGACTTCTCTGACCTCTCTGACTCCTCTGACCTCTCTGACCCCTCTCACTCCTCTGACCTCTCTGACCTCTCTGACTCCTCTGACCTCTCTGACCCCTCTCACTCCTCTGACCTCTCTGACCTCTCTGACTCCTCTGACTTCTCTTACCTCTCTGACTCCTCTGACCTCTCTGACTCCTCTGACCTCTCTGACCTCTCTGACTCCTCTGACCTCTCTGACTCCTCTGACCCCTCTCACTCCTCTGACCTCTCTGACCTCTCTGACCCCTCTGACCTCTCTGACCCCTCTGACCTCTCTGACCCCTCTGACCTCTCTGACTCCTCTGACTCCTCTCACTCCTCTGACCTCTCTGACCTCTCTGACTCCTCTGACTCCTCTCACTCCTCTGACCTCTCTGACCTCTCTGACCTCTCTGACCCCTCTGACCTCTCTGACTCCTCTGACCTCTCTGACCCCTCTGACCTCTCTGACTCCTCTGACTCCTCTCACTCCTCTGACCTCTCTGACTCCTCTGACTCCTCTCACTCCTCTGACCTCTCTGACCTCTCTGACCTCTCTGACCTCTCTGACCTCTCTGACCCCTCTGACCTATCTGACCCCTCTGACCTCTCTGACTCCTCTGACCTCTGACCTCTCTGACTCCTCTGACCCCTCTCACTCCTCTGACCTCTCTGACCTCTTTGACCCCTCTGACCTCTCTGACTCCTCTGACCTCTCTGACTCCTCTCACTCCTCTGACCTCTCTGACCCCTCTGACCTCTCTGACCCCTCTGACCTCTCTGACTCCTCTGACCTCTCTGACCCCTCTGACCTCTCTGACTCCTCTCACTCCTCTGACCTCTCTGACCTCTCTGACTCCTCTGACTCCTCTCACTCCTCTGACCTCTCTGACCCCTCTGACCTCTCTGACTCCTCTGACCTCTCTGACTCCTCTGACTCCTCTCACTCCTCTGACCTCTCTGACTCCTCTGACTCCTCTCACTCCTCTGACCTCTCTGACCTCTCTGACTCCTCTCACTCCTCTGACCTCTCTGACCTCTCTGACTCCTCTGACTCCTCTCACTCCTCTGACCTCTCTGACCTCTCTGACTCCTCTGACTCCTCTCACTCCTCTGACCTCTCTGACCTCTCTGACTCCTCTCACTCCTCTGACCTCTCTGACCTCTCTGACTCCTCTCACTCCTCTGACCTCTCTGACTTCTCTGACCTCTCTGACTCCTCTGACCTCTCTGACCCCTCTCACTCCTCTGACCTCTCTGACCTCTCTGACTCCTCTGACCTCTCTGACTTCTCTGACCTCTCTGACTCCTCTGACCTCTCTGACTCCTCCGACCTCTCTGACCTCTCTGACTCCTCTGACCTCTCTGACTCCTCTGACCCCTCTCACTCCTCTGATCTCTGAGACCCCTCTGACCTCTCTGACCCCTCTGACCTCTCTGACTCCTCTGACCTCTCTGACTCCTCTGACCTCTCTGACTCCTCTGACCCCTCTCACTCCTCTGACCTCTCTGACCTCTTTGACCCCTCTGACCTCTCTGACTCCTCTGACCTCTCTGACTTCTCTGACCTCTCTGACTCCTCTGACCTCTCTGACCCCTCTCACTCCTCTGACCTCTCTGACCTCTCTGACTCCTCTGACCTCTCTGACCCCTCTCACTCCTCTGACCTCTCTGACTCCTCTGACCTCTCTGACTTCTCTGACTCCTCTGACCTCTCTGACCTCTCTGACTCCTCTGAACTCTCTGACTCCTCTGACCCCTCTCACTCCTCTGACCTCTCTGACCTCTCTGACCTCTCTGACCCCTCTGACCCCTCTGACCTCTCTGACTCCTCTCACTCCTCTGACCTCTCTGACCCCTCTGACCTCTCTGACCCCTCTGACCTCTCTGACTCCTCTGACCTCTCTGACCTCTCTGACTCCTCTGACTCCTCTCACTCCTCTGACCTCTCTGACCTCTCTGACCCCTCTGACTCCTCTGACCTCTCTGACCTCTCTGACCCCTCTGACTCCTCTCACTCCTCTGACCTCTCTGACCTCTCTGACCTCTCTGACTCCTCTGACTCCTCTCACTCCTCTGACCTCTCTGACCTCTCTGACTCCTCTGACTCCTCTCACTCCTCTGACCTCTCTGACCTCTCTGACCTCTCTGACTCCTCTGACTCCTCTGACTCCTCTGACCCCTCTGACCTCTCTGACTCCTCTGACCTCTCTGACCCCTCTGACTCCTCTGACTCCTCTCACTCCTCTGACCTCTCTGACTCCTCTGACTCCTCTCACTCCTCTGACCTCTCTGACCTCTCTGACTCCTCTGACTCCTCTCACTCCTCTGACCTCTCTGACCTCTCTGACCTCTCTGACCCCTCTGACCTCTCTGACCCCTCTGACCTCTCTGACTCCTCTGACTCCTCTCACTCCTCTGACCTCTCTGGCCTCTCTGACCTCTCTGACTCCTCTGACTCCTCTCACTCCTCTGACCTCTCTGACCTCTCTGACTCCTCTCACTCCTCTCACTCCTCTGACCTCTCTGACTTCTCTGACCTCTCTGACTCCTCTGACCTCTCTGACCCCTCTCACTCCTCTGACCTCTCTGACCTCTGACTCCTCTGACCTCTCTGACTTCTCTGACCTCTCTGACTCCTCTGACCTCTCTGACTCCTCTGACCTCTCTGACCTCTCTGACTCCTCTGACCTCTGACTCCTCTGACCCCTCTCACTCCTCTGATCTCTGAGACCCCTCTGACCTCTCTGACCCCTCTGACCTCTCTGACTCCTCTGACCTCTCTGACTCCTCTGACCTCTCTGACTCCTCTGACCTCTCTGACTCCTCTGACCTCTCTGACCTCTCTGACCTCTCTGACTCCTCTGACCTCTCTGACTCCTCTGACCCCTCTCACTCCTCTGACCTCTCTGACCTCTCTGACTCCTCTGACCTCTCTGACTCCTCTGACCCCTCTCACTCCTCTGACCTCTCTGACCTCTCTGACCTCTCTGACCCCTCTGACCCCTCTGACCTCTCTGACCCCTCTGACCCCTCTGACCTCTCTGACTCCTCTGACTCCTCTCACTCCTCTGACCTCTCTGACCTCTCTGACTCCTCTGACCTCTCTGACTCCTCTGACTCCTCTCACTCCTCTGACCTCTCTGACCCCTCTGACCTCTCTGACTCCTCTGACCTCTCTGACCCCTCTGACCTCTCTGACTCCTCTGACTCCTCTCACTCCTCTGACCTCTCTGACCTCTCTGACTCCTCTCACTCCTCTGACCTCTCTGACCTCTCTGACCTCTCTGACTCCTCTGACTCCTCTCACTCCTCTGACCTCTCTGACCCCTCTCACTCCTCTGACCCCTCTGACCCCTCTGACCTCTGTGACCCCTCTGACCTCTGTTCACAGGCAGTTGCACACCCCCACAAACCTGCTGCTGCTGTCCCTGGCCCTGTCGGACCTGCTGGTGGGGCTGGTGCTGATGCCGGGGGAGATGCTGCGGGAGTCCAGCTGCTGGCTGCTGGGGGAGCTCATGTGCGCCCTCTACCTGTACGTGGCCTACGTTGCTGTCTCGGCCTCCGTCATTGACATGGTGCTGATCTCCGTAGACCGCTACGTGGCCATCTGCGACCCGATGCACTACTCCCAGCGTGTCACAATGCGCCGTGTGTCCGGGGCCGTGGCGGGCTCCTGGACCTTCACTCTTCTGTACACGGCCCTTATCCTCAAAGACAACCTGCTGTCCCCAGAGCGGACGCGCACTTGTGTGGGCGAGTGCTTGCTGGTCTTTGATTTTGTGTTCGCTGCTGTGGACGTGTTCGTGGGTTTCATTCTGCCCGTGGGCTCCATCCTGTTAGTGGTGGCCCTGTCGCAGGCTCCGGCCATGCGCTCGCAGGTAGCGGCGCACGCATCCAAGCGGCCGCGGATGAAGGCGGCACGCAGCCTGGGAGTGCTGGTGGTCATCTTCTTGGTGTGCTTCACGCCGTTCCAGTGCTTCAGCCTGGTGGGAGGAGAGCTGCTCCACAGCCCTCAGCTCTCAGCTCCAGCAGTCCCCTGAGGGCCCTCAGCTCCAGCAGTCCCCTGAGGGCCCTCAGCTCCAGCAGTCCCCTGAGGGCCTTCAGCTCCAGCAGTCCCCTGAGGGCCTTCAGCTCCAGCAGTCCCCTGAGGGCCTTCAGCTCCAGCAGTCCCCTGAGGGCCCTCAGCTCCAGCAGTCCCCTGAGGGCCTTCAGCTCCAGCAGTCCCCTGAGGGCCTTCAGCTCCAGCAGTCCCCTGAGGGCCCTCAGCTCCAGCAGTCCCCTGAGGGCCTTCAGCTCCAGCAGTCCCCTGAGGGCCTTCAGCTCCAGCAGTCCCCTGAGGGCCTTCAGCTCCAGCAGTCCCCTGAGGGCCTTCAGCTCCAGTGAATAAAAATGTCTTTTGACTGATACGATATAATAATATGTTCAAAGTTAAATGTTATAAAAGCCCATTTGTTGCACGTACAATGTCACCTACATTTTGCAATGGTAAATATCAGGGGCCCCAACCTTTTTTGCTCCACGGACCGGAATAATGTAGGTTTTATTTTCAGGGGCCGGTGTCGTGGTCAGGTTAACGTGCGCGGAAGAGGGCGGGGCTTAGGCTTCCATTGGATTCCGCTCAGAAGACGTTCAGTGTTCAGTGCTGCACAGCAGAAGCTCTGAACGTGAGTCACATAAGGGACAGTTCCACGTGTCACTGTCTGACTCTCACAGCAACATGGCAGAAACAAGAGCCCTGCACCTGTCTCTGTGCATGAGGCGCTCCCATCAGGACTGATGGAGAACAATGGCACCCGCACTGATGGAGAACAATGGCACCCGCACTGATGGAGAACAATGGCACCCGCACTGATGGAGAACAATGGCACCCGCACTGATGGAGAACAATGGCACCCGCACTGATGGAGAACAATGGCACCCGCACTGATGGAGAACAATGGCACCCGCACTGATGGAGAACAATGGCACCCGCACTGATGGAGAACAATGGCACCCGCACTGATGGAGAACAATGGCACCCGCACTGATGGAGAACAATGGCACCCGCACTGATGGAGAACAATGGCACCCGCACTGATGGAGAACAATGGCACCCGCACTGATGGAGAACAATGACACCCGCACTGTGTTCAAGTCCAGTTGGCTGTACTTTTGTCTTGTCACGTGAAGCAGCTCAGACTCTTGTCAAAGTAAAAACAGGTGATCACATAGTTGAAGAATGTTGGTCCAGGAGACGTGTCCAAGATCCCGTCTCCTCCTCGTCTGCTCCTCGTCTCCTCCTCGTCTGCTCCTCGTCGGCTCCTCGTCGGCTCCTCGTCTGCTCCTCGTCTCCTCCTCGTCTCCTCCTCGTCTGCTCCTCGTCTGCTCCTCGTCTCCTCCTCGTCTGCTCCTCGTCTGCTCCTCGTCTCCTCCTCGTCTGCTCCTCGTCTGCTCCTCGTCTCCTCCTCGTCTGCTCCTCGTCTGCTCCTCGTCTCCTCCTCGTCTGCTCCTCGTCTCCTCCTCGTCTGCTCCTCGTCTCCTCCTCGTCTGCTCCTCGTCTGCTCCTCGTCTCCTCCTCGTCTGCTCCTCGTCTGCTCCTCATCTCCTCCTCGTCTGCTCCTCGTCTGCTCCTCGTCTCCTCCTCGTCTGCTCCTCGTCTCCTCCTCGTCTGCTCCTCGTCTGCTCCTCGTCTCCTCCTCGTCGGCTCCTCGTCTCCTCCTCGTCTGCTCCTCGTCTCCTCCTCGTCTGCTCCTCGTCTCCTCCTCGTCTGCTCCTCGTCTGCTCCTCGTCTCCTCCTCGTCTGCTCCTCGTCTGCTCCTCGTCTGCTCCTCGTCTGCTCCTCGTCTGCTCCTCGTCTGCTCCTCGTCTCCTCCTCGTCTGCTCCTCGTCTGCTCCTCGTCTCCTCCTCGTCTGCTCCTCGTCGGCTCCTCGTCGGCTCCTCGTCTCCTCCTCGTCTGCTCCTCGTCTCCTCCTCATCTGCTCCTCGTCTGCTCCTCGTCTCCTCCTCGTCTCCTCCTCGTCTGCTCCTCGTCGGCTCCTCGTCTGCTCCTCGTCTGCTCCTCGTCGGCTCCTCGTCGGCTCCTCGTCTCCTCCTCGTCTCCTCCTCGTCGGCTCCTCGTCTGCTCCTCGTCTCCTCCTCGTCTCCTCCTCGTCTGCTCCTCGTCTGCTCCTCGTCTCCTCCTCGTCTGCTCCTCGTCTGCTCCTCGTCTCCTCCTCGTCTGCTCCTCGTCTGCCTCCTCGTCTCCTCCTCGTCTCCTCCTCGTCTCCTCCTCGTCTGCTCCTCGTCTCCTCCTCGTCTGCTCCTCGTCGGCTCCTCGTCTGCTCCTCGTCTCCTCCTCGTCTGCTCCTCGTCGGCTCCTCGTCTGCTCCTCGTCTGCTCCTCGTCTGCTCCTCGTCGGCTCCTCGTCGGCTCCTCGTCTGCTCCTCGTCTCCTCCTCGTCTGCTCCTCGTCTCCTCCTCGTCTCCTCCTCGTCTGCTCCTCGTCTGCTCCTCGTCTCCTCCTCGTCTGCTCCTCGTCTGCTCCTCGTCTCCTCCTCATCTGCTCCTCGTCTCCTCCTCGTCTGCTCCTCGTCTCCTCCTCGTCTGCTCCTCGTCTGCTCCTCGTCTGCTCCTCGTCTCCTCCTCGTCGGCTCCTCGTCTCCTCCTCGTCTGCTCCTCGTCTCCTCCTCGTCTGCTCCTCGTCTCCTCCTCGTCTGCTCCTCGTCTGCTCCTCGTCTCCTCCTCGTCTGCTCCTCGTCTGCTCCTCGTCTGCTCCTCGTCTGCTCCTCGTCTGCTCCTCGTCTGCTCCTCGTCTCCTCCTCGTCTGCTCCTCGTCTGCTCCTCGTCTCCTCCTCGTCTGCTCCTCGTCGGCTCCTCGTCGGCTCCTCGTCTCCTCCTCGTCTGCTCCTCGTCTGCTCCTCGTCTGCTCCTCGTCTCCTCCTCGTCTGCTCCTCGTCGGCTCCTCGTCGGCTCCTCGTCTGCTCCTCGTCTCCTCCTCGTCTGCTCCTCGTCTCCTCCTCGTCTGCTCCTCGTCTCCTCCTCGTCTGCTCCTCGTCTGCTCCTCGTCTCCTCCTCGTCTGCTCCTCGTCTGCTCCTCGTCTCCTCCTCGTCTGCTCCTCGTCTCCTCCTCGTCTGCTCCTCGTCTGCTCCTCGTCTGCTCCTCGTCTCCTCCTCGTCGGCTCCTCGTCTCCTCCTCGTCTGCTCCTCGTCTCCTCCTCGTCTGCTCCTCGTCTGCTCCTCGTCTCCTCCTCGTCTGCTCCTCGTCTGCTCCTCGTCTGCTCCTCGTCTGCTCCTCGTCTCCTCCTCGTCTGCTCCTCGTCTGCTCCTCGTCTCCTCCTCGTCTGCTCCTCGTCGGCTCCTCGTCGGCTCCTCGTCTCCTCCTCGTCTGCTCCTCGTCTGCTCCTCGTCTGCTCCTCGTCTCCTCCTCGTCTGCTCCTCGTCTGCTCCTCACTTGGTCTTTTCCCCTTTGCAAAAACGCTCTCCAAAGACTTTTGTTTTTTACTCATTTTCGCTTGTGGTTCTACTTTTGGGCAGCGCGTTTGATGCAACGCGTCTGCCATGATGTATCATGTATAATATATGTATTATACATGTATTATACATGTATAATACATATATTATACATGTATAATGCAGTATCAGTTGTTCTCACGCAGGACAAGAGCAGATATAATAATATACTTCATTATATTTCATTATATTTCAGTCTTCAGTATCAGCTTGAAGCACATGGCACTTGTTCAGCAGCAGCGACTTGTTCCTCAGAGACATTTACTTCATTTCTCCAGAGCTTCTGCTTCTTCCACGATCACATGGATCAAACGCTTCAGAGGAAAGTCGCTCCTCGTGGCATTTGTTCCTGCGCCGCTGAGTTCGGCTTGTGGTTATTGGACTCGCACAGATCCAGCGGAACTGAGGTACTTTTACTCTAAAGTACCGCTAAAGTACTGCTTTTCCGCTGACTTTTGGGGGTCGAGTTAGGCTACCGGAGCCGGGCGGCGCTAAGCTAAGCTAAGCTAAGCTAAAACGCTGCTTCAGGCTGGAACTGTTGCAGACTAATAGGAAATCATTGATAAATAAGGCCTGTAATATTAAAGGGACAATGCACGGACGTTAAAGGAGAGGGTTTGAAGTTGTGGCAAAACAAAGAGTGAAATAGATGGTCACAGTCTCTGGCCAATGACAGAGCAGCATCTGCTCTTATATTAGCTAAAGCTGAAATGTATGGTAACTGTAACTGGATGGTAAATATGTGATTTGTTAACATGAAAATAAAATGTCACTTAACTCTTTGTGTAGATTGTTACCGTTAACGATTAGTGTAATGAACATTTCTTAAATCTAAGGTTGTTCTTATGTCAGTGTGACAGTGTGAGGAGGGGAGGGGCTTATCTCAATGACATGCAAATGAGCACATTTGTTTGAGTAAGGATTTCAGAGGTGTAACATTCAAATGACCACAATTTATTCAAATATGATCAGATGTACCTGAGACATCATTGTACAGCTTTCAAACACTTTCAGAATCTGTGAAGAACTCAAAATGTCTCTAAGGGATTTGGTCCTGGTTTATCCTCAGCTGCTCAGATCCACAGACAGGCACCGGTCCCGGTCCGCGGCCCGGTGGTTGGGGACCCCTGCTGTAAATGATATAAAGCTTAAAATGAAGCATTTCCCTCATCACCTTGAACTTTAGCAGTAGCAGGTGGTGGTTAGTATTTTTAATTTCTAAATTATGATTCGATAATGACAAAGTCAATACAGAGCGCATTTTGAAATCAATATCATTATATTTAATTCATTATTCCAATGAATTAAAACAGTTCCTGGTCTTAGCTCAGTCTGTTGGATTCATCTGTCAATTTTACTCTACGTGAAGAAGAAATATAGTAACTAGAAAACAAGGCTTCAACTGGGGCCCCTGGAAGGAGGAGCCATGACCAGTGCAGGCTCATTAAACCACTCCCACTGCGCAGCGTCCAGAAACAACCCTGACCACTGAAACCCCGACCACTGAACACTTTGAATGAATCAGCTCTTCACAAGGGAGAAGGCCTAAAACTCTGATGCACGCGCCCCTGAAGTGCACACTCCCCTGAAGTGCACGCTCCCCTGAAGTGCACGCTCCCCTGAAGTGCACGCTCCCCTGAAGTGCACGCTCCCCTGAAGTGCACGCTCCCCTGAAGTGCACGCGCCCCTGAAGTGCACACTCCCCTGAAGTGCACACGCCCCTGAAGTGCACACGCCCCTGAAGTGCACGCTCCCCTGAAGTGCACACGCCCCTGAAGTGCACGCTCCCCTGAAGTGCACACGCCCCTGAAGTGCACACACCCCTGAAGTGCACACACCCCTGAAGTGCACACACCCCTGAAGTGCACACTCCCCTGAAGTGCACGAGCCCCTGAAGTGCACGCGCCCCTGAAGTGCACACTCCCCTGAAGTGCATGAGCCCCTGAAGTGCACGCGCCCCTGAAGTGCATGCGCCCCCGAAGTGCACGCGCCCCCGAAGTGCACGCGCCCCTGAAGTGCACACTCCCCTGAAGTGCACGAGCCCCTGAAGTGCACGCGCCCCTGAAGTGCACGCGCCCCCGAAGTGCACGCGCCCCCGAAGTGCACGCGCCCCTGAAGTGCACACTCCCCTGAAGTGCACACGCCCCTGAAGTGCACGCTCCCCTGAAGTGCACGCGCCCCTTAAGTGCACGCTCCCCTGAAGTGAACACGCCCCTGAAGTGCACGCTCCCCTGAAGTGCACGCGCCCCTGAAGTGCACACGCCCCTGAAGTGCACGCTCCCCTGAAGAGCACACACCCCTGAAGTGCACACTCCCCTGAAGTGCACACGCCCCTGAAGTGCACGCTCCCCTGAAGTGCACACGCCCCTGAAGTGCACGCTCCCCTGAAGTGCACACTCCCCTGAAGTGCACACGCCCCTGAAGTGCACGCTCCCCTGAAGTGCACACGCCCCCGAAGTGCACGCGCCCCTGAAGTGCACACTCCCCTGAAGTGCACACGCCCCTGAAGTGCACGCTCCCCTGAAGTGCACGCGCCTCTGAAGTGCACGCTCCCCTGAAGTGCACACGCCCCTGAAGTGCACGCTCCCCTGAAGTGCACGCGCCCCTGAAGTGCACACGCCCCTGAAGTGCAAGCTCCCCTGAAGTGCACGTGCCCCTGAAGTGCACACGCCCCTGAAGTGCACGCTCCCCTGAAGTGCACGTGCCCCTGAAGTGCACACACCCCTGAAGTGCACACACCCCTGAAGTGCACGCGCCCCTGAAGTGCACGCTCCCCTGAAGTGCACGCGCCCCTGAAGTGCACACGCCCCTGAAGTGCACGCTCCCCTGAAGTGCACACTCCCCTGAAGTGCACACGCCCCTGAAGTGCACGCTCCCCTGAAGTGCACATGCCCCCGAAGTGCACGCGCCCCTGAAGTGCACACTCCCCTGAAGTGCACACGCCCCTGAAGTGCACGCTCCCCTGAAGTGCACGCGCCTCTGAAGTGCACGCTCCCCTGAAGTGCACACGCCCCTGAAGTGCACGCTCCCCTGAAGTGCACGCGCCCCTGAAGTGCACACGCCCCTGAAGTGCAAGCTCCCCTGAAGTGCACGCGCCCCTGAAGTGCACACGCCCCTGAAGTGCACGCTCCCCTGAAGTGCACGTGCCCCTGAAGTGCACACACCCCTGATGTGCACACACCCCTGAAGTGCACGCGCCCCTGAAGTGCACGCGCCCCTGAAGTGCACGCGCCCCTGAAGTGCACGCTCCCCTGAAGTGCACACGCCCCTGAAGTGCACGCGCCCCTGAAGTGCACGCTCCCCTGAAGTGCACACGCCCCTGAAGTGCACACGCCCCTGAAGTGCACACACCCCTGAAGTGCACACTCCCATGAAGTGCACGAGCCCCTGAAGTGCACGCGCCCCTGAAGTGCACGCGCCCCCGAAGTGCACGCGCCCCCGAAGTGCACGCGCCCCTGAAGTGCACACTCCCCTGAAGTGCACACGCCCCTGAAGTGCACGCTCCCCTGAAGTGCACGCGCCCCTGAAGTGCACATGCCCCTGAAGTGCACGCTCCCCTGAAGTGCACGCGCCCCTGAAGTGCACGCGCCCCTGAAGTGCACGCTCCCCTGAAGTGCACGCTCCCCTGAAGTGCACGCTCCCCTGAAGTGCACGTGCCCCTGAAGTGCACACACCCCTGAAGTGCACACACCCCTGAAGTGCACGCGCCCCTGAAGTGCACGCTCCCCTGAAGTGCACGCGCCCCTGAAGTGCACGCTCCCCTGAAGTGCACGCTCCCCTGAAGTGCACGCGCCCCTGAAGTGCACGCGCCCCTGAAGTGCACGCTCCCCTGAAGTGCACGCTCCCCTGAAGTGCACGCTCCCCTGAAGTGCACGTGCCCCTGAAGTGCACACACCCCTGAAGTGCACACACCCCTGAAGTGCACGCGCCCCTGAAGTGCACGCTCCCCTGAAGTGCACGCGCCCCTGAAGTGCACGCTCCCCTGAAGTGCACGCGCCCCTGAAGTGCACGCTCCCCTGAAGTGCACGCTCCCCTGAAGTGCACGCGCCCCTGAAGTGCACGCGCCCCTGAAGTGCACGCGCCCCTGAAGTGCACGCGCCCCTGAAGTGCACGCGCCCCTGAAGTGCACGCGCCCCTGAAGTGCACGCGCCCCTGAAGTGCACGCTCCCCTGAAGTGTAAATAAATAAATGAGCTGCTGTTAAAAGTGAGTAAAAGTGAGAAGAGGAGCCTCATATGGATCATGTAAATGCAGCGGCAGATGAAAGATAATGATCTGTTATTGAGGAATGGACTTCTGAAGAGAACATGAGGACAACATGAGTGTGGACAAGAGGACAAGAGGACAAGTGGACAGCACCACCCCGGAGCTGTCCACAGGTGCAGTTTATAATCTTTCTTTCTTCTCTTCATGTTTGCCCAGGTCAAAGGTCGTCGTGATAAAACTCACACGAGCTGCACAGCAGCTTCAGTCACATGACCAAATGCACCCTTTTTATTGGTTGGAGAGTGTAAAGCATGACAGTGTACAGTTTCATACAAAAAGGCCTGGCACAGTGTAGAAAATGACACGCGTGTGTGTGTGTGTCTCTGTGTGTGTGTGTGTATGTGTGTCTGTGTCTCGTGTTTCACTCTGAATAACACAAGCTACAAAACAATGACTGATATTTGTATTATTTATATATATATAGAAAATATAGTGTGTATTCAGTCCTGCTGCTCAGAGTCATGTTTGTACAGATGCTTCCTGAAGGACACACACACACACACACACACACACACACATACACGCGCGCACACACACACTCTCTCACACACACACACATACATTTCCTGAGAGAGCCGGGAATAGAGGAGAGCAGGGTCCAGGAGACAGGCAGGGCGGGGCTTCAGATGGCACAGTCGTCCTGGGGGGCGGGGCTTCAGACGGGACAGTGGTCCTGGTGGGCGGGGCTTCAGATGGCACAGTGGTGCTGAGGGGCGGGGCTTCAGATGGCACAGTCGTCCTGGGGGGCGGGGCTTCAGATGGCACAGTGGTGCTGAGGGGCGGGGCTTCAGATGGCACAGTGGTGCTGAGGGGCGGGGCTTCAGATGGCACAGTGGTCCTGGTGGGCGGGGCTTCAGATGGCACAGTGGTGCTGAGGGGCGGGGCTTCAGATGGCACAGTGGTCCTGGTGGGCGGGGCTTCAGATGGCACAGTGGTGCTGAGGGGCGGGGCTTCAGATGGCACAGTCGTCCTGGTGGGCGGGGCTTCAGATAGCACAGTGGTCCTGGTGGGCGGGGCTTCAGATGGCACAGTCGTCCTGGTGGGCGGGGCTTCAGATGGCACAGTAGTACTGGTGGGCGGGGCTTCAGATGGCACAGTGGTGCTGAGGGGTGGGGCTTCAGATGGCACAGTCGTCCTGGTGGGCGGGGCTTCAGATAGCACAGTGGTCCTGGTGGGCGGGGCTTCAGATGGCACAGTCGTCCTGGTGGGCGGGGCTTCAGATGGCACAGTAGTACTGGTGGGCGGGGCTTCAGATGGCACAGTGGTGCTGAGGGGTGGGGCTTCAGATGGCACAGTCGTCCTGGTGGGCGGGGCTTCAGATGGCACAGTAGTACTGGTGGGCGGGGCTTCAGATGGCACAGTGGTGCTGAGGGGCGGGGCTTCAGATGGCACAGTGGTCCTGGTGGGCGGGGCTTCAGATGGCACAGTGGTCCTGGTGGGCGGGGCTTCAGATGGCACAGTGGCCCTGGTGGGCGGGGCTTCAGATGGCACAGTCGTCCTGGTGGGCGGGGTTGAAGGCGTGGCTCCTCAGCTGTTCCAGGCAGTAGACCAGGATGAGTGTGCCGGTCAGGTGCCTCCAGCGTTTGGTGATGGGGTTCTTCATGCGGTCCAGGCCCAGGTGCAGCTCCTGAAGCATGTCCCGGTAACTGTCTCCAATCTGCGCCGCCCACGTCACCAGGAAGTCATAGGCCGGCTTCCACATGGCCTGGACACAAATGGGGACAAGATAATCATTTACTATAGCAAACAAGTCAAGTGATTCAACCAGTGATTCTGTTTCTAAAACTGTCCACCACCTTGCACCTGTCTGTCCTACCTCACTGTCCACCACTCCACTCCTGTCCCGGTGCGGGGCCTCATAAGCGTCCATCTGTTGCCTTGACACTTTGGCCAGTTTCTCTGCCAGCTCCCTCCAGCGACCAGCCACCTCCACTGCAGTGGTCAGCAGCACAAAGTCCATGATGAGGCGTGCTACCAGACCCTGGCAGTCCAGCTTCAGCAGGGCCTGTGGACCAGAGCGCACACTCAGACAACAGAAGACATGTCCACATGTCCATTAGGTGAACACCACCAGCCCTGTTCACACATCGAGCCTGCCAGACTTTCAACCAACTTTACACTCCAAAGAAAGATTTGTGCTACAGGTTTAACCACATGTTACCCAGAATAATCGTCCATGTCTCTACTTTCATTCAAAAAAATAATTAATATTGTATATTATTGATCTGTTTTTGAAGACATTTGAAAAATCGCAGTTTTAGGACTTCCGAGATGTTGGCGGTTTAGTTCGGGTGAGTCCCGTGGGCCCGTAAGCAGTCAAATCTCCGGCGGGCCCGGGGTTTGAATTAGGAGGGGGCCCGCCGTGCCCCTGTAGCTAAATTCCTCGAAAAAAATCAAGATTTAACTAGTAATTTGGCCATATTTGGGGTATTTTCATCGCTTAAGTTTCGTTTTGATAGACATGCCCACTTCGCAGTCTTCTCGCTTCTCATTGGCCGAGCGGTCTCCGTGATCTAATGTCGATGAAAGCGGGCATCTGATTGGGCGCTGCGTTCGGTTGCGTTCGGTTGTACTCGGAAATGCTCCGTCTAATTTTGCGCCACAAGTGATATCGAGGTTGGCGGGCGTCAATCTCCTCAGTTCACAATTCAATCTTTTTAAAGTTGTTTGCAACAAAAGCTGTAATTTTGCACATTAGGGACAATGTCAATGTGGAAGTATCCAAGGGCCCCAAGGGCCCCGCCCCCTTTGGAGCTGTTAGCATCGGGGCAATGTTTATATGTTAGTAGTTTATTTTGTAGGCTGTGATTTTATATATTCCACAAGATCTCCTTGTGTCAAATGCTGTAAACAGTATTTATTTTGTATCTAGGTCTTAATTCTGCTTCCGAAGAGTGCACATGCTTTTTTGCTCGCTCCGCTTGCTCTCAAATCAAATCAAATCAAATCAAATCAAATCAATTTATTTTTGTAAGGCCCAAAATCACAACAACAGTTGCCTCTGAGGGCCACAGGGAGAAATGAATCAACAATGTCTGTGGTGGCGATGGAGTCAGACAATGTCTGTGGTGGCGAGGGACGATGTCCCAGGGTCCTCTGTCCTTAGACTCTCCTTCTCGGCCAGGAAAAACTACCAAAAAAAAAAACTATCGCTGCTTTCCTTATTTATTTTGCTTTTTAATCAGTTTTTGTTGTCCAAACATTTTTGCTTTAGACTTTTTCAAGTAAACCAAGGATTTTAAGAACATTTTTACAGTTTTAACGACATATCTGACGCCAGCGACATGTCCGGGAGAAGAAGAGAGAAAGACTGTGAACGCTGTCGGAAATATCAACAAGAAATTAGTGAGCTGAAAACACGGATATTTGTTTTGGAATCTAAAAAAGTTCTTCACGATACAATTCCTGTGTCAACCGATGGTAAGAAGAGCACACTTTTTACAAGAAAAACTGCTACTTTCAACCTAAACTGCAGTGACTCTGTGTCGTTTCCAAAACTGTCTAAAAACCAGAAAGACCAGGCTGTTTCTTAGAACAAACTTGGAGCAAAGCCTAAACGATACAAAGATAACGTGAAGTCACCTAAAATACAGCTCACAAACAGATTTCTACCACTTTCAGAGATGGAATTAAATGAAAAAATGAAAGATGACGTGGCCAAAATACAGCGAGGAGGATCTGTGCCAGGAGCCAAGGTCATGCAGATTGTTTTGGTTGGGGACGGCGCGATAAGTCATGTGACGCATGAAAAGATAAACACACATTCTTTTCCAAGCGCCACTGTTTCTGAGATAACGTCACTCCTTCCAAATATTATGGCTAAGCATGGAGGAGCTAAACAGCTGATTGTGCACGTGGGTGCAGTGGACATGCGGCGGGAACAGACTGAAGTTTTGAAAAAAGACTTCTTGAAGTTATTCGACGTGCTTGATAAAATGGAAATCAAAACATTCATAAGTGGACCTCTTCCAAACATCGACAGGAGCATAAACAAGTTTAGCCGGCTTCTTCAGCTGAACACATGGGTGTCCAAAGAGTGCTCCCCGAGAGGACTACACTACATTGAGAACTTCTATCTATTCTGGAAACGAGAGGACCTGTTTAAGAGAAATGGCCCCCACCTATGCAGAGGTGGAGTGAGGGTGCTGACAGAGAACCTGCTCCACGCTCTGAGGCATTGGACTGGGCCTGGACAGGGTCCTGAGCAGATAGTTAGAGAAGAGAGGCATGAGAGAAAAATTCCTGCTCCATCAGCCAGAGACCGAGCCAATGTTTCAACATCAAAAGCACCACAACCTCAGCCTGCACCAAAGGATTCATCAGCAGCTGCTCCACCACCACCAGCAAAGGATTCAGCTCCAGCTGCTCCACATTCACCTCCACCGCCTCCAGCAAAGGAACAGTCTTCAAAGGCCTTGGACCCATCTGTGACAAGCCCAACAACATCCCTGTCATCGCCCCTGCCTTCACACCAGCCCTGGGTTCCCCCTGTAACATCTACTCCCACTAAAGATTCATCATTCTCCTTCTCATCTCCACTCTCACCCAGGGGCCTTCCCAGCCATTTTGAAAGTCTGATCAAATCAGGCATTAAGATGGCTCCACTCACGCCCAATATAGCAAGGGCTATGTCTTCCCTGCACAAGCCGACTACACCAACAAAAGCCCCAACACCCACCCCCCCCTCGCCTCTCACCTGGTCCCAAACTCTCCTTGGCTACAAAAGCCCCACCACCCATCCAACCTCGCCTTTCACCTGGTATCTCCCATAGCTAGGATGCACTGGGTCTCAGCGTTGCCGGGACTTATTGTCACATTAAAAATCAAACCAACCCGGGGCCCTATGTAAAAAGAGCCCCCCCTAGTGCTATTTCTGTAGTCACATCATCACACAGATGGAAAAACAAAATGCGAGTCAGGCCCAATCTGAGAAATGTGATTCATATTCCCTGTGAAAAGATAAAGCCCAGTCCCACTGAAACTAGTCTGAAACTTGCTGTGCTAAATGTCAGATCCTTATGTAACAAATCTCTCTTAATGAATAATTGTATTTCTTCTTATAATCTTGATTTTATGTTTTTAACTGAAACATGGCTTGACAAAAACACAGGAAATGTAGTTCTGATAGAATCTGCTCCACCCAACTTTAAGTTTGAATCTGAAACACGAGAAAACAAAAAAGGGGGTGGAGTCTGTGCTGTCTTTAGAGATGAAATAATTACCCGCAGGTTGTCTTTTGGGGTGTTTTCATCATTTGAGTATGTATCCTTTAAAATGGAGCTAAAACGGTCTCCATCCATTCTCTTCATTGTTTTATACAAGCCTCTCCAGCACTGCCAAAGTTTTATTGAGGATTTTACTGAAATGTTTCCGTCGTATGCACAGACTTTGATGGTTTGGTCATTACAGGTGATTTCAATGTGCATGTTGATAATATTTGTGACAGAAACGCTAAAGAGCTTGATGCTGTCCTTGAAACCTTCAGTCTTACTCAGCATGTGAGAGGCCCCACCCACAGCAAAGGACACACTCTAGATCTCATAATTACAAAGGGGGTAAATATTTCAAATGTTAATGTGATCGATGTTGCTCTGTCTGATCATTTCTGTGTCTTCTTTGACCTGTCTGTTTCTCCCAAACCTCCGGTTGGTCCTGCAGTTGTTCAGAGGAGACACATAAGTGATGGCACAGGTGCACTGTTTATGGAAATGATAAACTTTGAAAATGTCTCTAATGTAAATTATTTGTTGAACTCTGTTACATCTAGTGTTTTGAATGTTCTGGACACCGTTGCCCCTATGAAGGCTAAAATGGTTAAAAATAAGCAGAAGGCGCCCTAAACTGGTTAAGGTCCTATCTGGAAGACAGGAAGTACTTTGTTGAAATTGGTAGCTGTGTCTCAGACCACATGACCCTGACCTGTGGAGTGCCCCAAGGGTCAGTCCTGGGTCCCCTTCTGTTCAACCTCTACATGCTGCCGTTAGGTCAGTTGATACGCAGTGAAAATGTGTCCTATCACAATGATGCAGACGAGTCAGATCTATGTTTCACTATCGGCAGGTGACTATGGACCAGTAGATTCACTCTGTCACTGCATCCAACAGATCAGTGTGTGGAGCAAAACAACTTTCTCCAGCTGAACTCAGACAAGACTGAAATAATCGTTTTTGGACCACAGAAACAAAGAGAAAGTGTTAGCGGTCACCTCCAGAGTCTCGCTCTAAAACCTACAAACTAAATTAGAAATCTGGAGGTAATAATGGACTCAGACTTGAACTTTAATAGCCACGTCAAATCAATAACATCAGCAGCTTTTTACCATCTAAAAACATTGCCAAAATCAAAAATATAGTGTCAAAACCAGATTTAGAGAGACTTATCCGTGCGTTTGTCTCCAGTAGATTAGACTACTGTAACGGCCGCTCACTGGTCTCTCCAAACGAGCTGTAAAACAGCTGCAGTACATCCAGAACGCTGCTGCTCGGGTCCTGACCAGAACCAGGAAGTATGATCACATTAGTCCTGTTCTCAGGTCTCTGCACTGCCCCCTGTGGCTCAGAGAAGAGACTTTAAAGCAGCTCTGCTTGTGTACAAGTCTCTCCATGGCCTAGCACCAAAGTACATCTTGGATATGTTAGTGCCATATGAACCATCTCGGACTCTGAGGACCTCAGGGACCGGCCTCCTGCTGGTGCCAGAGTCAGGACTAAACATGGACCGGCCTCCTGCTGGTGCCAGAGTCAGGACTAAACATGGACCGGCCTCCTGCTGGTGCCAGAGTCAGGACTAAACATGGAGCGGCCTCCTGCTGGTGCCAGAGTCAGGACTAAACATGGACCGGCCTCCTGCTGGTGCCAGAGTCAGGACTAAACATGGAGCGGCCTCCTGCTGGTGCCAGAGTCAGGACTAAACATGGACCGGCCTCCTGCTGGTGCCAGAGTCAGGACTAAACATGGACCGGCCTCCTGCTGGTGCCAGAGTCAGGACTAAACATGGACCGGCCTCCTGCTGGTGCCAGAGTCAGGACTAAACATGGACCGGCCTCCTGCTGGTGCCAGAGTCAGGACTAAACATGGACCGGCCTCCTGCTGGTGCCAGAGTTAGGACTAAACATGGACCGGCCTCCTGCTGGTGTCAAGAGTCAGGACTAAACATGGACCGGCCTCCTGCTGGTGCCAGAGTCAGGACTAAACATGGACCGGCCTCCTGCTGGTGCCAGAGTCAGGACTAAACATGGACCGGCCTCCTGCTGGTGCCAGAGTCAGGACTAAACATGGAGCGGCCTCCTGCTGGTGCCAGAGTCAGGACTAAACATGGAGCGGCCTCCTGCTGGTGCCAGAGTCAGGACTAAACATGGACCGGCCTCCTGCTGGTGCCAGAGTCAGGACTAAACATGGACCGGCCTCCTGCTGGTGCCAGAGTCAGGACTAAACATGGACCGGCCTCCTGCTGGTGCCAGAGTCAGGACTAAACATGGAGCGGCCTCCTGCTGGTGCCAGAGTCAGGACTAAACATGGACCGGCCTCCTGCTGGTGCCAGAGTCAGGACTAAACATGGACCGGCCTCCTGCTGGTGCCAGAGTTAGGACTAAACATGGACCGGCCTCCTGCTGGTGTCAAGAGTCAGGACTAAACATGGACCGGCCTCCTGCTGGTGCCAGAGTCAGGACTAAACATGGAGCGGCCTCCTGCTGGTGCCAGAGTCAGGACTAAACATGGAGCGGCCTCCTGCTGGTGCCAGAGTCAGGACTAAACATGGACCGGCCTCCTGCTGGTGCCAGAGTCAGGACTAAACATGGAGCGGCCTCCTGCTGGTGCCAGAGTCAGGACTAAACATGGACCGGCCTCCTGCTGGTGCCAGAGTCAGGACTAAACATGGACCGGCCTCCTGCTGGTGCCAGAGTCAGGACTAAACATGGACCGGCCTCCTGCTGGTGCCAGAGTCAGGACTAAACATGGACCGGCCTCCTGCTGGTGCCAGAGTCAGGACTAAACATGGACCGGCCTCCTGCTGGTGCCAGAGTCAGGACTAAACATGGACCGGCCTCCTGCTGGTGCCAGAGTTAGGACTAAACATGGACCGGCCTCCTGCTGGTGTCAAGAGTCAGGACTAAACATGGACCGGCCTCCTGCTGGTGCCAGAGTCAGGACTAAACATGGAGCGGCCTCCTGCTGGTGCCAGAGTCAGGACTAAACATGGAGCGGCCTCCTGCTGGTGCCAGAGTCAGGACTAAACATGGACCGGCCTCCTGCTGGTGCCAGAGTCAGGACTAAACATGGAGCGGCCTCCTGCTGGTGCCAGAGTCAGGACTAAACATGGACCGGCCTCCTGCTGGTGCCAGAGTCAGGACTAAACATGGACCGGCCTCCTGCTGGTGCCAGAGTCAGGACTAAACATGGACCGGCCTCCTGCTGGTGCCAGAGTCGGGACTAAACATGGACCGGCCTCCTGCTGGTGCCAGAGTCAGGACTAAACATGGACCGGCCTCCTGCTGGTGCCAGAGTCAGGACTAAACATGGACCGGCCTCCTGCTGGTGTCAAGAGTCAGGACTAAACATGGACCGGCCTCCTGCTGGTGCCAGAGTCAGGACTAAACATGGACCGGCCTCCTGCTGGTGCCAGAGTCAGGACTAAACATGGACCGGCCTCCTGCTGGTGCCAGAGTCAGGACTAAACATGGAGCGGCCTCCTGCTGGTGCCAGAGTAAGGACTAAACATGGACCGGCCTCCTGCTGGTGCCAGAGTCAGGACTAAACATGGACCGGCCTCCTGCTGGTGCCAGAGTCAGGACTAAACATGGACCGGCCTCCTGCTGGTGCCAGAGTCAGGACTAAACATGGACCGGCCTCCTGCTGGTGCCAGAGTCAGGACTAAACATGGACCGGCCTCCTGCTGGTGCCAGAGTCAGGACTAAACATGGACCGGCCTCCTGCTGGTGCCAGAGTCAGGACTAAACATGGACCGGCCTCCTGCTGGTGCCAGAGTCGGGACTAAACATGGACCGGCCTCCTGCTGGTGCCAGAGTCAGGACTAAACATGGACCGGCCTCCTGCTGGTGCCAGAGTCAGGACTAAACATGGACCGGCCTCCTGCTGGTGTCAAGAGTCAGGACTAAACATGGACCGGCCTCCTGCTGGTGCCAGAGTCAGGACTAAACATGGACCGGCCTCCTGCTGGTGCCAGAGTCAGGACTAAACATGGACCGGCCTCCTGCTGGTGCCAGAGTCAGGACTAAACATGGAGCGGCCTCCTGCTGGTGCCAGAGTCAGGACTAAACATGGACCGGCCTCCTGCTGGTGCCAGAGTCAGGACTAAACATGGACCGGCCTCCTGCTGGTGCCAGAGTCAGGACTAAACATGGACCGGCCTCCTGCTGGTGCCAGAGTCAGGACTAAACATGGACCGGCCTCCTGCTGGTGCCAGAGTCAGGACTAAACATGGACCGGCCTCCTGCTGGTGCCAGAGTCGGGACTAAACATGGACCGGCCTCCTGCTGGTGCCAGAGTCAGGACTAAACATGGACCGGCCTCCTGCTGGTGCCAGAGTTAGGACTAAACATGGACCGGCCTCCTGCTGGTGTCAAGAGTCAGGACTAAACATGGACCGGCCTCCTGCTGGTGCCAGAGTCAGGACTAAACATGGAGCGGCCTCCTGCTGGTGCCAGAGTCAGGACTAAACATGGAGCGGCCTAATGCTGGTGCCAGAGTCAGGACTAAACATGGACCGGCCTCCTGCTGGTGCCAGAGTCAGGACTAAACATGGACCGGCCTCCTGCTGGTGCCAGAGTCAGGACTAAACATGGACCGGCCTCCTGCTGGTGCCAGAGTCAGGACTAAACATGGACCGGCCTCCTGCTGGTGCCAGAGTCAGGACTAAACATGGACCGGCCTCCTGCTGGTGCCAGAGTCAGGACTAAACATGGACCGGCCTCCTGCTGGTGCCAGAGTCAGGACTAAACATGGACCGGCCTCCTGCTGGTGTCAAGAGTCAGGACTAAACATGGACCGGCCTCCTGCTGGTGCCAGAGTCAGGACTAAACATGGACCGGCCTCCTGCTGGTGCCAGAGTCAGGACTAAACATGGACCGGCCTCCTGCTGGTGCCAGAGTCAGGACTAAACATGGAGCGGCCTCCTGCTGGTGCCAGAGTCAGGACTAAACATGGAGCGGCCTCCTGCTGGTGCCAGAGTCAGGACTAAACATGGACCGGCCTCCTGCTGGTGCCAGAGTCAGGACTAAACATGGACCGGCCTCCTGCTGGTGCCAGAGTCAGGACTAAACATGGACCGGCCTCCTGCTGGTGCCAGAGTCAGGACTAAACATGGAGCGGCCTCCTGCTGGTGCCAGAGTCAGGACTAAACATGGACCGGCCTCCTGCTGGTGCCAGAGTCAGGACTAAACATGGACCGGCCTCCTGCTGGTGCCAGAGTCGGGACTAAACATGGACCGGCCTCCTGCTGGTGCCAGAGTCAGGACTAAACATGGACCGGCCTCCTGCTGGTGCCAGAGTCAGGACTAAACATGGACCGGCCTCCTGCTGGTGTCAAGAGTCAGGACTAAACATGGACCGGCCTCCTGCTGGTGCCAGAGTCAGGACTAAACATGGACCGGCCTCCTGCTGGTGCCAGAGTCAGGACTAAACATGGACCGGCCTCCTGCTGGTGCCAGAGTCAGGACTAAACATGGAGCGGCCTCCTGCTGGTGCCAGAGTCAGGACTAAACATGGAGCGGCCTCCTGCTGGTGCCAGAGTCAGGACTAAACATGGACCGGCCTCCTGCTGGTGCCAGAGTCAGGACTAAACATGGACCGGCCTCCTGCTGGTGCCAGAGTCGGGACTAAACATGGACCGGCCTCCTGCTGGTGCCAGAGTCGGGACTAAACATGGACCGGCCTCCTGCTGGTGCCAGAGTCAGGACTAAACATGGAGCGGCCTCCTGCTGGTGCCAGAGTCAGGACTAAACATGGACCGGCCTCCTGCTGGTGCCAGAGTCAGGACTAAACATGGAGCGGCCTCCTGCTGGTGCCAGAGTCAGGACTAAACATGGAGCGGCCTCCTGCTGGTGCCAGAGTCAGGACTAAACATGGACCGGCCTCCTGCTGGTGCCAGAGTCAGGACTAAACATGGACCGGCCTCCTGCTGGTGCCAGAGTCAGGACTAAACATGGACCGGCCTCCTGCTGGTGCCAGAGTCAGGACTAAACATGGACCGGCCTCCTGCTGGTGCCAGAGTCAGGACTAAACATGGACCGGCCTCCTGCTGGTGCCAGAGTCGGGACTAAACATGGACCGGCCTCCTGCTGGTGCCAGAGTCAGGACTAAACATGGACCGGCCTCCTGCTGGTGCCAGAGTCGGGACTAAACATGGACCGGCCTCCTGCTGGTGCCAGAGTCAGGACTAAACATGGA
>NW_027315768.1:861169-881169 GCF_026437365.1 Eucyclogobius newberryi | reverse complement strand
ACATGCAGGGCTCCAGGTTGTCCAGGCTAATTTGGACTGTGTCTCCATACATGTAGGCTTGGGGGACAAGTGTGTAGGGGCCCTCCTTGCAGTCGCTTCGCACACAGAGAATCTCTGTAGTCTGCCTGCTTTCCATCTTCACAACCACGGACACCTTCATCTCTAACATCAATGTGTTTTTGGTCTCCATGTTGCTGAGCTTGATCTCCACCACTGGGCTGATCGTGGTACAGCGGTCATTGTTCAGCTCCAGTGGTGGGTCTAGTAAGGCTTTCATGGAGATCTGCTGAGTATCTCCTAGTGGAACGTGGCCTTCTGGGATGTAGATGCTGATGTTTGTCTCTGGAAGCTGGACAGCGCCGCCGGAATAATCCAACCGACAAACGATGTTAGTCTCCACTGGCTGCGTTTGACCCCAGCCGGGATTCTGTCCAATGGAGTCCAAATCGTGACAAGATCTGGCCAGTTTGCGATGGGTAAGCCATGCTTCCCTGAAGTCCTCCCTGCTTTGGAACTGTTCGGGTGCCGGAGCCTTCAAAGCTCCGAAGAAACCACTGGACATCTGAGGGTTATCGGACTGAGACTGCAGGATGGACAACTCCGACAGACTGTACGAACGCTTGCTCCTGAAGAACGGGTTGTCCCTACATCGAGATGGGCCAAGCTCTGCCGGAGTTAGAGGGCTGGACAAGTTCAGAATACTGTTTCCAGAGTCTGACACGGTTGGAGGGTCAAAGAACAGCAGGTCTACAGACTTTTGGTTACTGTTCTGGTCCAGTGAGGTCTCTGTGTTGAGGAAAGGGTTTGTGGCGGTGTGCGTGAAAGGGTTTTGGAACTGTGGTTTGAAGATAATGCCCGGCCATTCTCCTAGAAGGTCCAGCTCTTTGGCAGGGTCCTCGCTGGTGTCTCCCAGACTGTCGATCATGCCGCTGTCGCTGAAGGAGTCACGGTAGTTGAGGGGCTGGACATAGGCTGCGGGGATGTAGCCCATCTCAGTGTTGTTGTGCGCATACCACCACTCTCCTCCGGAAGAGTCCAGCACATACAGCCGGTCCCCTTTGGAGAACTTGAGTGTGGTAAAACTGGATGGGCAGTAGTCCTTTATGGCCACCACTTCTCGGGCTGTGCCAAAGGAAGCCGTGGAGTCCAACCGCAAGGCACTGGGAGAAGGCACTGTAAACAGAAGGAGAGATGCATGAGAGAATAAACCAAGGGTTCCATTTCATCCCTACTGACAGCCAGAGGCTGTGCTTAAGCACTGAATGAATCACATGCGCTGTTCAAGTATCATTACCAACAATGAAACACCAGTGACACTCGGATGACCAATCAAAAACTATATAGCCGAGCAGCATCAGATACTCATTTCCTGAATAGTATATTTTGATGCTTTCTTTGACAAAGCTCTTATACATTTTGTATCGCTTGTCTCTGTGTAGCCTCTGTGGACCGCAAAGGCCATGCAGAAATGGGTAAAGCCCACTGAGCCACTCTGTCACCCAGCAACCGAGACTCGCTTGTAATTCTAATGCTAAAGCCACGCAGTGCATGCATATTATGGACATGGACGTATTGAAAACATTAAGCACGCTGCCTGGCGTTGGATTTGTGCCTGACGCTGCTGTGAATACAACATAACGAGGTGGTGCATGATTCAACATGGCACTGCTGCTAGGACGAAAACACACTTTCCCTAATGTTTCTGTCTTCCTGGTATTTTCCTTCCCTCGACACATCATCATCCAATCAAGACCTAGATTCAAAATCAAAATCAGAAAAGGTTTATTGCCATTGTCAATGAACAGAATTCACAAACATAGGAACTTGCTTAGGTGATTCCACCAGATTACCAATCAGGCTTGGACCACTTGGAAGATTACATCAACGAATGCTACAGTGGACTCTGTACTATGGGCCGGTTACGCTAAGCAAGAAAACGTGCACTTCTGAGTCACCCACCCCAACTGATACTTCCTAATCGTCCCCTCCATCAACTCAAAACAAACTGCTGTTCCAACAAACTGGTTATAAACGAGTGCTTATCCAACGTAGCTTCCGGACTTTCACTAATCGAAGTACTGCAGAAAGAATTCCAAAACCTTTGCCATAGCCTGGAATACAGTCAACAACAAGTCGATTCACTCACAAAAGAAAACAAATCAATATAAATCTTTATGGACAGACTTACCCCCAAACTATCCACCGTAACGACCCAACTCACCACCCTCACTGCCGAAAACAAAGCAATGCAAGAAACCATCCTGGATCTACAGTCACGCAGCATGAGAGACAATCTAATCTTCAACGGCATTCCAGAACCATCAAACAACAATCTGTTACGGACTTCCTGGTTAATCAGCTCAAACTTACACCAGAAACCATATTAATGTCTCTAGATGTGGAAGGTGTTGTGTTGACAGGTCTCATTTCATAATTTTAATCATTTTGCTATAGGCGGTGATGTCGAGTCAGGTCGCAACGGATGTTTTCGCGAGTTCCGTTTTTGTTGTTGTTGCCGTAGGATTTGTATTTGACAGGATGAAATGGGGAATGAAGCCAGCGTAAATTCACCTGGAAGACCTAACTCAAATCGGCGTCGGCCTCCATGGAAGGACCCCTCTCCCCAGCTCCATCATCGCACTCAAGCGGCGTCCGCCTGTCCGTCTGTGAGAGTCAGATCCCTCACTTCACCATGGACTCTTCCAGGTTTCTGTTTTTATCCCAAAGAGGTTATGCAGTTTTTCCTGGCCAAGAAGGAGGGTGTAAGGACAGAAGGAGGGTGGAAGGACAGGGGACGTCTGTACCATGGCCCCCGCACCTGCTCCTCATCCCCAATCAACGCTCTCAAGTCACTCCTCCCCGCTCCAATCAGCGCCCAGGCGGTCGCATTTAAGCCCTCAGGCAGATGGTTCGGCCGCTTCAGACCGTACTGCGACCCACCACCTCCCCTGCTCTTCCTCTGCATTCCCCTCATCCTCAACCTTCTCTCCACATCTACCACCATCAGTCTCCAGGCTCCGGGGGGAGACGTCTAATACAAATAGATTATGGAATGCCCATGATTGCTATGTCTTCCGCCGGGGTCTGAGCGCCAAATAACCGCCGTAATAAAGCTCGCTAAACAATCTTTTCTGTGTCTTGTGTCTGAGTCTCTCCAGGGTGAAATGAGAGAGATAGGAAGACATGCAGTAAATCATCAGTCGGGAATCAATCAATCAATCAAATTTATTTATAGAGCACAATTCGTACAAAGCGTATTTCAAAGTGCTTTCCAATGTTAAAAATGCAGTTTATAAAAACAGTGTATGTCAAAATAAATTTTTGACATACACGCATTTTTTTTGTGTACGGCCCTGGCTATAATTGACACGGCGCTGCTACAATAAATACGACAATACGGCATGTCCGAGGTTCAGCCCCGCCGCACGCCCGCTCTCTCTGCCACGCGCCCGCTCACGCCGCGCGCCCGCTCTCTCTGCCACGCGCCCGCTCACGCCGCGCGCCCGCTCTCTCTGCCACGCGCCCGCTCACGCCGCGCGCCCGCTCTCTCTGCCACGCGCCCGCTCACGCCGCACGCCCGCTCCCTCTGCCGCGCGCCCGCTCACGCCGCACGCCCGCTCCCTCTGCCGCGCGCCCGCTCCCTCTGCCACGCGCCCGCTCACGCCGCACGCCCGCTCCCTCTGCCGCGCGCCCGCTCCCTCTGCCACGCGCCCGCTCACGCCGCGCGCCCGCTCACTCTGCCGCGCGCCCGCTCTCTCTGCCACGCGCCCGCTCACGCCGCACGCCCGCTCCCTCTGCCGCGCGCCCGCTCACGCCGCGCGCCCGCTCCCTCTGCCGCGCGCCCGCTCACGCCGCACGCCCGCTCCCTCTGCCGCGCGCCCGCTCCCTCTGCCACGCGCCCGCTCACGCCGCGCGCCCGCTCACTCTGCCGCGCGCCCGCTCTCTCTGCCACGCGCCCGCTCACGCCGCGCGCCCGCTCTCTCTGCCACGCGCCCGCTCACGCCACGCGCCCGCTCCCTCTGCCGCGCGCCCGCTCCCACTGCCCGCTCCCTCTGCCGCGTGAGTGAGTGACAAACGATAGAACTTCAGATCAACAAACACGATAGACCAGGCCTGGCTAACCCGCGGCTCTTTGCCTGGTTTCGTGCGGCTCTTTTACGTTCATATCAACATTAGTGTTTGTGTTGTGCAGACGGCGCTCTCGCACGGGGATCTAGATCACCGCGCGTGCGCCGCTCGACCGCACGCGTCTCATCATAATGACTTTCCTGCGCCTCTCACAAAGTGGAGCTTCAACATTTTCCGGACCACGGCTCGGCAGCCAATCAGAGCCAAGCACACAAACTCTGTCGACCAATCAACGCGCAGCATGCAAATTTTCACTTGTAAACAGTAACTGTCATGGCGCGGGCCGAGGCGGACTTTAATCAAATGCTTCCTGGCCCGATTTAATGATAATATTCCCTTTTTTCTGAGATTTATTAATAAAAATGACCCCGTCCTTGCACTCGAAAATGCCCGTCCACATTTCAAAATACCCCGTCCAAAATACCCCTAAAAGAAAACCACCAATATTGAACTTCAATATGGTATGATGATTTTTGATTTTGGACTTTGTTGAACTGAGAGTTTGTGTGAGACACAATGTTCATTGTTGAAAATGACTGGCTTGTGGTCTTAGTGCTGTAGGAGTCAATTTCTGTCATTATCATGTTGGTGTGTGACATGATATTGTTAATAATAATAATAATTTGGCTGAGCAGAGGTGTTTGTGTAAGAGGAAGGGATGGGGTGATGTTCATGTGTGCCATGTGTATGATGTGGCTCTTTGCGGTAACGCAGTAAAAAATGTGGCTCTTAGTCTCTGACTAGTTGGTCATCCCTGCGATATATATATATATATACAATGGTCTCTATTCCATACGTTAGGACAAGATCCAGAGTGTGCTTATGAGTGTGAGTCGCTTTATTTACATTCTGAGTGAAACCAATGCTGTCTAACAAGGCGCTGAAGGCGTTACTGAGAGAGTCATCACTCATGTTCACGTGGATATTAAAGTCTCCAGCTATAACTACTTTTCCCAGGCTAGGCGAGAGGTTTTATATAAGTTGTTTTGCGAGCCTGCCAACGTCAACGGCGAGATCACTTTGGTCGCTGGCCGGAGCTGGCCAGAGCCCCGGCGCGCAAGCAACCACTCTCCCTCAATCATTCATGTGTTGGATGTGTTGTCTGATGTGTGTAACCTCACAAAGTATACACCGTGTGTATACACCGTGTAACCGTGTGCATACACGGTGTATACACACGGTTACACACATCAGACAACCCTCAGACAATCCCTTAACAAATAAGGGATACCCCTTATTTGCTCATGGGTGGTGTTTTGTCTGAATCTTCGTGTTGTTTATTCCTGTGGTAGCCGCGAGCTAAGTTGGGAGCTAGGCTAGGCTAGGCTAGCGCCTTGTTCGTTGTTCTCGGCCTCTCTGAGGCTTATTTTTTGGTGTTGTTCTGTATTTTCTGACCCGAGGGTTGTGTGGGCCGTGTGGGTGTGTTTTATGATGGTTTGGTGTTAGTTTTCGTGATTTTATTGTCACTTTTGCCGGCTTTTGCCTCCGGCTAGGCTGAGTTCGGGCCCCGAGGGCTAAGCTGTTAGCTCCAGGGTTTGAGTACTTTTAAAAAGAAAAGGGTGGGCAAATAAAAGCAAATAAAACAAAGAGTGTGTTGCTCTGTCTAATATGACCAGTTTTTGTTGGAAAAAAACCTGTTTAATGAAAAGTTAATTCTGAAGTAATGAATAATCATTACTCCAGAATATTATTATTTTCAATGTCTTGCATTGATAACTATAATGATGTAGATAATGTAGAGAGGTGGTAGTAGGGCCTATATTTTAAGAATCCAAGAAATGTATTTAGAATAAAATTTTATTTTTAAATTCAACTCCAACTCCGGCTTTATTCCGTCCTTCTCTCTTAAAAAATGCCAAGGAAAGTCCGTGAAACAACTTAGTAAAAAACTCTCGCCCTATCAACACTATTTGGACATGTGATTGATGTAGCAAAATGCTTTGTTAATTTTAGGGCTCATGATTCCGATGATGAACTACTGTAACGGCCGCTCACTGGCCTCTCCAAACGAGCTGTAAAACAGCTGCAGTTCATCCAGAACGCTGCTGCTCGGGTCCTGACCAGAACCAGAACATTCAAAACACTAGATGTAACAGAGTTCAACAAATCATTTACATTAGAACATGAGACATTTTCAAGTTTATAATTTCCATAAACAGTGCACCTGTGCCATCACTTATGTGTCTCCTCTGAACAACTGCAGGACCAGCCTCTGAACAGCTGCAGGACCAGCCTCTGAACAAGGGCTGCGTCAGCTGCTGGTTTAGGAGTGACAAGCAGGTCAAAGAAGACACAGAAATGATCAGACAGAGCAACATCGATCACATTAACATTTGAAATATCAACCCCCTTTGTAATTATGAGACCTAGAGTGTGTCCTTTGCTGTGGGTGGGGCCTCTCACATGCTGAGTAAGACTGAAGGTTTCAAGGACAGCATCAAGCTCTTTAGCGTTTCTGTCACAAATATTATCAACATGCACATTGAAATCACCTGTAATGACCAAACCATCAAAGTCTGTGCATACGACGGAAACATTTCAGTAAAATCCTCAATAAAACTTTGGCAGTGCTGGAGAGGCTTGTATAAAACAATGAAGAGAATGGATGGAGACCGTTTTAGCTCCATTTTATTATTTCATCTCTGAAAATTGCACCTCCACTTTTTTGTTTTTACATATTTCAGATTCAAACTTGAAATTGGGTGGAGCAGATTCTATAAGAACTAGATCACCTGTGTTTTCATCAAGCCATGTTTCTGTTGAAAACATAAAATCAAGATTATGAGAAGAAATGATTTGTTACATAAAGATTTAGTTTCACTTTGGTTTTGGAAGAACTAATTATTGTCTTCCCACGTGTTACATGAATTAAATGTCTCTGATTTACAGTTTAACGGATGGAGTGTGTATATCTGTGATTTATTGTAGTTATAATTGGCCTCATAGGGAAAACCATGTCCAGTGTAGTCTTTGAGTCACTTTGGGGCGGAATGCACATTTCCAACTGCCAGAGGGCGCTAGAGCCACTCCAAAAGTGTTCTTGTGTTTTTCCATTTTGAGATATTGTTTGCAGTGACCTAGACGGGGCATTAGTCTGTAGACAGTTGTGTGTTGAATAGTTTGAAGAAGACAAGGTTGTGAGGGGCGTGAGGACCGGCTGCTGTGGCCGGAGAAGGGGGGCTCCAGCTGAGAGGCTCCAGGCTGCGGCCAGATGCGGTTGTGCACCCGGACCCTTCAGTAGTGGGTCCCTGCTGCAGAGGCGTGTTCTTGGGCACGAACACCAGTTGTGCTTCGGCTTGTTGTGGCCGTGGCACCACTGGTGACTGCGGGGCCATTGGCTGTGCCGTGGCTTGGGACCGTGACACCACTGACGGCGGCGAGGGGGGGCGCAGCGCTGGGGAAAGCGGCAAGGCTGGAGCCGAGGCCCGAGCACCACTGGATCGTCTCAAGACTGCCTCTCTAATGACGTTTAGTCTGGCCGATGATTTTGTGTGCTGATCAGAAGTCTTAAACCCGATGGACTCAGAGGAGGTTTAGGTGGAGGTGGAGGTGGAGGTGGCTGCCTCGGACGCATCGGAGCCTGAGGCGGATCCTCAGTTTTCATGGACAGGTGACTCGGGACACTATCCCGGAGCGCCGGGAAATCAACAGACGAATCCAAACTGGAAAGAGTCTGAACCGGAGCGGCTGGAGCCGGTGACAAGTGTAGCTCAAAGTGTGTCTTTTGTACCGCTGCCTCATTTCGGGCAAACCTGGAGAGAGGAGTTGAGCAGGAGGGCGGAGGGGAACCATGCGGGTCCCACACCACTGTACATGCTGGCTCTGTGAGCGATGCAATCCGTGTGTGCTATGGCTATGTCCATCAGTTTGGATATCATTTCTTCTTTCTATTTAAGTTGGGTGGATAGTCGAGCGATCTCTTCTTCCAGATGAGTGACAGTTTTGCCCTTGTTCGGAGTGTCCGATTTTAAGGGAGACTTTGTTTGGATAGCAATTGGATAACTTTTGATGCCCCACTTCTGAAGATGATATTCCCAAAATTTGATCTTGATTGGGCTATTATCTACGGAGGAGTTTGTTAAAGGGTGGAGTGTAAAAATTACAACATTTCAGAGACTAAAAAAAATCACGCTATCATAACCGTTCAAGGGGTCAAATTTGGGATGTTTTGTGGGAGAAGAAATTAAATAAATCAATAATAATAACGGAATTCTAATTTTTCCCGAGCTAGAGTCACGTGACTTTGTCACATTGTGCAAATTAACCTGTTATAAATGCAAAACACTACATTTGCATATAATTGCGCTCCAGTAAAATGTTCTAATAAAAGCATGAATAAGTCTCTCTAAATCTGGTAACTATACTAGAACATACTAGAAACTATACTTTTGATTTTGGGTCCATTATCACCCCCAGATTCTAACTTATAAGTTTTAGAGCGAGACTCTGGAGGTGACTGCTAACACTTCCTCTTTGATTATTAAATTGAAATTCAATAATCCTCTGCGTTGTTCGCCGGTTTCTTCATATTATTATTATGAATTTATTTTTGGTCGTTTTGTAATCGCGTTTTTGACCCTCTGAACGTCGACAAAAAGTGCCACATAGGGGTGTATACGCCATCGGCTTGGTGAAAACTTGACTCTACAGCGCCCTTTAGAAAAAAAAAAAAACATAGGAAATTAGACTGTAAAATTTGGCCTATGCTCATAAAATTCGGAACAGTGGTAGAGATCAATGAGACGAGTAAGATATATTATTAGAGCATTGCCCTGACAGACCGGAAGTGACCATTTTGAATCGAAATGCCGCCACCTCGTTGACATTTTCAAAAAAGGGTTGCTGAAAACAGCATCTAGAGACATTGAAATTTGATAATCAGCCAATTCCTCTGCGTGGCATGTAGGGATGTGTACCGCTACGACGGACCGGATCCGGACTTGAACCTGAACGTGGGTTTATTTATGCATCCCTAGTGGCAAGCCTTCAAACAACGCCTAAATTTCCTGTTTTTTCGATGATCACGGCTAATTTTCGATACCACTCACAAGCATATCTGTCCTTGTTTACTACCTGATTTTTAGGTTTTTCCAGCCCGACACAATTATAGTAAGTCTCTCGACGGAACGATTCTCGTCCTTCAGCTCTGGCCGAATTAGGAGTGATTTGTTACATAAGGATCTGACATTTAGCACAGCAAGTTTCAGACTAGTTTCAGTGAGACTGGGCTTAATCTTTTCACAGGGAAAATGAATCACATTTGTCAGATTGGGCCTGACTCGCATTTTGTTTTCCCATCTGTGTGATGTGACTATAGAAATAGCACTAGGGGGGGCAGTTTTTACACGGGTTGGTTTGATTTTTAATATGACAATAAGTCCCAGCAACGCGGAGACCCAGTGCATCCTCTCTATGGGAGATACCAAGTGAAAGACGAGGGGGGATGGGGGGTGGGGCTTTTGTTGGTGTAGCAGGAGGCTTGTGCGGGGAAAAGTATTGTGAACAATATTTGAGAGAAATGGGTAAGATGGGAGAAATGGGAAAGAGATAGTAGACAGTAGACAAAGATGGTATTACAAAATACATAAGAGCAAGGGAGGCCATCTGACACACAGAGGTTGGAAGGGCTGACGTCTGACCTTTGACCTGGGTGAGCGAGGCCTCGGACACTGTCTCACTCAGGTCGATGAGCGTGCCCTCAGAGCGACAGCGTGGCAGGGATGGGTTACAGTTGGTGGAGGCGCGAATGCGATGAGCCGCCATCTTGGACAGTTTGTCTGGGCAGAGCAGGTCTGTCAGCAGGTTGCCATGGTCACTGCAACACACACAAACACACAATGTTTTTTAGATGGTAAAAAGCTGCTGATGTTATTGATTTGATGTGGCTGTTAAAGTTCAAGTCTGAGTACATTATTACCTCCAGCCCTCTGGCACCAGCGGGAGGCCCTCTGGCACCAGCAGGAGGCCCTCTGGCACCAGCAGGAGGCCCTCTGGCACCAGCAGGAGGCCGGTCCACACACTGATCTGTTGGATGCAGTGACAGAGTGAATCCACTGGTCCATAGTCACCTGTGACAGTGAAACATAGATCTGACTCGTCTGCATCATTGTGATTGGACACATTTTCACTGCGTGTCATGTGACCTAACGGCAGCATGTAGAGGCTGAACAGAAGGGGACCCAGGACTGACCCTTGGGGCACCCCACAGGTCAGGTGCATGTGGTCTGAGACACAGCTACCAATTTCAACAAAGTACTTCCTGTCTTCCAGATAGGACCTTAACCAGTTTAGGGCGGGGCCAGTGACGCCCACCCAGTCCTCTAGTCTCTGTAAGAGGATCCCATGATCGACAGTGTCAAAAGCAGCATCAGATCCAACAGAATTAAGACTGAGGCTTTGCCTGTGTCAGTGTTCAGGCGGATGTCATTTGTCACCATGACAACAGCAGTCTCAGTCACCATGACAACAGCAGTCTCAGTCACCATGACAACAGCTGTCTCAGTCACCATGACAACAGCAGTCTCAGTCACCATGACAACAGCAGTCTCAGTCACCATGACAACAGCTGTCTCAGTCACCATGACAACAGCAGTCTCAGTCACCATGACAACAGCTGTCTCAGTCACCATGACAACAGCAGTCTCAGTCACCATGACAACAGCTGTCTCAGTCACCATGACAACAGCAGTCTCAGTCACCATGACAACAGCAGTCTCAGTCACCATGACAACAGCAGTCTCAGTCACCATGACAACAGCAGTCTCAGTGCTGTGATGAGGTCTAAAACCTGACTGAAAAACATCAAATGAGTCGTTTATTAAGAGGAAATCTGTGACTGTTGTAAACAACCTTTTCAAGGACTTTGCCCCAAAATGTCAGATTAGAGATGGACCGGTCATGACTCAGGACTGCAGCATCAAGACTGCTCTTCTTTAGGAGAGGCTTTATGACCACTTCCCCTGACCCCTCCCCCTGCTCTTCTTTAGGAGAGGCTTTATGACCCCTGACCCCTCCCCCTGCTCTTCTTTAGCAGAGGCTTTATGACCGCAGTTTTTAAAGACTTTGGAAATATTCCAGATTGAAGCGACATGTTAAATATGTGAGTGAGTATGTGGGTGTTCATCTGAACCACAAACTGGATTGGACTCATAACACAGACTGTACAGGAAGAGCCAGAAGAAGCTGGACAAAGTCATCAAGAAGTCCAGCTCCGTCCTGGGCTGTCCTCTGGACTCGGTGCAGGAGGTGGGGGACAGAAGGGTCCTGGCTAAACTCACATCTATGCTGGATCATGAGTGTCGCCCCCTGCAGGACACTCTGTCCCCTGCAGGACACTCTGTCCACTCTGGAGAGCAGCTTCAGTGACTGATCCACCCTCGCTGTGTGAAGCAGACGTTTCACACTCTGTCCTTCTGCTGCTGTATTTCTTTATAACAAACACTGTTAGTCCTGTACCAGCTGTAAATAAGAGTGTTGTTATTATTATTATTAAAATTATAAGAGTTATTTCTGAGTTATTACTATTATACTTTTGTTCCAAAACTGTGTTGCAACACTGAAATTTCCCCATTGTGGGACATATAAAGGTTCTCTTATCTTATCTTTCAATGTTAATGGCATACTGGGTCCAATTAAGCGAGCGAAGATACAAACAAAGATGAGAAAAAAAGAAATTGACTTTACATACCTACAAGAAACCCATTTAATCGACTCAGAACATCAAACATTTACAAAATGTATTTGGTTATAACAGACTTTACTATTCTTCATTCAGGCGCAAACATAGGAGGGGTGTGGCCATATTGATCTCTGAACACAAAGATGGCAGATTTGTACTGGTCAAAGGAACTATTAATGGAAGTGTGTTTACTTTGATAAATGTATATGCTCCACCAGGAAGTGACCTCACTTTCTATACTGAAGTTATAGATCTGATACAAACCACTCTGAGGGAACCCTTGTCTGTGGTGGAGACTGGAACTTACATATTCATCCCACATTGGATGTCTCAAGCTCACAAAGTACTGGTAAATCTATAAATACAAAATGTCCTATATTACTACATAATGTAGGGTTTATCAATATCTGGAGATAGATGAAGATAAGATAGAGGTAGACATAGGTACAATAAAAAGTGGTCATGCTCCTATTTACTGCGTCCTATCACTGTGGATCTGGAACAGAAACAAAAAACACACTTTGGAGAGGTAAAGCTCGTCTACTCAATGACCCACAATTTGTAAAACTTATGACAAAGGACATTGAGACTTATGTAGTGGGAAATGGAGAACTTTCCCCATCCATTCTCTGGGATGCAGCAAAGGCAGTTTTGAGGGGCAGGGTTATGGCTGTTGCCTCGGCCAAAAAGAAAAAACTAAAGCTGTTGGAAGCTAAACATGCCAAACAAAGAATGGATCCTCATTGCTACAGGTAATTCTCGGGTGAAGGGCTGTCAACCGATCACCACTTGGTGGTGAGTTGGATCCTCTGGCGGAGGAGGAAGCCGGACAGACTTGGCAGACCCAAACGCATTGTGAGGGTCTGATGGGAAAGTCTTGCGGAGCCTCTGTCAGCATGGTCTTCAACTCACTGAGTGGAACATGTTCTTGACCTCCATTGTCGATGCGGCTGCTCGAAGCTGTGGCTGCCAGGTCTCTGGTGCCTGTCGTGGCGGCAACCCCCGAAACCCTGTGGTGGACACTGGAAGTAAGGGATGCCGTCAGGATGAAGAAGGAGGCCTATCAGGCCTCTTTGGCTTGGAGGACTCCTGAGGTTGTTGACAAGTATCGGCGGGCAGAGGAAAAAACCTGGGGCTAAGAGGAGTTCGGTCGGCTCCAAAGAAATTCTGGCAAACCATCCGGCTCCTCAGGGGTGGAAGCAGTGCTTCACCAACACCATTTATGGTGCGGGTGGAGACCTGCTGACCTTGACTAGGGATGACATCGGACAGTGGAAGGAAAACTTTGAGGACCTCCTTAATCCCACAGTCACGTTTTCCGACGAGGAAGCAGAGACTGAGGACTCGGAAGCCGACTCGTCCATCACCCAAGCTGAAGTCACTGAGGTTGTTAAACTCTTCAGTGGCTCCAGGGGTGGATGAGATCCTGAGGACCTAAAGTCTCTGGATGTTGTAGGACTGTCTTGGCTGACACGTCTTTGCAACATGGCGTGGCGGTCGGGGACAGTGTCTCTGGACTGGCAGACCGGGGTGGTGGTCCCTCTGTTCAAGAAGGGGGACCAGAGGGTGTGTTCCAACTACAGAGGGATCACACTCCTCAGCCTCCCATAAGGTCTATTCCAGGTCCTGGAGAGGAGAATCTGACCGATAGAACCTCAGATTCAGGAGGAGCAGGTTTAGGTCCTGGTGGTGCAACACTGGACCAGCTATAGACTCTCCATCGGGTGCTCCAGGGTTCATGGGAGTTTGCACAGTCACATGTGCTTTGTGGATCTGGAGAAGGCTTTCGCCTGCGTCCCTCGGGGTGTCCTTTGTTCTCTGACCAGCCATTCCCGACACATTTTGACAGACTACTTTACAAAACCGTGAGGGTCTGAGATCAAACCAGTCGCTACAATTTCCAAAGGGAGTGATTGACAGGCGGATAAACCAATCAGACAAACGCATTGTCCATTCGTGTCTAAACAAACATGGTGAATTACGAGGAAAGAATAAAAATAACACATACTGAGAAACGTTACCGACGTCTGCTGAGTCTAGCACTAAACTCTGTAAATCTGAGGTAAATGAAGTTATATATTTTGTTCTGAATGTTCCGAAAATATTTGTGAGATGTCTTCCGCATTTGAGAGACGTTTAATGCTGGAGAGTTTTTTGACACCCCCCAATGGTCCGTATCCAGACCCTTCTGCATTTGAACATAATGTGGGAGGGACTGGCTGGTCAGGTAATCTCCTTTGGAGGGATGACCGGGGCCCTTTGCTCAGGGCTGTCCGGTCCCTGTCTGACCGGAGCAGGAGCTGTGGTCACTGCAGTGAGTCAGACCTGTTCCCAGTGCATGAGGGACTCCTCAGGGCTGCGCTTTGTCACCGGTTCTGTTCATAGTTTTTATGGACACGGAGGGTGTGGTCAGGGGTCGGAGGGTGTGGTCAGACGTCAGAGGGTGTGGTCAGGGGTCAGAGGGTGTGGTCAGGGGTCGGAGGGTGTGGTCAGACGTCAGAGGGTGTGGTCAGGGGTCAGAGGGTGTGGTCAGGGGTCGGAGGGTGTGGTCAGACGTCAGAGGGTGTGGTCAGGGGTCAGAGGGTGTGGTCAAGAATCAGAGGGTGTGGTCAGGGGTCAGAGGGTGTGGTCAGGGGTCGGAGGGAGTGGTCAGGGGTCGGAGGGTGTGGTCAGACGTCAGAGGGTGTGGTCAGGGGTCAGAGGGTGTCCGGTTTGGGGACCACAGGATCTCATCTCTGCTGTTTGCAGACAATGTTGTCCTGATGGCTCCATCAAACCCGGACCTGCAGCTGCACTGGGACGGTTTGATCCGAGCGTGGATGGAACTTGAGATTGACAGTTGGATCGGTGCAGCGTCTGAGCTGAGTCGAAAGACAAAGCTCTCGATTTACTGGTCAATCTCCGTTCTGACCTCACCTATGGTCATGAGCTTTGGGTAATGACAAAAAGGACAAGATCGAGGATAGAAGCGGTCGAAATGAGTTTCCAGCGCCGGGTGGCTGGGCGCTCCCTTAGCGATAGGGTGAGGCGCTCAGTCACACGGGAGGAGCTCGGAGTAGAGCCGCTGCTCCTCCAGCTGAGGTGGCTCGGGCATCTGTTCTGGTGGTGGAGGTGTTTCAGGCATGTCCCACCGGGAAGAGGCCCCGGGGAAGACCCAGGAAACGCTGGAGAGACTATGTCTCTCGGCTGGCCTGGGAACGCCTCGGGATCCCCCCGGAGGAGTTAGAGGAAGTGTCTGGGGAGAAGAAAGTCTGGGAGTCACTGCTTCCCCTGCGACCTGGTCCCGGATAAGCGGAAGAAGATGGATGGATGGGTTCAAAATTCACAAAATTATTAGCTTGAAAGATTTAAAATAAAAGGCAGAAAAACTATTTTTGAAATACAAGATATAATAATGTAATTTCAACCAAACAAGACCAAACACTAACAGCATTTCACAATCAGAAAAGGTTTATGGTTTTGCCAGTGAACAAAATTCAGGTCAGGAACTTGCTTTGTTGATTTGGTAAAACATAGAACAATGAACAGTTATAAAAGCAAGATGTATGAAACAGGGCGTGGCACGATGAGACAAAACTACTTCACTAATAAGACAAAAATACATGCACACAATTTTACAGATTTACGTGTAAAAAACGAGTGTTACAGATACAGAGTGCTTCCTGACTTATCCACTCCCCTCAGACAAGAGGCCACTCCCCTCAGGCGGGAAGCCACTCCCCTCAGGCAGGAAGCCACTCCCCTCAGGCAGGAGGCCACTCCCCTCAGACAAGAGGCCACTCCCCTCAGACAAGAGGCCACTCCCCTCAGGCAGGAGGCCACGACTAGAACCTCCCACCACAAGAACAGTTTCTTTCCCTCTTAACTATAATTGAATCAATCACCCACTGCACTTTGTGCACTAGATTTGTAAATTCAACTGTACAATTTTGTACAAGAAGCTTATTTTTAGTTGTATCCTATAGCAGATATAAATTGCTTTTCTTTTTGACTTGATATATGTTTATCATTGTTTCATGTTACTGTGTTTGTGAATTACTGTTTGTTCATTGGCAATAAACCTTTTCTGATTCTGAATTAGTGCAGAGCTATAATTAACATAATGTTAAACGTTGAATGGCCGATTTTTTTGGCCCAAATCTGAGTCTTATTTCCTCGTGGCGTGGACTGTCCATTAGTCCTGCCACGTATCAATCATAAAACGCACCTGCAGAGCCTCGTTCACCTGCAGAGCCTCGTTCACCTGCAGAGCCTCGTTCACCTGCAGCCGTGTGCGGCTCGTCCCCACGTTTCCGCGTGCCTAAGCGCATGGATCTATCATAATATAGTTCCCTCAGTGACGGGACAAAATGAAGACGGAGAAAGACAGTTGGAGCTGACGCAGAAGTGGACGGAAATCTACAGGAGACGAGATGTGATGTGATCCATCGCGCTAATAAACAAACACACGTGTGTGTTGTATCAGTCCACACGGGGGAGTGGCATGAGCAGGGGGGAGTGGCATGAGCACGGGGGAGTGGCATGAGCAGGGGGGAGTGGCATGATCACGGGGGAGTGGCATGATCACGGGGGAGTGGCATGAGCACGGGGGAGTGGCATGTGCACGGGGGAGTGGCATGAGCACGGGGGAGTGGCATGAGCAGGGGGGAGTTGCATGAGCACGGGGGAGTGGCATGAGCACGGGGGAGTGGCATGTGCACGGGGGAGTGGCATGAGCACGGGGGAGTGGCATGAGCACGGGGGAGTGGCATGAGCACGGGGGAGTGGCATGAGCAGGGGGGAGTTGCATGAGCACGGGGGAGTGGCATGAGCACGGGGGAGTGGCATGTGCACGGGGGAGTGGCATGAGCACGGGGGAGTGGCATGTGCACGGGGGAGTGGCATGTGCACGGGGGAGTGGCATGAGCACGGGGGAGTGGCATGCGCACGGGGGAGTGGCATGAGCACGGGGGAGTGGCATGAGCACGGGGGAGTGGCATGAGCACGGGGGAGTGGCATGTGCACGGGGGAGTGGCATGTGCACGGGGGAGTGGCATGAGCACGGGGGAGTGGCATGAGCACGGGGGAGTGGCATGAGCACGGGGGAGTGGCATGTGCACGGGGGAGTGGCATGAGCACGGGGGAGTGGCATGAGCACGGGGGAGTGGCATGAGCACGGGGGAGTGGCATGAGCAGGGGGGAGTTGCATGAGCACGGGGGAGTGGCATGAGCACGGGGGAGTGGCATGTACACGGGGGAGTGGCATGTGCACGGGGGAGTGGCATGAGCACGGGGGAGTGGCATGTGCACGGGGGAGTGGCATGTGCACGGGGGAGTGGCATGAGCACGGGGGAGTGGCATGCGCACGGGGGAGTGGCATGAGCACGGGGGAGTGGCATGAGCACGGGGGAGTGGCATGAGCACGGGGGAGTGGCATGTGCACGGGGGAGTGGCATGTGCACGGGGGAGTGGCATGAGCACGGGGGAGTGGCATGTGCACGGGGGAGTGGCATGAGCACGGGGGAGTGGCATGTGCACGGGGGAGTGGCATGAGCACGGGGGAGTGGCATGTGCACGGGGGAGTGGCATGTGCACGGGGGAGTGGCATGTGCACGGGGGAGTGGCATGAGCACGGGGGAGTGGCATGTGCACGGGGGAGTGGCATGTGCACGGGGGAGTGGCATGTGCACGGGGGAGTGGCATGTGCACGGGGGAGTGGCATGAGCACGGGGGAGTGGCATGTGCACGGGGGAGTGGCATGAGCACTTCAGAGTTCTCAAATCGCCGAAGAATCGTCCATTGCGCCTTTAAGTCTCAAACTCTACTAAAGCTCTTTTCATCAGTTGCACTTGGACAAGAGCATTTGAGACAGAAGCTGTATTAGAAAATAGAACAATATCAAGCCTTTATTTTCCACATTGAGCAGCAGAATGTCTGATGTAAGTGTTCGAATCAGAACCACAGACTGAACTCTCCCGCCTCCGTCGTGCCCTTTGTAACTCAGGGAGGATATAGGACCAACACCTCTTTGTGTATAAGTATAAGTATAAGTATAAGTATAAGTATAAGTATAAGTATTGTCAGAGCTTGTGGTCTCGACTGGTCAGACAAACATGTCTGACCAGTCGTCAGTGACTTTGTCACAAATGATGATCATATTGTCTTTACAGTGAAGAATGTGATGATTGCATTATTCTACAAGAAGAAGTCTGTTTGTGTGGGGAACAATCACATGTGACTTATGGCCTTAGGCGGGTTCATCCTCCAGAGGCTTGTCCCAGGGTTCTTATGGCACTATTCATATATTTACACATGTTATGTGCGTGTGGCAGGCAGAGTGAGGCTTACAACTGCACTGCTTTATTAACTGGTTCGTAGTAAATATCATCTCTTGTTGCCTTCCTGTAACCATGGCAACCAGGGATCTTTGGTCCGTTCCATCTCAAATCCGCACGTTTTCCTCAAATAACGCGCACGCCGCGGCGCCCCGTTGTCTCCAGAGTGGACATGTGGACATGTGGACATGTGGACATGTGGACATGTGGACAGTCCAGGAAAGCTCAGAGACGGACGCGACAGCTCTCATGACATCACGGCTGCTACGCTAACGTTAGCCCTGATGCTGCGGGGAAGTCCAGACAAAAGCGCCCTAACGCGGCCCCGGGGACGAGCCGAGACCCCCGAGACCCCCGAGGCCCCGCAGACACAGACGCTCCACAAACAGTTCGCGTCCGCCCGTGCTACGTCCGGTTTACCCTCGGCACAAACTTCTGGACTTGAGCTCGTGACGCCGAAGCTTCGGTTCGTTCTGCGGCGCCGCGGACTCAAAGTGGAAGAACAAAACACGGAGAGCACGAAAACAGATCTTACCGGGAGCGGCTGGTGCGTTCTGCTCGTTTTAACCCACGGAACAGCGGAGCGAGGGCGGCGGGAGGCGGCGGAGGGTCCGGGGCTAAGGGCGGCTGCAGCTGGACGGCCCACCCCCGGAGGAAGGAGCAGAGCGGGGGGGACACCAGCGGGGGGAGAGGGGGAGGAGAGAGGGGAGAGAGGGGAGAGGGGAGGAGAGAGGGGAGAGAGGAGGAGGAGAGAGGAGGAGGAGAGAGGGAGAGAGAGGGGAGAGAGGGGAGGAGAGAGGAGGAGGAGAGAGGGGAGGAGAGAGGAGGAGGAGAGAGGGGAGAGAGGGAGAGAGGGGAGGAGAGAGAGGAGGGAGGGGAGAAGGGGAGAGAGGGAGGAGAGAGGGGGAGTGAGGGGAGAGGGGAGGAGAGAGGGGAGAGGAGAGAGGGGGAGGAGAGAGGGGAGAGGAGGAGGAGAGAGGGGAGAGAGGGGAGGAGAGGGAGGAGAGAGGGAGGAGAGAGAGGAGAAGGGGAAGAGAGAGGGGGAGGAGAGAGTGGAGAAGGGGAGGAGAGAGAGGGAGGAGAGGGGGAGGAGAGAGGGGACAGAGGAGAGAGGGGAGGAGAGAGGGGAGAGAGGGGGAGGAGAGAGGAGGAGGAGAGAGGAGGAGGAGAGAGGGGAGAGGGAGGAGGAGAGAGGGGAGGAGAGGGGAGGAGAGAGAGGAGGAGGAGAGAGGGGAGAGAGGGAGAGAGGGGAGGAGAGAGAGGAGAGAGGGGAGAAGGGGAGAGAGGGAGGAGAGAGAAGAGAAGGGGAAGAAAGAGAGGGGAGTGAGGGGAGAAGGAGAGAGGGAGGAGAGAGGGGAGTGAGGGGAGAGGGGAGGAGAGAGGGGAGAGAGGAGAGAGGGGGAGGAGAGAGGGGAGAGGGAGGGAGAGAGGAGGAGGAGAGAGGGGAGGAGAGAGGGAGAGAGGGGAGGAGGAGAGAGGGGAGTGAGGGGAGAGGGGAGGAGAGAGGGGAGAGAGGAGAGAGGGGAGGAGAGAGGGGGAGAGAGGAGGAGGAGAGAGGGGAGGAGAGGGAGGAGAGAGAGGAGAAGGGGAAGAGAGAGAGGGAGGAGAGGGGGAGGAGAGAGGGGAGGAGAGAGGGGAGAGAGGGGGAGGAGAGAGGAGGAGGAGAGAGGAGGAGGAGAGAGGGGAGGAGAGAGGGAGGAGAGAGTGGAGAAGGGGAGGAGAGAGAGGGAGGAGAGGGGGAGGAGAGAGGGGACAGAGGAGGAGAGAGGGGAGAGAGAGGGGAGAGAGGGGGAGGAGAGAGGAGGAGGAGAGGAGGAGGGGAGGAGAGAGGAGGAGGAGAGAGGAGGAGGAGAGGGGAGAGAGGGAGAGAGGAGGAGGAG